>NC_088603.1:17383132-17686162 GCF_036013475.1 Columba livia | reverse complement strand
GGTATATGACACAGATTCTCCCTTGGCTCTCTTTTCATTCTTTAGTTTGCATTCCTCATCACTACAGAATAAAACCCATGCATTTGTGTTTCATTGATGGAGACTAGTAACTACTCAGTAAGGATGATCGCTTCAGCATTTCTCTCAAATGAATTGTGCACAAGCATCTATTAACTACAGCAGAACTGGTGTTTACTTTCATGGTGCAAATATAACTTCAGGTACATAAGGCATATAACAATGAGAAGCAGAAAGAATATTTTGTTACTGCTTTAACAGACTTTTTAATCTCATAATTTATAAAATATTTGTCCAGATGAGAGAATTAAAAATTTGTTTTCACTCACATAGTTTACAAGCTTTTTTAAAAATATTTCCCCAGAAGTCTTAAAGGCACATGTAACACCCCATGACAGAAGAGGAGGAGGAAGATAAAGACTGATAGAGAAGAAGGAAGACAAAGCCATGTTTCCAGATTAACAAACAGATATCACCAGAGCTGCTCGCTGTGCTTCTAGCGGGTTTGGACTGGAATTTTGTTGGTTGTTGTTGAAGTCCCGAGATTTGTGACAACAACCAGCAGCGGGACAAGCTGCTGCTGGGAAATTCAGCCTATTAGTCACTGGGAGTGAGGGGAGAGGAGGCATGGCAGCTAGGAATATGAACGTGTTTAGAAAAGAAGCCTCATGACAATTGTTACCTCTAAAACTGCTTTAAAAAATAATACAAGAATAAAACCCCACTCATTAAACAATTTCATTAGCCACACTTCAAATTTGAGTTTTATTAATAAATCAAACAGGAAATATTCACTTGCTAATATATCCTTCTTTGTTTAACTATAGAACAGTTACTGTCATTAGGAAGACACAACATTAGTTTAAAGCCTATTGAAATAAAAGTGTGTTTTATATCACCAACGTGCTCTTAAATCCCCAAAGTTGACAACTACTTAGGCAATTGTGCCAAAAATTGAATAGCACTTGAATCCTGCAATTTGATGGGTTTTGGAGTTACAAAACCCACTGCACGTAAGTTAAAGTTTGGTGATAACTATTGAAACACCGAAAATCCTGCAGCGTGCCAGCCTGACATCAGCTGCCAAAGGACATCCTCATCCTATGGGACACTGCCCATAAAACCAGCTCTTCAGCTATACATAAGCAAAAACGCAAAACCAAGAAGAGGATCTTTAAAAAGAAGCTGTGCTTAAAAAGCAGGCAGGCAGATATCTAGAGACAATCACGTCCCAACATATGTGCGTTTTAAAAATACTGCCATATATACATAATAATACATTCATAGGGTTAAACTCCCCAATGTCTCTCAACTGAGAAGTGACAGAGTACTTTAATCTGGGGATTTGCAAAACCATACATTTTAAATGGGGCTGAACAAAGAATGAGATTGCTCAGCATTTCTGAAAACATCAAGAACTGAGTTTTGCATCCAAAAATAAGAAATTATTCTTATTAAGAATTTTAGCCCAGAGCTCCATAACACAAATGTTAACAGGGACTATTAATATGTCACCAAGAACTTAATGAAGAGAATTTCAACCAGCTTTCTAATTTTCAAAATTACTATCAACATTATTCAAAGCTACTTGAAGGTTAAAAAAATATTACTAATATATGCCTGATGTCAAAGCTAATGTATTATTATATTTGGTATGTTACAGGATATAGCTCTCCTCATACTGAAACATGATTAAATTACATTATATCCTGTTTTCAATAGACTTAAAATACGTTTAATTTAGTTTTTTGTTAAAACGCTACCATTCTCAATTCACGACACATAACCATTTGTAAAATTTAAAAATCAAAAGCTATTAATTATATAAAAAGATAGTTACGATTTTAAAACATCTATAAAGTATATGAAGTTTCAAACATGCTCTATTTGAAACAGATTGTAATACACATTGCCTTTGCAAAAAACAACCTGAGATCATCAACTGCAACAAAGATTTCACCTAAACCACAGTTTATTAACCATTTCTCTATCCTGGCCTACCTCAGGTTCAGTCATAGTTTATACAGGTGTGTGCACAATTCATCTGAATCCTAGAATTAACCAAATAGCAAGAAATGGCAGGTCGGATTTTTTTTCTTTAAAATAAAAATTATAGTAACAGGAAATTAACTACTCCATCAATGCTGACCACTTTTACAATTTATTTTTTGGTTATGAAGGTAATTTGGAAAGCTCCAATATCAATAAATCACTACTGTACTTTTTCTTAAATAGGTTTGTTTTTACTTTTTTTAAACAAGCCTCCTTCCTGGGCATTTCATATGCTTCATTTCTGTAGTACTATCTGTCATTTTTCATGTTCTGTCAGCAGTGCTGCTATCTCATTTGTCTTTATTTTTCCAAAGCATTCCTCTTGTCTGTGACTTTCTCAAAACACTAATAGTTGACAGCTTTTCCCCTCCCAGTAGAGTTCCAACCTGTAATTTCTATTACGTAGTTACTAAAGCAGAACAAGAGGCTATCTAGATGCAATGTTTTTATAACAGGCAAGTGAATAAAAATCAAAGCAATATCAGCAACAAGCCTGGTGATGACAGCACCTTTGGAAACATTCGCAGCTTCTTATGATTTCAGCTCAGAGGATTACATTCATATGTTTGCACTATGAGGAGTTCTGCTTGCAGACAGTTTTTTGGGAAACTTGGTACCAGTGATCTCAGCAGGGGACACTTACATCATCTGCCAAGGCTGCTGCACCGTGGAGTATGGGCACGGGGTTCTGTTTTTCATAATAATGCAGTTTTTCATGAATCTGGAAGACAATGGCACAAAATGATAAGTTTCTGTAGCAGCACGAGACACTGTACAAAACGACCTTGTTTAACTAACTGATCTGTTGAGTGTCTGTAACTAAAGAAACATCCTTATAGCAACGTACAGGCAGCAATCACATTAATGTAATTCATCATCATCCTCTGTTGAAGTGCTAAGAATATGAAATCAGATGGAAAAAATGCTCAGTATGTAGACCAACCCACAGGAAAACTAAACATTTGTGATTTTTCTCTCCTGGCTTTCTCTGTCCATATTTTAACATATTGCTTTAAGTATCAATTACATTTTATATTGCTGCTGAAAACACAAAGCATAAAGTGTTTATCCCCAAGATGGATATAAAAAACCCTGTAAATTATGATTTATGAAGTGAAATAATAGCCTGCCACCCACGTCTTGACAGACAGCTTGGTGGAGCGGCTGCCGTCATTAAAATAATTCAGAAACAAGGGCAAAATAGTGCTAATATGAATTCTAACACATCTGAAAGAAAAAGGCAGCCCTTCAGCAAGTTAAAGTCATTTAGGAGCATTTAAAGTTTTTAATGGGGAGTTATGAACATTAAAAATGCAGTGTGCTTTGGTTCTTTCAAAAGGGGAAAGGATACACCATCATTTAAATATCCAGCCTCTTTCCTCCTCCGCAAGTCATGCTTTTCAAAATTGAGATTTTCTCCAGTGTGAAAGCTTTAAAGAGCCAAAATATTTCAGAGCTTCTAACAAGTTTCTTAGGAGTTATTTCAGAACGACATCAGGTCCTGTATTAAATATTCAATTTTATTTACATTTCTTTCCTGAAGATACACAGATGTACAAATATTAATTAAAATTTTTAACAAGAAGACAATAGTCTGAACTGATGCAAACACACCCCACATTCTTAGATTTCTGCTGTAGCTGAGCTGCTCCCAAGGAGGCATGGGCTCCAGATGGTTGGAGGAGTTGCAGAAGGAGCTAAATCAGGGACTTGTGTGCTTGGCAAGGAGGGGAAGACGAGGTCTGGCACAGGCCATGGGGTGCAGAGCTCGGCTGGGAGCCCCTTTTGTCTTTGGGGAATCCCAATGATACCCCACCCCTGCCTAGCGTGCTGCTGGGGGGCCACAGGACAGCTTTAAAGAGCAATGAAGGCAGTGGTCTTTGCACACAGACAGTGTTTGGAGCTGACGCTGACTGGATTATTTCTGACTTTCCCTCCGGCCTTCGCCCCTCTGCCACATTTGCTTTTCTCTGCCCGCCCCCCCAGCAGCACCCCCTGCCCACGACTCCCCTCACCTCCCCCGTGGACCTGTCTTCTGAATTTAAACTGAACTCCTCACAACTACGCCCATCACAAGATAATGCCATGTCTAGGACACTTTTCCTGTCTTCTGCTGTGCTTCATAACCCTTCCTCTGTACGCATGTTTTTACTCATTTAGACAACAGGTTCCTTGAAGTAACAGCCAGACGATACTCTACTAATGCAACGTGCCAGAGCAAGATCTAGGTCTTGGGTGACTCCTTCACCATTTCTGTAATCTTAACAAGATTATTTCTGTACTTCATTGGTTAAAGGATAACAAAGTTCTGAAACATCAAGGCCAAGCCTGAAGACATCACAGTTGCTAAGTTGTAAAACTATTTGTTCTGTACAGCAAGCATTTGTACCTCATCTGGAAACTAAATGCTAAGTGCTATTAACTCCAGAACACAAGTCTGAATTTTACATAACTTATGTAGACACTGTTTACTCAGCAAAGTAAGACTAATCCATGTTGGATGTCACAAAAAGTATAAGTGACTGGACAATTTCATATTTCTAGCTCACAAAGCACAGAAACTAAACAATACAAGGAGCTGCAGCTCCCTGAATTTAGCAGAAATTTGTGATGTACTTAGACTGCGAACTTGTATAACTAAAAGGCATAATAAATCAAAAAGTCTCAAATCCACCATTTTTTTGATTGCTTCGTCCAACATCTTGATTTTATCCAGGCTGAGCTTCCGTCAGCTCTGAGGCTAAAAGCACATGCCTGTGCTACCCTATGCCTCTCAAAGAAAACAGAAGTGCCTCGGCTGATGAAGCTGGTTTCATCCTGGGAAACCTGCAGGTTTCTTTACTGGTAATCATAATAATAATAATGTAAATTCATGCAACAAATATGGTTTTAAGACAAGGTACTGTTTAATTTTAACCATTTATTCGCTCTGCCTATAACGAGCAAATGGTTGAAAACAAATTTTTCTCCTCCTAACAGTGGACACTGGAATCCAGTTAAGCATTGAAGGAAAATTATTAAGATTTTATTTTATTATGGAGGAGCTGTAGAGAGTAACCACCTAACCAAATCTAATCAGAAGCTAATCAAGTAAGCAGGAAAATTTAACTCTTACTAGACAGCTGTAGATATTACCTTTTGCTACATCATGTTGGAAGTTCTATTAATTCACTGTACCTACACGATGACTGACTCTCAGGATAAATATTACATGTTCTATGGTAACAGACATTGCGGCCACAGCATACTTCCATTCAAAATGCAATTATGGTGTTTTCTTCCAAAAATATCTGATTTTATTTAATAGTTAGTATTTTGCCTTGTTAGCTGCATCTTTTTAATCAGATCTTTATATGACAATATCTATCTTCCGTCTCTTTGTAACTTAAAGGATTTACCTAAGAAAAGTAAAAGAGCACTGGTGTGTGCACAAAGCTGCAATCAATGCAACACACAAGGATTACCCTTCATATCAGTATAAAATTATCATATGCCTCATAAAAATGGTCCTTCCTCCTGCTCTCCTACATAACCACCTACCTCTAACTCCTGGGAAACTAATGTATTCTTGATGTATGCAGTGCTTATATATAACAGCTTCCTGAATGCAGTAAGACAGGAGATTTGGTGCAATTCAACCGACAAAGCAAAAATTTCAGTAAGGCAAAAATGCATTTTCAGGCAACTTCTTCCCTCCATGTGTTTAAAAACGCCTTCCAAGATGTTTTGGTCTGTAATTTTCCCCATGGATCACAATAATGCTGATTGGCCTCTAGACCCCACAGTGTATTTTTGGCCTTTTTTGAAGACAGGCACAACACTTGCCCTTCCCCACTCTCTGGGGACCTGTTGTCAAAAATGAAATTAAACTGTAACAGAAATTAAAACCATTGTGAAACACTTTGAGATAAGTATGAAAATGGATTCAAAATAGTAGAAAATAGAACATTTACCTATTCAAGTTAAAGCATTTCATATTTGCAGCCATTTGTTTGAGCTTCATTCTAGACAATTTTATCTAATACAAAAGGCAAATTTATCTTATATTCCATGGCTATACTGATGTCCAGTAACCTTAATACTATTGCTTTCTCTCTAGTAGAAATGTGTGGAATGTATGGAGAATATACGACTGTATCATGCTTAAAAAATAGAAAATATGGGACATCTGTTTTAAGTTCTTCTGCCATTTAAGCATAAAGTTTGAACCCTGAAAATCTCTTCACAATCTCTTCACAGATGAGACCAAGTCTCTTAAAGCAAGAGTTATGTATTGTAAATAAAACATATAAAGCTGTTCTGCTGAACAGATGACTAAGTTGCTGGGGATTTGGTTTTTGATTTTACCTATTCTTTTCACTGCAGGGTACTTTGGGAAGACTTATGAGGTTCTGTGAAAACTAACAATCTACTGTGAAGATATGCCCCAGGAGGGAAAAATAATCATTTGCAAATTTATACAATTTTTGGCACATTGGTAAGCAAGGGAAATTGTTTCTGGAATTTCCCAGAGAGATTGAATTAAGTTTTCTATAAAGTATAGCAAAGATATGTTTTCTGCAGTGTCCCCAGCCCAGACTATTCCAAAACCCACAGAGAACAAAAATCTTAAGCAAAGAATTCTACAAAATAAGCTTAATTTCTCCTTTCAGATTTCTTAATTTTCAAGTACAGTTCCAATATTATATGGCTGAAAACAACAGGGGAGAGGGTGTGTATACAGAGTAATATCAGTTTCCAAATACAGGAACATCCCTTAATACAGGAATAATTTTATTAGTATGTTGCGGACTCTGGTACAGAGTTGTGTGTAGGACTTTTCTGAAAGGCTCTGCGGAACAATACTACACACCTATGAACTACACACCTGGCTTCAGAAAGGGTAGCTTGTATTGGTATTACAGTCCAAGATTTATTAGCAATCTCTTAGAAAGTTCTTCACCTACAAAGTTTCTGGAAAATTTAGAACAGAGCTCCACAATGGACTACTTCCCTCATAACATAATGCCACCCAAGAAAAGCAATATCTCAGATGCGTTACCTCCTTTTTCTGAACTTGAAGAAATATACTCTTTAACTGCTTGATGTACCTACAGCTTCATGCACAGGAACAGAATATTTTGAAGGAGAGACTGAAAGTGTGAGCAAATTGGAAGTAGAGTTCCCTGTACCTGCTTTGAAAAAAGTTTCCCATGAATGCAAACTTCCAAAACAGAGACAGAAGCCTACTTATGGGAAATAATCTGAGATGTAAACAAAATAGTAAGACTTTAATCTATCAGTTTTCACAATCTTCTTCGTTCCTATCCCTGCTATATAATTACATCAGCTTGGTCTTTCTGTCCTCGCTTCCTCTCCTCTTTTCCACCTCAAAAATAGTTTTTCAGCTTCCTTTCTTCTGTTTTCTTTGTTGTACTCTCTAAACAGAGATTATTGACAACACATTTAAGTTGCCTGGAGCTACCTTGCTGCCCATATGCTTATATTGACATGGATACTCCACTCTGAGGGTACATACGCAATGACCATACACCTCTCAACTGTTTGAGTAAGCATTACACATAAATTTTACACACAGAATAGGTTAAAAGAATGTTTACCTCCCTTCCTCCAGATTATTTTACTTGTTGCATGGATTGATCAATCTAAAGTTTAGAAAGAACTAGCAAAGAAAAGTAAACCCGACAATAAGACTGTGAAGCTTTAGAGCCCACAGGTTTTGTTTGAAAAGCATATGCAAAAATCATTGCTGGTGGAGAGAACAAGAGGCAGTAAAATGCAGAAAGGACTCATATCAAAACAAAGCTTCTAGTAATAAGAGCAGGGGAGAAATAAGGTGCCTGAAAGTTCACATGCGACACAGTATTTTTGACAGAACAATTGGCACAGATAAAGAATAAGTGTATATAAGAATATATATGCAAACACTTATAACGCCCAAACTACTGTATCAACATCAGTCAGTCATACTAGCACATAAAACAGAAGAAACATCACACACATTTGTGAAAATATTCTGCCAACCACACAAGGGTGTCACCAACTGCATCAACGCCTTTGGATAAGAGCTATTTTATGGCAATGACACGATCCTGGCAGTACGCACTGAAGGGGATCCAGGGAGAAGTTTGTACTGACCATCATTCTAAGGCAGATGGTAATTCTCAGAGGGCGTCACCTTTCGAGAAACATCAGTGGCTTATATCCTTTTATGAGTTACAGAAACATTTCGTTACTTGACTACAATTTCACTGGATGAGGTATCTCTCAGTATGGAGATAAGGTATCTGCAAAATTTGGCTAATTATGTGCATGCATGAAAACATGCAACACCATCCTTTTTTAATGCAACATAACAGTCGGCACCGAGGGCCCAATCACCGCACCATGTGCGTTTCTGAGGTTTCACTCTGGACTAGTCTCGTCTCATCTGCTGAATACCCATTAGCAGCTGGTCTCCTTGTTCTGTTTCAGCAGAAAGGAATCCACCTCATGCTGATGCAAACCAAAGCAGCACAAGTCGAGTAGATGGAAAACTGCTCTAAAAAACGCACTCCTGATCTGAATTAGAATGCCAATATAAACACACATACAAAACACCAAGACATGTCTGGAAGACAGGCTTCAAGTACATTATTGTAGAAAGTCCATAACAACAGGCAGAACATTTCCCCTAACTGCTCTCTTCATTGTATTTTTCATCATATATCGACAACAAGTGTCTGAAATCAAAGCCCTGACAAGAGTCATGCAGCTTCTGTATTTACTGGCTTAGTCACTTGCACAGATGCATAATGAAAGACTCTCTTATATGGAGAAGCTGTTAATTGTCCACCAAATTTTCAGGTTCACGCACCATTTGCAAAAAAGTCTTTTACTGCACTAGTGGCATCACAAACCAGGGAGATGCTACTACAAAGAGGACCATGTTCACAGTAAGAAGCCACAACAGATTAAGAGAATGGGAAAAGAAAGTAACAGAGAAACTGGTGAGTCAGTAAGTGCTAATTTTGGCTTCATCTGCAATTTGTGTCCTGCATCTGCAATATCTTGAGCAAGAGAAATCATTCCAAGGCACTCATGACTGCAAAGAACACATTTATGAATAGTCCCAACACTTAGACAGAGAGATTTCAAGATGAGAATTAGGGTTTTCTTTTGATCACTAATAGTGATCACTACCTGAACTCTGGGATTTAGACAGTGAGCTCACTGTCTAAACTGACCAACAACTTTCAGTCAAGGGAAAACAAAGTACATGGAAGCAAAAAAAGAAATGATGGGCTACAATGAAACAAACGAAAATAACCATAAAAACATTCACAAACTATAATTGCGTACCATCATCTATGCTGAAAGAGTATGCATATTTCACTTGATGTAGAATTATAATTAAAAGATTGTTTAATTCCCTCCCTTTCTCCTCCCAGAAGCCTACTGTACGAGATGAAAGAAACCAGAAACATTAGCTGGGTTTTTTTCTTTATTTTCATCATTTAGTGGGTGTCTGTAAGCCTATTCACACAGCACAGAAAGCTGACTGAATGCAAAGCTCCTTATTTGTTCCCAGACCTTCCTATAGAATTTATCACTGCAGCTTGGGCACACTAATGAACTTAACTATATGAACAACTCTGCAGTAATACGGCATGATGGACACGAGGCGTAGGAAAACTGAGCAGCAAATCAAATGCCAACTCATTTCAAATACCCAATGCAACATCTTTAAAACTGGCTTTCTCGGAACATGTGCAACCTTTAAATCACATTATATTCAAGCCAATTGACTTGAATTGCAGTTAGAGGCACAGAATATTGCTAAGAATTTAGCATTATGTATTTTAGAAAAGAGAAACAATAAAAATGCATAAATCGTAGCTAACTACACAAAGTTTGCAAAGAGAATTTCATTCCCTAAAGCAAGCTTAAATTGTCTCAAATATAAATTAAGTGATTGCACAGTGCAGAAAGGCTTTTGAGAGAATGTTACGAATATCAAAGCAAGGCTCTATAGACATATTAATAGAAACAGATATTCAGATACCTCGATTCTGGCCCAATTTTCCACAGCAAATGTTTCATCACAACACATGAGCAATTCTCTTCAAGCCCTTGTTCCAAAAAGCAGAAGCATTAAGTTCACAAGAATTCAAAAGCAGGTTAATGGCATGGAAATATTTCTGCTTAGACAGTTAAAAGTGGGTAGTCAGAAGTCACTCAGACAACTATGTTAGACGACCTTCACTAAAGAACTAAAAATTTGCACTATAGCAAAATAATAATAAGCTTCTTTATCACTATAGCATGAAATCACTTTAAACAAACAAACAAAAAACAACAAAAGTACACACACATAAAACCCCCAAAATCCAAAGCCAAAACAAACAAACCAACCAAACAAACACCCCTCCAAACCAGAAAGCCTGCAGACTGCCTGGTATAAACTGTTGTAACAGGCTGGGAGGGGTTCGTTTTGCTCACAGCATCCCACATCTGATGGCCCTGCAGTGCTTTAGCTACTGCTGAGCGGTGCTGGTGCAGCCCGAGGCCTCCGCTGTTCTCACAGGGCACAGGCCAGGGGGTGGCAAAGGGCCTGGGAGGAGACACAGCAGGGACAGCTGACCAGAGATATTCCGTGTTTATCCAAAGCAGCCGTCCCTGGGGGATTGGATGGGCCTTGGTCAGCCAGAGGTAACCCCTTTTATATCACTTGTGTCCACCCCCGCAGACAGCGAGAACAAGGGAGTAACCAACAAGGCTTCTAAATTCTTTGATGGAAACCCAAAACCACAGACTATTTAGCTAGAGACGTTAATACAGTTTGAGAAAGGTGTTTCTAGCTCTGATAAAACTTGGTACCTAGCTCATTTAGCCTTTACCTGAGCAACTCATTCATAGGAATTACATGAGGCTCAAAAGTGAATTTGATAGGATTTCATTTCTGCCAGCTTGAAACATGTTATCCATTGAAGGTTAAACCCTACTCATGTTAACACTACAGGGAATATAAAGAAGCCCCTTATCAAGGTCCAAAGTTGCAAAACATGGATGTGATTTCTGTGGAGTTCATTTTTGTGCTACACCAGAACATGAGACAAAAGAAATCACCAACACACTCTCTCTTTTCCAGGTCATATGTGCACTTGAAGTCCATTATTTGAAAAGAGCCAACAAATACTGAGGCCTAGGTGCTCTAGTAAAATCTTTGCAGTTGTGTTAAAAGAATGCAAACCGGCATAGAATCACAGAATGGTTTGGGTTGGATGGGACCTCTAGAGATCATCTGGTCCCAAGCTCTCTTGCCACGGGCAGGGACATCTCTCACTAGACCAAGTTGCTCAAAGCCCCATCCAGCCTGGCCTTGAACACTCCCAGAGACGGGGCATCCACAGCTTCTCTGGGCAGGCTGAGCCAGGGCCTCACCATAGTAAAAAATTTCTTCCATTTGTTCAGTTTAAATCTACACTAGCATCTGTTCAGCCCTTAAAGATAAGGTCCCTAAGAGTCCAGGATTGTGCTGGGTGACTTAAAAAGTGTCCTTTACCCAACACTCAGAATGACCTACATTCAAAACAGAACTCCAGAAATTTCTAATTGCATTGCAATTTCAGAAATAAATTTTCAGAACTGTATGCTCAATTACAGTAATTTTCTAAGTTACAAAATGTGGTAATAGAGTTATATTAGAACATATTTAAGGGCATTTTTCTTGTCAGGTTATGTTTTGTAAAAAGGTATACAATAGTGTGTTATCTACAGATAACAAGGTTATTGGAGCAGTATTACTTTAAATCGGGTGCTATCAATGCAAATCAGCCGCATTGCCTGGAGAGGCCACAGCTCCGACTCACACGCTAAACAAGCACTTGCTGCTGGAATTTTGACTCAGCAAGGACTTGGCTGTGAAGTGCTTATCTGTGTGACAGAGTTGTCATGGCACATGCGCCCAGTTAACGCTGACGGCAAATATCATATGATTATTATGAATTAGATTGTTAAAGCCAATAAAAGAAGCACAGTATGCCAGAAATGAAAGAAAGCAACCTCATGGGACAAGAAAGCAGCTTTTCTCAACCTGAAATAAACAAATGATGTATTGATTTTGTTAAGGATGAAGAGATCCTTGCTAAAAATTCAGGTTGTGTAAGTTATTAGTTATTCCAGCTAAATAACCAGTTTTTATCGTCTAGTTAGAAATTGCAAGATAGGAAAAAAAAATGCCTGTGCACATTGCAGGAAGTTCTACATTAAAACTCTGTTCTCCATGGATTTTTTTTTAATCTGTGGTTTCATCGTTTCCTCCTCAATCATTTAGCACTGTGCCTCATTACCTCATTTGTCTGCCCTTCATCCTTGATCAGCTCTGATGAGCACGGGGCACACGAAGCAGATGATCATGACCGAAAATGCTTCAGGAAGAACAGCTGCACCCAGGGGTTTGTGCGAGGCCGTCTCACAGATGAAGCAGTTCTGAGTTGAGTCTGCCAAGGTCACCAGGACATTGCCAGATTTGATTTTGTCTTAAAGAGATCTAATCAAAGTCTCAGGCCTGTAAGGGCCCATCTCTTAATTTATTTTTTGTTACTGTTGTTGTAAAAAAGCATCTTTTCTATTCTTTCTGTATTAAGAAAACGAAGACAGACATTACGCGAGTAGTTGATGAACCTGGTGATCCTGCTCTTACATCTCTGTGCCATATACATTGTCTCTGTGTACTTAAATTGCACCTCCCTGTCACATTGCTTTTTTATTGGAAAAAGCACTTCATTATCTGTTAAGTAACTAGCTAGTCACACTTTTAAGAAACTCATCCTTCATGAGCAGTGGGGTATGCCTGCAGATCTGTCTTAGATCTATGTCTTATAATATTTTTAATTTCAGAATTTCCTGTCTTCATGCTACTGTCACCAAAGAATTTGAAAGAAAATTAACAAATGCCTCCGTTATGCCTATATACCACACCTTCTCCTTAGCTTAAAAGCAAACTGAGCCACTAAAATTAGGTTTAAAAAAATTAATTCATTGGGAACATTTTGGAGCAACAGCTATAGCACCAGAGAATCGGTTTTCCTAATCTGGAGAGCACACTGTAAGCAAGCAGTCGTTCGCCTCTCAGTAAGATTTAAATGCAGAAAAAAATACAGCTGACAGGGAGGACCGGTGAAGTTGTTTTTATTACCCATTTTGAGAACAGACAAGTACAGATAAGAATGGAGAGGTGTGAGTGCAGTTAAGTGTGGGATTAGCGGCACGGAAGTTCAGCAGTAACATTTAGTCCAGACGCAGTCATTTCAAAGCAAAGGTTCTAGGGTATGAGCCTAATATTACATGGTGAGTGACCAACTTACCGCCTCACCACCACCTCCCTGAATGACAGTCCATCCATTCTCTATTTGTAAAATGGAAAAGTAGCATTTCCTTGCTTAACGCGTGGCTAAAAGCAAGACCAGGTAAGTACCTTGAAAAAAGTGTTCCACATATTTAAATTCACTGGGTGCTGTAGAACTTGTTGGGGCAGCTGATGAAGACCAGACGCTTTCATCAGGAAGAAAGGAACAGATGTATCCTGAAGCTTTTGGTTAATGTGGAAATTTGAAAAACATAACCTCTCTGTAGGCACATATAGAAACTGAACAGAACAATCTGGGAAAACGACAGAGGCCATATGCACAATGGCTGCCCACAGACAAGTAACACCAGACCAGTTCTGTAGATGTAAAATGGTACCAAACACTCTGGGTAAGGCTTGCTCATCAAACTGTGTTCTGCCATCAGCCCCTGGCAAGCAGCTCCCCGGGGGTGCGGGCAGAGCCCAGGATGCGCAGGGCACCCCCAGGAGCCGGGTGTCCCTGCAACATGCGGAATCCAACCCCTGCTCACCAGAGCAAAGGTTTGGGGCAGCGCCTGCAAGTGAGACCCTTCTGACCGGCCCGGCCCGCTGGGAGACCCTGCAGCCGCGGGAGCAGCAGCCTGGCACTGGGCTCGACCTTGCTGCGAACTGATTTCCTGACTGCCCAGCCCATCCCGGAGAACAATTATTCACTCTGTGATGGCCTCTTCAACATGAAAACTTAGCTATTCCTCCCATCATCATTAAGTTAAACCCCAACTCTTCTGCTCTTCTCCCATGGCTCATGTGTTGTTGTCATCATTCTAACCGCTCTCCTCTGAAATTTCTACACTCTATTTTATTAGTGGCCTTACCTGCAATCTGCATATGATCAATACATTTTTTCCTTAACTACTGATAATCCACAGCTTGCCTTCTGGTTTTCCTACAGTTGGTAATTATTATGCAAATAGGATCCTAAAGCCAATAGGAAGTTAAAGATTAAAATAGAAAATGCATGAAATGTTCACTTCCTTATTCATTCCCACTTCCAGAGTACTCTAACATGCTTATTTGTGATGCTAACCCCTTTATGGCTTACCTTGTGAGATGCTGCCCTTTTTTTTCTTCCTTCATTTTTAAAAACTTTTATCTTTAAATTATATCTTAATACCTCTGAGGTTTATTTTATTTAGCCTATATCATAAGAGAAAGGACTCAAGAATAAGAAAATGCTGGTCTGAATGAATATGAAAGCATATGGTAATAAGACTAATGTATTAGCTATTTTATTTTTGCAATGTTAAGCAAAACAGATTAAATACTGGCTACAAACCCAGTTATTCCTTGCAGTTTCTTAAAATGTTTATTTTTCTGTAAGAAACACTTTTCACTTTGAATTCATTGTTCCTTATACAATAAAATAGAGCTGCTATTATTTGAGATTTCACAGACTTCATTCAAATACACTTTTTTTCAGTAATAAGAAAAGGTTTTGATGAGTTTGCTTATAGGAAGAGGGTCCCTAGGCAGACAGAGGAAGTTCAGACCAAAGCCAAACAAGTTGCACTTGCTCCAAAATAAATCTCACTGACCCTTTAGAGCCAAACAGCCCACATGGCTACTGTACACAGTATTTTCAACATTGTTTTTCTGTACTTTTAACCCCATTTCCAAAGGAAGAAGCATCAGAACAATTCCAAATTCGAATGAAGACACTCTCTTGTGTGAGCTGAGGACATGAAGTCCTTGAACAGAAAGAACAGAACATCAAACTTATTCTCCTTTGAAACAACGAGTCTTCCAACTGGGCCCACGGATGCGGAAAGATCCCTACCCTTCTCAAATGCATTTTCAAGGAAAACAAAATCTGAGCAATAAACCCATCAAGTACCAGTCTGAACTTGCTCAAATCAAAGTATAGCAATTATTTTCTTGCAAAAGCACACACCTATATAAAACATCTTAAATTTGGTAAAAGTTTGAGGAAAAATTTTAGAGGAGCAATACAGAACTCAGGTTTCCAGGTTTCAGACCTCTCTTCCCAGTTTATGGCTCCTCACTCTTCTGTCTATACATTCCCATTCAGTGGCAACCTTTGCCCACCCGCCCCCAGTATTATTACTTCAACAAACACACTTTTTGAAGGAAGCTTTCAGATTTAAATGAAACACAGAAATACACTGTGCAGTACTGTGGACATACAAAAGTGATCACACCTACAACAAAACTGTTGAAGTCACACATAAAGGCTGTAATTTAAAATTCTAATAATACTCTGGATTATGACATCATCTTTTATCCGAAGGTTTTTTCAGGGGGGTTGGACTAGCTGACCTCTGCAGGTCCCTTCCAACTCAAACTATTTATGATTCTGTGATTTCAGAGCACATCACCAAAGGAACTAAATGCATCAGTTTCCTCATCTCTAAAAGACAAGAACCAATCACGGACACAAAATGTACTTCATTTTCAAACCAATGCTATTAAAATGATATCTAACAGAAAAAAAATATTGTAAATTTAAGTTTTTTCTTATTCCAACTACTAATAGCGAAATACTTATAAACAATCACAATATTTATTTGACAATTATATCAGGAAATGTGTTTAAGTTACTTTTAAAATATACTTTTATCTAAAGAATACTTGATACAAGCAAGAAAGGAATTGCAATTCACACTGAAGCCCTTCAGCCATGAGAAAGAGCACTCAGTAAAGTTGCACAGTTGTAATTAAATACAGATGGAAATAATCCCTACTGCAACGTGCAAACAGCTGATGTTTTTACAACGTTTCTAAATAGAAGACTTGAGGAAAAACTTATTTAATTCAAGACTCGAATGAATTAAAATTCATTAGAAAAATATATACATGTCTACAGTATTTCAATCCCACATTCCAACAATAAACTTGTTTTTTCTTTCTTTCTTTAAGGAAATCTTCTATTTTTTCACACTTAAATACTCTGTTGATACTTCCTTTTTAGGTATCATTTCATTCTGTGTGTAAGTAATGCAATATGTATGCCTAACTAATTTGAATTATTATTATGTTTAACAAATAATCCAAAGAATTGATCTAAACCATCAGAAATTAAATTTTTTTAAGTCTTCATATTGGTCAGATTTTAAGAAATGTGAAAGTCTCCTTAGGTTTATGACAAATTTTTTTTAAACAGCACAAGTATAATGTTACTGTTTTATATAGCAGAAGTGTTTCTCCATTTGGGGTTTCGTACTTCACATTTAAAGATCTTTATGAATTTGAGACGAGAAGTTTTTTCTCAGACAAGTCAGCTTTCCGTACTACAGAAAAACATAATCATAATATTATCTAAAAGAAATAACAATAACGATGCCACTAAACATGGACTTGAAAAAGAAAGAACCAGACTGGATGCAGCTACAACATAAAGAACAAAGATCATGTCAAGATCTCACCGACTGGGTTTTGGAATCTGTCCTTGTCTGAAGTCCCTCTAAGCACAAAATATACCAGCAACAACTGTCATCTTATTGCTGAGAGACATATAGAAAAACTGCAATCCTGAATATTTAAAGACATGCAATTAAAAAAAAAAGCCCATTATGTCATATATATGCTTTATGCTGGTATATTGATTAGCAAAGAAAGAGCCATAAAGTGAATTCCAACATAAATTTACAATACGTTCTCTGCCAACACTAATACCCATTCATGTTAAATTATTCCCAGAGTCCAAATTAAAGGACCAAAGAAGTAACTTGCTAAGAATATGGATTAAAAGAACACTTTTCCAAATAAAGAAACTATCAGGACATGTTTTAAATGAACAACTGTACAGTCCAGCTTTGTCAAATAAATACAGCTGAAGAAGCAGCTTTAAAGCAAGACAGGACTGAAGGATGAGAATTGTCTTTTGAAATCTGCTCAGCATGGGCCAAAGAGCTGCGCAGGACGAGCAGGTAGACTCCAATTAACTGCTAACAGGCTTCCTTAGTTCATTTAGATGCTAGAAACAAAAAAAATGTACCTAGATTTAATATTTCTCTCAATAAATGCCTTGTCCATTCCTTCAGAAAACACAAAACCTTAGATAAATATTAAAATGTTCTCATTTGAGCACAGGTGTGTTTTACTTGTAAACAATTTGCTTTGAAACCTTCATTTCTCTTGACACTACTATTTTTAAACAGTCATCACAAATTTGAAACAAGCTCTTTACTTTTATGTCATTAGACAGAACCTAATTTCCAGACATTTTTCCGAAAGTAAGTGATTTCCACTGTTCTGTTAACAATATAAATCCAAAGCGAAGGATTTTCTGAAACCTGCTCACTAAGTGAACACATCTCTAATGTAAATGAAAACTAAACTTCTCATTGCCAGATTTTTTTCAGCAAACTCCATTCTCTGCATAGCTAAGATTTTACAGAAACACTGATTAAACATTAATTAAAGAAAACAGATAAAATTCCTAGGATTTGCTGCATACAGACTAAGAAACCTTGGCATAGACCTCTGCTTTTTCACTTTCACTATTCAGGCAGAGCCTGCTCAATTTAAGTCATTAAGAGTTTGGTTTATTCCTGCTTAGTACAGTGAACGGTATCCTTACAATCTCTACTCAATGCAAGTTAGTCCAAAATCAAATTCGGTTCAGGTTCCCCAAGTTCCTAATAAGAGCAAAGAGATCATTTCTGTACAGCTCTGTGGTGCAGAATTAACCCATTCAAAACCCAAACTTTAAACACAGACAGGGACAACTATCCTTTGAGCTAAAATTATATGTACATATATATAGATATATAGATAGCTATACAAACAGACATACATTTATCAATTAGCACCATCTAGTGGGGTCAGTACAATTTATGTGATATAAGAAATAGGTAGTTCACTGTTCAGGTTTTTCTACATCCTGTGCAGTAGGTTGAGATATAGCACAATTCCAGTAATTAATACCATTCAGATGTAAAAACAAACAAATAAAGAAACCATACCATACCCCAAACTATCTTTTTAATTAATAAAATTGTTACTGCACTATAAATAACATTTTAAGAAAATGCCTACACTGAAAGCTGCATGTACATATATATGAAAATTTATTGATAGGAAGTAAAAAAACTTTTAGGCATTCATACACACGCAAAACACAATTACTGCTTAATTACTATTTTCTCTTTTGACTGCTCTGTTCTCCCATCACACAGCTCAAGAAAAATCTACCAGTCTTTGAAACAAGGAACCCTGAAGCATGCAAATGATGACAAAAAACCTTCTATTTAAGGAATGCAAAGGCCTCCATCATCAGAAAAGAATTCTGCTGTAAATACAAGTTTTGAGAAAACCAGATCAAAGTGCCACAAACACTGGATCACAACCCAAAAGGCTAGTAAAATAACATATTAAATACTTAATTTGAAATTTGCAAAGTAATTAATTTAAAAGAGGTCACCTCCACTAAAAATAGATCCTAAGAACTAATGATGCTCATTCACCCCATTTCTCAAATATGAAATCCAGAAACTGATTTTTAGTCAGCTTTACATTGAAAACTGTGAGGACTCAAGTCAGGCCAATTAATAATGCTGAAGAGTTTCAAAAGCAGAAGTTAACGGCAGTAGACACCCCCACCCCATACACACCCGTAAGCGGGACACACAAGTACAAAGCAGCGGCACGTGAGGGTGCCCAAGTGTAACACTGAGGTGGGCAAAACCTCCACCAGCCTCGGCCAACAGGCAAGTGACCTAAAACCATCCCTGGTCCCTTCTCCCTCCCTGCTCACAGCCCAGGTTAAAAAACAAACCGGAAAACAAATATTCACCAAAATGAAGTATGTGCTTAAGAGTATTACAACAAGTTGCAAGTGTGAAATTGAGCATTTGCTTAAATGCTCTTTAATGAAGCCAGGGTCATGAAAGTGAAGAACGCCCAAGGACCTGCTTTGCACTCACGTCTGCCTGTTTCTAAAAAGGCGATTGCCAGTTAGCAAACCTTTCCAGAGAGATAACAACAAATCAAGGGGAACTTGGAAAATGAGAGAAAGATGCGTCTCTGGTGATACCCCAGAGCCAAAGTTAATATGAAAATATGAATTTGCAAAATCTTAAAAAACAGACAGCAAAATTAAAAAGCACTGTACGGTGGTTAGTAAAGAATGATCTGCTCTTCCCTAGTACACTTGGCAAAAGACAGTTTTCTTTTTGTTTCTGGGAATAATGGTAAAAGTGAAAATTCAGAAAACTAGAATATGTTGATAAAATATGTAGATATGGGGGGAAAATCAAGATCAATAAAAACCAGCAGTGGGAGACTTGCAGTGAGTACTCAGAAGTCACAGAACACAGGGGCAGAAGATCCTGAGGTCTGCACAGTGCACCCAGGTGCCAGACTACAATTCAAATTAAATGGAAATCGAAATAAAGAGACTCTAATAAATGCATTAATACCAACAAACAAGACATAAAGCAGTAAGAATTTTAATAAAAATAAAGATGAAGAGAATGCTACAACTAAAATGTCCCAAATAAGTATAACCAGATAATTTAATCGTGTTCATGAATACAACTAATTCTCAGCCTTCCCTGCAGAGGACAGAGAAACTCCAACACTGAAGTGGAGTGTGTGTTGTAGGATAAAGAGGAATATGAAAAAATAATCACAAAATACTGGGGGGAAAAAAGCACAGCAATTTAGGGAGAGATTTAATGCCATTTCCCTGTACCTTTTTGGACCACTGCAATTCAGGCTATTGCACTAAATCATCCAAACTTTCAAACTCATTTTACAGGAAGCTCCAAATCAAAGCAAACATATTCATTTCTTTTTATATTGGAGGGAGTAAAACAAATATATTTGTACAGGTGTACAAAATTATAGCCATGTCATATCTTTAAATGTTGGAAAGCTGGTAGAAAACAACAGAAATTGCCTAACGGCAGAGGAGACGACAGTAACAAAGATAAGGGAGCTGGACTGGCACTTCCACTGTTATAAAAAATAATCCAGAGATACGTTTAGCAATTTTATTCTTCAGGAAATAAGGATCTATCAAAACACAGATCAGTGATATGAAAAAGTATCAGTTACTGGGATGCCAAGAGATTTCTGGACAGTTTTCAACCAGGACCTGTCCCCAGCTCCAGCCGCCTTTTTCCAAGTAGAATGCAACCAAAGCATTAACCAGCATGACCTAGCCTCATTTACATCAAAATTTGAATATGCACCACTAGAAACAGGCAAAAATTTAAATAAAGTATTAGGAAGAAGTATCATTAACCAGATAATTTTTTAATACGTTTATACCATAGATGAGTTACAACAAAACCAAAAGGCAACACATTTTCTTTTATATCATTCAAAAATGTCAATTTGCACTTGACACAACAAGAAATTACAAATATTGATCCAACTTAACTGAAGTACTCTCTAACTGTATCCATCTTCGGATGATCAGCCACAGTGTATGAGAAGTCATTCTTACCCACATTCTTAAAGGTTTGGAAAATGAGTGGAAAAGCTGAAATAAGTGAAAACCAGCATGATATTCCCACAGAGAAGCCATGACAGAATGGTTATGAAAGTGTTAATAGAAATAGTAAAAGGAGAATAAATGCACATAACACAGAGGGAATTAAAAGTGTCTCATACATTAAAAATTCATTAAGGAGTAGAAAAAGAAATATAAAATAATCCAGTTCTAATAAGTTAAAAGACCAATACACATACTCAGAAAATGATAAGTCTTACTCAGTAGTTACCTCACACGCAACAAGAGGAAAATATCGTTTCCCCTTTGGGAGAAGATAATAATAAAACTTGGTCAGATTATTAGTTAGAATTAGTTAGAAATTGGTAGAAAGTGGATGTTTCAACATGAAAGAGCATAGGCACACAACTACAAATATTTTTTTGCTTGGCATGCGCTATGTATGATTTGTAGTTGGTCTTTAATAAGACACCAAACTTGGGTATGACCAGCTTAGTATTTCAGATGTCAATTACCATGATGACAGTCTTGGGTTACGTTTTTCCTAGAATGTTTGAAACTTGGAGATCCAAAATTGCACCCTGATTTATGGTTTGATCCTGATTAAAGCTGTGCATGTCTGTAGTATCTTTACCGGATTATTTAATCACTGATTCTCAATAAAACCTGTTCTTTTCCATGAAACCCAATCTGTAAGACACATTAAAATTCAAGATACTTTATGAATAAGATATCCCCACTAAATGTAAAGCAGTACTAAAGCTATCTCATACATAATCACTAGCATTTATAGCTGGCTGTTCTTTTTAAGCCTAAATTTCAATATGATTGAGGCAAAGTCATGTTTATGAATAATGACACCATTGCTGTTTACCTCACGCAGGTTGCAATTTCTAGCAAAAGTCAACAAGAAATGTTAGAAAGAGATAGAGAAACAATACGTATTTACTTTCCAAAGGACAAAATAGGTCTGTTTATCCACACTGTTCCCACCACTCAGTAGATATCAGGTTCTTCATGAAGGGCCACACTGTACCTGAGCCACTGGGACATAAGAGAGTCAGTGGCTCCAAGGCTCAAAATCTCCCCTTGGAAACAACAACTTCAGGTCAGACATCTATGAAACAGGGTGAACAAGAAAGGCAGCAGGAAGAAAATCAGAAGAAAAACAACCTAAAATTGAAGAGGAGAGCACAAAGTGCAAGCATTGGCCTAGCATTCTCTGAAACAAACAGTTCTGAAGCAAAAATGTGTCCTTGCTGACCAGCAGATGCATCAAGAGGGATGTACTGATGCAGTCAGTACAGTGTGTGAAAGAACAGATAATAAGAAATGGAATTCAGAAATCAAAATTAATTATTTTATTCCTTTGCATCAATAATATATTGGTGGTTGCAAGTCTGTGCGTGTGAGATCCAAGTCCAGAAACTGATGAGAGTAGAATATGTTTATATCTCCCTAACAAATTTAATCCTGTGTACTTTGCTAGCAATCTTTAAGCTGGAGTAGCCAGCAGGTAAGAGGAGACCCATTTCTGGAAGGGCTCAAGGTCTTAACCAGTGGCTGGGCAAAGGGCCTGGGGTTCAGGCTTGGCTACTTAGTTGGACACAGAGCCTGTGCTGGCATCTGAGGAATCTCTAAACATTGTTCTGCTCATAAATCTCGAAAGTGAAGGTGTGTGTGTTTTCAGTGGTGAACTTCAGCCCTGATCAGCTGGAGAGGAGAAATGGGACCAGGCTCTCTGCTTGTTCGTTGGTGCTTACGTGGGTAGAAGCACCGCTCTGCCTGTGGAAACCTTCCTGGCCAGCTGGGCTAGCGGCACAGGCTCTCAGCATCGCTGCTGGTCGGACTTGCAAACAGGAACACAGCGGCCACATCCATCTCTGAGTGCACCTGACCAGCTGCTGCAGCCGAGACAGAGGAGTCCTCACGTCCTGCGCTCAGCTGCACTCGGCAGCTCTCAGAACACCCTCCAACTCTAGCACTGATGGAGTATAAAAGATTATATATCTCATCTAGTTCACACGTAATGAAATAGCATAACTTTGCAAATACATGCAAACTAGGTGAGAGTAATGTTTTCCCTAGGAATTTATATGGCCACATTAACATGGCACACAAATATTTCATTTTATGCAGTTACCGTCTTACTTCCTGCAACGGACAAGAAATTAATTCAATTTTTATTTAGTAGATATGAAATAGGAGCAGCCTGCAGACATACAGGGGAGGAGACTCTGAGGGAAAAACTCTGTCTTAGTAAGAAAAATGGAGGGTAAGAAGACAGCTACAAGGTACAGGGCCATAATGTCTGCATGTGCAACCCTAAATGGCCCAGTGAGGCACCACTGCTTTTGAAAACAAATCCAAGACAGGTCTAACTTCAGACAATTCAATGATTTAAAAACTGCTGCTACAGGAACAGGAAAGTTTTTTACACCACAGGTAGCTTAAAGTGGTTCAGCTGGAGCAAGAAAGCACAAGACCATCTCTCTGTAGCACAGAAATGGACCGTGTCACCATTCTGAAGATGCTGCGTCGAAGTCAATCTGTACATTTAGGTTTTGCTATTGCACTGAAGGCACAGTCAAGTTACAGCAATTGCCCATTGTAAATTACTCATCCTTGACTTGCAAAGACAACAAAGACTTATGCTGTGCATGTTTTTAAATCATATTTCTTCAGCACCTCACGGGTTGCTGTGCAGTGCCCTGCACCACACAGGTAGCGCCGGCGTGTTAAGCACTCATGCGCTGCATCTCACAACTTAATGTAACTTAGATTTGAAGTGAACTTCTACGGACATCACCACACCTGCAAAGAGAGCACTGGGTTCCACAAAGATACACAGAAGCAGCTATTACAGAAAAGCCTGTGCTTAAGAGAGCACTGCTGTACAAACGATGCTATCTGTAAGCCTCAGGGAACAGTGCACACACAGCGTACTATGTTGTGCTCTTCTTCCAAAGCTTTAAAAAGGAGATGACTGAAAATAAAAAGTTAAAAATAAGGCACTGAAGGCAGCAAAAAATAGAGAAAAGTAATGGGGCACAGAAAAATAAAAGATGAGTAAAAACTGTGTGTGTATACCTGCATTTCGCACAAAGCAGGAAAGACAGTGAGGATGTGTGCAATATTACACACATTACTGAATACTACAAATTAACTTCATGAGGATTAGCTGGAGAATGGATACAACCAAGATTTCCAAAAAGAAGGACAGTTAATGTAAGCAGTAACAAAACCTGCCAGTAGGAAACGCAGTCAGGCATTTTTGCTAAATCTTATTTTTAAGGTTTTTATTAAATCTTATTGTATCAGTTTCCATGCTTCAGAAAGATTTTATAGCTATCACATCACATCCTTCTTAACTCTTACAATGTTTTTGCACTGCAGAGGCTTGTTTGGGTAGTTATGACTTTCTGTTCTTAAAAGGAAAACAGTCCAAGACAGTAACAAAAAAACTGTTTTAAACACTCTCTCACATGTTCTGCCACAGAACTTCTGGTCCAAGGGAAAAGAACACTGTAGAAAAACAGTTTAAAATTACATTATCCTTGGATGTCTTGAATTTATCAGACTACTATTACTGAGCAGCTTATGAGACCTTTGTTTGGCCTCAGTTTCACAGACAAAAAATGTATCACTTTGGCTGAATAAATACTGTACAAGCTCCATAAGGTAAGAAAAATCTGTGTATGAACACAGATTTGGGTTCTGAAACTTCTCTTCGAACTGCTGCACCGGTTTTGTCACCAGGCTGGTACATTGCCCCCTTGGTAACAATGAAATTACAAATTATTTGTCTTAGAAGGATTGATTTACTTCTTTTATGTCCAGTACATTTTGGCTGGATTTCTGCTACTCTTTGGAGGTTTCCCAGCAGAAACTTTAAATCAATTACCCCTGATCCAAAAAAATGCCTCTGTCTGGATTTTAACCCAAAACCAAAGTTTTTTCACATTCCAAAGCACTGATTTATTCGCAAGTTTCAAGTAATAGTCATAGACCAACACTTCACACCTCTGATTTAATAAGCTTATCTGCCTTATTTTTCACTTCAGAAGTCTGTGGGTACACCATACATGTAGAGACTCCTGATATCAACCCAACTTCTACAGCTTTTATGAGACTAGACTGCCAACAAAACAAATTAATTGATACTTTGGAAATTGATATTTTCTTATTATTATTTTTAACAAAGCAGGAGTTGATGACAGGAACAGGACCTCCTTATAAAAATCTAGATGAAAATCTACAAGTGCCTATTACTAAACACAAGAGCAACTCTGATGCAGAAACTGCAAGATGCTAAAGATATCGAATGTCCAAACTCCTGACAAAGAAATTAACACTAGGTATCCAGTTAAATTTCTATCAAAAAGTATGAAATAAAAACATATGAAAAAAATACAAAAAAGTATTTACCACAGGAGAACCCATTCAACAGACTTCAGGACTAAACATCTATGTCCATTAGCTGCCTGTTTCCTTGTTAACTATCTACTAGCTACAACTATATGCTTTTAGTTGAACCATCACATAGGATCCATATTTCACAACGGCACTAACCCATCCATTTGGCATTAACTCAAGATGCATTTTCTTACAACCAAGGTTACACCGTCCAAAGCTACGCCTAACCACTTTTTCAATGAACTGGAGGTGCGTTTTTTCACTTTATTAAAGGCACAAATAAGCACAGATACGGATGTGTGAACACACATGGCAAAACAACTTTGTCTTTACTCAGAAAAGAAACAGTAAACCTGTTACATGTTATAATATGTGGGAAGTTGGGGGGTTTATCTATGATTTCAAACAGGAATCCATATTTATTTTGCTTATTTTTGCCCAGTTATTGCCTGATGGACTGCATTTATATACAATAAAAGCAAAACAAGTCAAAGGGTTCAACACACACACACACCCCAACCAGAACCCCCAACCCCAACAAGAGAGCAACCATTTGCCCAATGCCTGGCTGCTAGCTACCTTTTCCCTCATGTTTCCATGGAAACAATATCAGCTTGAATAAAGTAAAGATTCTGTACTATTTTCTATAAATCTTCAATTACCTTATTTTGATTAATCTGATCACTGTTCCCATGGAAATTAAGTTTAAAGGCAGCTGACAGCCTCCAGCTAAGAGTGATCTCTTCCAGTTTTCAGTTGCTGGCTATTGAGCAAGTCTCAAAAAAATAACTTTGGCTTCAAAAGTAACACTCTAAATTTATGTGGCATTTCATAAGGAATAACACCTTGCATTACACTTTTTTTTTGAATGCAATAATTTTAATGGAAGCAAAACGACTCATTGCTTCAGTGGTAATTACTCCAAATACAAATGCGAACTATTGTCAGTCATCAAGAGGCTTTCTTACAGAGTATTATTTTTCCAATCATTTTCATCTTTAGGTAAGCAGAAAGCATGTGACAAATTTATATTTCAGTATATTAATTAGATCATTACCTACAAATGCTTTGGATGAGTACAGAAATTCTTGCACCCCTCCATGTATACTCTATACATACAACCCAAGCAAGAAGCTTCAAAAATTAACCAGAGATCAAGTTGCTTCTCCATACAATGAGAAAAAGAAAAGCCTTAAATTTTTTTCATGCAGTTTTTGTATTTCTTTGCAGATTCAGTATCCAAATACTGCCCATATACACCGTACTGCTACATAGTTCCGTAGGGCTGAAAACTTTGTGCAGCACGTGTTTTGCCAACGGGACGCGAGGCAAGGCTGGCCTGCGCCTCTTTCTACGAGAGACATTCACTGAACTAGGACAACCTCACAAAAATTAAAATTTCCTTCATCTATGAAGAGCTAGATTTAAAGACAGACAAATAACTGCCACTTATTATCTAGTATATCAATATTAATGAATTCAACTATAGTAAATTCCTTCTCCCCTTGCCAGAAATAGTAAAAGTTTTCGGACCAGCACAAGGAACTGCATCTGTGCGATGTTTGGACAGTCTGCATTACAACAGCGATCACTTTACCCTTGCCATGGCTGGGCTTTGCAGGCTTTCTCTGACCGAAAGATGTAAACTATAACGTAAGAAGCAACTTTGCTTGATTCTCCTCTAGAGCATGAAGAACAATTCTTTTTCATTGGCTGTGGATTGTTGCTGGCTGCCAACCACCACACTCACACCTCCTCCTCCAGATGGCCAGGTGGTAAATGCTTACTCACATTGCCTTTTCCTTCATTTTTCCCATCTCCAAAGCAAACAGCACTTCAGACCTCCACATGGATTTACCGAACTGCAGCCTATTCCCTTTACCAGGGAGGCACGGCTTTTTAAAAATAAATACGGTTGGGAATTCAGCAGTAAAGAACCTTAAGGACTTCAAGTACCAAAGCAACGTTTTAGTGAATGAGCTATCAGTTTCAATAATTCCACCCACTCCAAGGTGGTCCATACATCTCTCCAACTCTCCAGTGCTTTCCCCCCAAACCACAACCCACCCACTCTGTTAGATCTGAGATAGGTGCCACCTATGGTCTACCGAAGCCCAGTCCCACTTTGCAGGCTTGCTGCTCTCGGTTACTGCAGCTGCTCTGAGGGGGCTGGTTTTGTCTGCCCTGAAATCGGAAATTGCTCTTACCATTCTCTTAACAGGTGCAAACACACTAGCCACCAAAATCCCCTTACAAACACACCCTGCTCTCTCCATCTTCTATAAAACATAACAGTTAGCAGAGAAAAAGAGTTCTTGCGATCTGCAGAAAACACAGTTCCAACATTAAATTATGAAGACCGTATAAATATTAGTTCTAGAGAAAGTGCACAGAAGAACAAAATAATGAGAAAGTAAATAAGTTGTGTATGTTCAGCTGATGTTTGAATATCAGCTTCAAACCTGAAATACAGAAGCAGTCAACATTATCAGGCTGCCATGGAGCCAACTCCATTTCAGTAAAATCTCCAACTTTCATTCTATATCATTTGTGTCATGCTCAGGTCTTACACTACCTAATACATCCCCCTCAGCCACCACCACCCTCCCAGTCCTTTGCCACATACACAGGTACCATTCCCTCCGCCTGTGGCTCATCCCCATCAAAGTTTAGAACAAGTTGTTGCCCATGACTTATCAGAACAACTCTCATGATCTGACATCCTTTTCCTCTTGGTTCTTTCAGGAAGAAGATCCCAATGTGTGGATGCTTGAGCTGGTGCCCTGTCAGGAGCACTCACCATTCGTGTGCACAGCACGGGAGGTGACCACGCACAGCACGGGAGGTGACCACGCACAGCACGGGAGGTGACCATGCACAGCACGGGAGGTGACCACGCACAGCACGGGAGGTGACCACACATGCTCAGTGCAGCCACACCTGGGCGGTGGCTGCAGAACATCTGACACATCGCAGGGCAGGGGAAGCTGCACCATACGACCCCTCCACAAGTGCCAAAAGAATCTGCACAGCTCTACCCAGGTGAAAGGTGGACAGTTACGAGTTACTTTATTTCCTATCATAAAACCAGCCATGCATCCTGCAGACTAACAGCTTTTTTCATGGAGTTTGTGTGTAAAGCTCTGGGTAAAAACTCTAAGTGTATAAGCTTACCCATGAACTAGGCCTGTACCAGTCCAGACCGAAGATTTAGCACATCATCTGCAGATTGTTGACTTTATTACTGTAAACACGTGTCAAATCAAGCCCTTTTGCTTTGCCCTATTCAGCTCACTTTTTGTAAATGTTATCTTTATTTTTCTCATTCCCAACAAAGTAACCACAGTAGGCGGAAAGCATCTGTATTTACATATTGAAAAATATGAGTCTTCGCACTTAAAATTTCCAATACTTCTATACCACAATGATTGTAAAATTTGGGCTATGCAATCATATGATTCAATTTACATGCCAAAGAAATTAAAGCAGGATATACTTGACTATTTTATTTCAGACAATTTGTTAGCCATTGACATGGACAAACATTAGCTCATACAAAATAATTTCTCAGAACTTCAAGACAAGTCATATTCAGGTGAAACTAATAGAAAATTAGCACAAAGTAAGGCTTTGCAGGGCCAGCTACCAAAATGCTATGCAGTTATAATAAAATCAGACTACATTCACAAAATATTCCTTATTTTGCAGTAGTTATTTTCTTTTCCAGTGCCACATATACTGCTTTTTGGATGTACCAACTCTTCCCTGTCAAGAGGAACAGCAACACCACTTGCTGTGGCTTCTTTTGCATAATGCGAAGTACAGTACTGGCTAAAGACCTGTGCAAGCTCTGAGCTGGCCAAAACCAACGAGTAAACACCAACCGGTCAAGAAATACTTAAGTAGCAGCACAACAAATAAGCTTACTCAATTCTTTAGCATTACATCCACAACCAGAAATGTTTAAGGAGACAGAGGAAGTAGAAGCTTCATCCTGGAGCTAAACAGACAAACAGCAAAACACGTGTCTGGCGCACTAACAGCAAGCAAACACACACAGAGATTCTTGCAGCTCCTCTAAAAATAAGCTAAAAGTGTAGTTTGAAGAGGTCTTTATTTATCCCTTCTGTTCCTCTAAAAAAAAAAAAAAACACCAAGCAGAGCACGTGTGTACTATTTCAGGTTTCAGCTACGTTCGTGTTCATAATTACCCTGAAGGATCATCTCTTCACATTTCTTTTCTATAAATCTCTACAGAATGACTGTAGAGATTTCTGCTATATAAAAAGTCATCAGATGTCTGAAGATTTTTGGTAGAACTTAAAGAGATTCCTGTAATAAGACAAGGAAATAACAAATTGAGGGAAGCAGAGATAAATTTTAAACATTCACTATCTAGAGCCAGTTCTCTCTTCCAAACTATCAACAACGGTTGTGGGTTCCATTTTCTTTGCACTTCACAAACTAAGATCTAATCAACATATTCCTTTAGAAAAGGGACAGCAAGAACAGTTGCATCAGTTTTTGATGGTTTTACTTACTACAATAGGAATGTTCTGTAGGGAACAATCCAGTATTTGCAGGGGAATGGGCCGGATGATCTAATACAACTTTTCCATTTCTGACTTCTTAGAACAGTTTAGGCTGATCCAAGTTCACGAAGAGATTTCTGTCCAACAACACTGAATGAAGAGAACTCCAAAACAAGATTTGGGGCTTTTTTTTTTTTCCTTTTTTCTTTCTTTTCAATATTAGGAGAGCCAGAACAGCAAACTGTATGCCATAGTACACAACAACACAGAAAAGACTATTATAATTAAATACCCATAAACTTAAAATATCTGTAGAAAAAGTAGAAAGTTCATTTTACACTTAAACCTTTCAATCAATATGGAGCATTTTATCCATTTTATAACTTAGGAAAAACCCCTCTTCTAATATTTGAAATTATTAAGCAGCAAGGTAACAAGATCAGAGAAGAATTATTTTAAGCAGTGTGTCTATCTTAAATAGAAGAAAAATAGTGCCAAATTAGTAGTATACTCATGCTCATTTTCTTCCAAAATCAACACATACCAGGATCGCAACATCCTTGGCTTTAAGCTAGTACCTTCTTTTTTATTATTACAAAATACCTGTCATCATTCTCTGCCTGAGGAATTAAAAACATTTGTCTTTTGCAAGTACAGTTGACTTTAAGAAGTTATTGCTAGGAAAAACAGTCTTTCAAAAAAGACACCACAACCCAGAAAGAAAGATTTGGCACTTGTCGAGCCTTGTAACAGGGAAAAACTATGGCAGATGGGGTTCTTCCCTCTGCTCTTACAGCTCTCTTCCAAAAAGGCTATGGACTGCCTTCTCTGAAACTCAATAGGATACTGAATAATCCTTCTAAAAAGGTCAAACAAATATCATGAGTTTCAGACACTACTAATCCCATCTTGAGGCAGGGATATGAACTACATAACCTTTTGAAAGCTCTTCATATGCCCTGCTTTCCACACCTGAACTTCAGAGAAATCAAAAAGTGACGTTTGGTAGCCTGTGATATGCAGTGGGTCAGACCAGCTGCTCCTAATATTCTCAACTCTTATAAATAAAAAACTTTATATTTTGAATGAAATTAGTATTGCATATTAAAGAAGTGCAACTGGTAAACACTAAAGAGAAAATTTCAAGAATTAAATCTATTTTAAGATAGTGTGAGACTTAATAGGACATTAAAAGAACCAATTTACAGGGTCAGAGTTACATGCACATTTAATACTTTGACCTAAAGCATACAAGATAAATAATAAAGATGGCTGGAACACTTCAGTGCCCTCTTGTTGTAACTGCAATAAAATGATCATTCGGTGATCCCCAAAATTGTGTCTGCCTGAAGAAAGCTTCCTCATTAACTGTTTTTTCGTCAAAACCAGAAGAACCAACCCACCCTGCAATAACAAGCAGCTTGGTACCCATGGCAAACGATCAGGAGAGCCAGCAGGAGAGACAACTTCTCCAAACGGAGAATTTACTCAAAGTGAGCAAAGCAGTTACTCTCGTGTTCTCTTTGCCTTCTTTCGGGGGAAGGGGCAACAGGGAGTAAGTGAAGGACTTTGAAAAGGTTTAGGATTTGCCTCAATAGAAAATTAGAGCAAGTGTTGAAATGTCAATGTTTCACAGATCCATGCTCATTTTCTAGCCAGCCTCCTTTAATTCCCAATCCAGAAATAAAACTAATTTAGCAACTGACCTAACACATTGCTTAGATGCACAGCGCTGTCAGCCCGTATTAGAGAGACGACCGGCGATCCCCTTGCAGCGACCTTCTGAGCCACCTGAGTGAGGAGTCTGGGACTCACCGCACCTCAAAAACTGCCACGAAATTCTACAGGCAAGCAAGTATTGCCAAGCACTCTTCCCGCCTTGTTCCTTTTGTGCATCAGCTGCCAGAGAGTACTTGTGTTTAGTTTTATATGTAAATTCTCAGCTACTTTGAAAATCATTTTGGCCAAATATCAACATTATTACATCTTTTCCCAGAATAAGATAGCTGAAAGAAATGGAAAAAGGTGACTCTTTCAAACCTACCTCAAAATAATCCCAATTTTAAAATTCCTCTAGATCAGTAACTGAGAAGGGTAACAAATTCTGCTCAATGATGTGCGAGCCTGGATATGTTCACGGCCTGGGTTACTACTACCTACTGACTCATTTGAGACCTCAGAATTTCCTTCCAGCTTGAATTAGCCATGTAGTAGAGACTGAAGACATTATACCATTTTGTAGGAGTGGAACATTTCTAACCAGCTGACTGGTACCATTTTTCGGCTATAGGCAATTTTAACATTATCAAGGTAGCTCTGCATAGTCCTAAGGCATGCTTTGATTTCTTGTTGCTGATCATTTTCATAGCAGGATGCTTTACTCAAGTATTCTTCCAAACTTATTTTAGGTCGTACTTTAGTCCAAAATATTTATGTGCAAAACACAATTTTAAATGGAGGCAAGCCAATAAAAGAAACAGCTTACTAGAATTTCAGTTGACTTTGTTAAAGGAAATTATTTTAAATTAATGTGGCTACTGAACTGTTGCCATACTTGACCTCAGAAAATATATTCCTTCTAATTTTTGCTGTGAACATTTATTTATTTAAGCTAAACTCCAGGTCTTGAATGTTGACCATAAAGAAGTCTCAGATTTCCTGCTACTATTTCGTACTCTTTTTTTCTAAACAAGGGCAAACAACATATGTTTGCTGCATTAGTATTACACTGCCAAAACATCACTCTTAAATGAAATCATCTATGTATTTTTGGTAGAATCTTATTTAACAACTTCCACCCCTGACAGAAACAGAGTTAAAACAAGGCTGGTTTGTTTTCACTGAGTAACAGTTTGTCACCGGTTTACTAGATGGCGCTCAAAACATTTTTCCATATGCTCTTCTCAAAGAGAAACTGACTTAAATGTGGTTTACCTTCACCAGTGAATGAAGGCTCTTTTCACCAAACATATCCCAGAGGAAGGTCAGGTCTTCCTGGCTGTCCACATGTGGCTGCAGCTGGGCTGGCAATGCAGCCAGCAGCTCGTACAGACCTATAAAATGAAAATAAAACACAATCTGTAATCTTGGGGTGATCTCATTAATTTCACTTAACAGTTTGGTGTAATTGGCTGCCTGGATCATGTCATTTTAACTGAATAGGGAGTCTGGAGTATCCAGCGTAACATTAACTTGTACAACCAAAAGAAATATTTTTAAAAACTAAGAAGCAAGTACTAGCAATGTACTTTTTACCTTGTCAGAGTTGTCAAGCTTCTACATCCATATATATTTACACAAGGTTATGCAGAAAATTCATAAAGGTTTTGAAAAAAGGACATAACCAGAAAAAAACATACATTCCTTTTCTTAATCGTTATTCCATTTCCCTTGATGTTAGCCAAAGAGTGAAATGAGTCATGAATAGGAAAAACTTCCTTAAAAGAACAGAAACTGGATAGGGTGGTCCATTAAAAAAAGGTTCGTGGTTTCTCTAAATATTTCTTGCTAATATATTGCTTAATATTTTTTTTATCCCGTGTTCAGTAGGAATCCACGGCAAGACAAAAGGAACCGCTCTGTTTTGCAGGACTAAACCTTAAAAACCAAAACCAGCGCAGCTTTCCCAGACACACACAGAAATATTTCAGTAACGTTTTTAATGTGCAGGTATTTGAGATTCTCCGTAGGGTTAAAGCAATTGCTGTTCCCGGTTATTTGTGGCACACCTCGGCAGCGGTCTCCGAGGGGCAGACAGTAGCACACTGTTCCACAGTAGCACGCAGCATAAAATATCCATCATGCACACAGGCCATCAAACTGCTGTCCAAGAAACGCAGCAACAGTGTCTGCAGCAGCTCTCTTTGGGGAGGTGACCTGGCATGAGTTGATATCAATTCACAGCACATGTTTAATTTTCCAGTGGGATTACTTGGGGTAAAAAGGACAAAATGCCTTTTTCTCCTGTCTGCTGTCTACAAAAACACCAACAGTCTCCTGGGATCCAAGATACACGGTCCCGCTATTATTTTTAGTCTGAGTAAGTGCTGCTGTTCATCACAAGGACAGATTTACAAGAGATTCTACTGGTAGAGAACACTGTTGTAAGTTACAGGTTACCTATCATTATTACGCATATTATCTCCCTAAAACTTAGAATTTAGAATATTTACTAGTAAACATAATTTCACAGCCTTTCAAGGCACTATGTATCTCTTTCAAAACTACATTGAGTATCTTCAGGATCTGATTATTTAACATCTTTGTCTTTTTATTGCCTTTCAGTAAAATATTCTGGAAAAAAAAGCACCTTCCAGATACATTCTTGTTGTGGTCCAAGCATTTTTTGGTGGTTGACATTAATTTCTCTTAGAATCTTGCTTTTATTTAAAACTGCTCTTGTTTATGCTTCAGAAATACTACAAGAAGTGGGTATAACTCAAACCACTACAATTTTGCATGGGTAGGAAAAGAACACTGTGCCTTGTCTATTGAGACACAGACAGTGATGGAACTGACACACAGAGAAGAGACGTTTGAATGGGACTCTTGGCTCCAACTTTGTGGAACTTCAGCATTTAGCAAAAATGGTTATTTTTATCATGCAATTCATGCTTCAAAAACATTTTCATTCAGAATATTAAAAAATTTCTTTACAGTCAGCCTCATCTTTCTGCACATTGCCACTATTGTTACTGCAAATACATTTATTTCAGAATAACATGAAGACTGTTAAAAAGTTGAATAGAAGTTTAATGTAATCTTACACTGTGGTATAGCCGCTTAGGAACAATTCACGTGTACCATTCAGAAGAAAGAAAATATTACCTTTAGCTACTCCCTTCAAATAGGAGATGCACAACAGAATAAGCTTTTTTTATCCTTGATCCAGCAGATCTGCTTAAATTTCACATATGAACAACTACAAAACTCTTCTATTCTTGTAACTATTGTTCCTCAAAGCTTTAGTAATTAAGTCCCCAGGGAAAATAAAATGCAAGTCCATGTTTCTTGATGGATTAGCTGTTAAAGCAGTGACACCGGCTGAGACTGAATCTGCCTATAATGAGGCTTAGGCTCCATGCACAGAAGTCCCAGAGGAAAACGCCGCCCGCCAGCACCGCGGGAGTGATGAACCCTGCGGGTGTTTATGCACAGAGATGTTTCCACGTCCCACCCAAACGTGTCTGTGGGCTTCACTTGATCATACAGCCCTGAATCACCCCTTCTAGGGAAATGAGTGTCTATGTCCCTAGTGTGCTACTCCAGCTTCGACAGCAATGCACCCAACCTGTGCAACTTTCCTGGGGAAGTGGAGAAAATTCAACAGTGCTGACTGGTTTTCTCCAACCCCATGGCTATGTTTGCGGTGCGGCCTGGCTTTGGCTCCACAGTCCAGTGTTTACAGCTTTCACAGAATCACAGAATAGTTGGGGTTGGAAGGGACCTCTGGAGATCATCCAGTCCAACCCACCTGCTAAGGCAGGTTCTCCAGAACAGATCACACAGCAATGTGTCCAGGTGGGTTTTGAATGTCTCCAGAGATGAGACTCCACAGCCTCTCTGGGCAGCCTGTTCCAGTGCTCTGGCACCCTCAAAATGAGGAAGTTTCTCCTCATATTCAGATGGAACTTCCTATGCTTCAGTCTGTGCCCATTTGCCCCTCATCCTATCATTGGGCACCACTGAAAGGAATCTGGTCCCATTCTCTTGACATCCACCCTTGAGATTTTTATAAGCATAAATAAGAAAATCAGAATCCAGCTCTTCTCCATGGCAGCAGAACCAGAGGATGACTCTGCCCAGCACGCTGGAGAACACCACACTCCCACTCCTCAGACTTCTCTTAAAACTGAGCACTAGGTAGCCAGGAACAAAAAAAACTCAGTCAAATGAAAAATCGGGCAGAAGGACAACTCAGGGTATTCAGCTGGGAAAAACAGAAGACAAAGATCTAGAATATGTCCAAAGTTAAAACTGCATAATTCCAGATCACCTGACTCAGCTACAGCCGCCTCCTAAACAGAAGGTTACAGCAGCAGAAGATGCTAGCACCTCTGAAGGTTTACAATCTGTCCTGGTTTCAGCTGGGATAGAGCTGGTTTTCTTCCTAGTGGCTGGTGTGGTGCCATGTTTTGGATTTAGAATAACGTGGATAACACACTGGTGTTTTAGTTGTTGCTAAGCAGTCAGGGATTTTTCAGCTTCCCACACTGTGCCAGGTGCACAAGAACCTGGAAAGGGGCACAGCCAGGACAACTGGCCAAGGGGATATTGAATACCATGTGATGTCATGTTTGGTATATATTTAGGGGGAAGGAAGAGGAAAGGGGGGGCATCACACTTGGAGCGGTAGCGCTTGTGTTCCAAGTAACTGTTCTGTGTGATGGAACCCGGCTTTCCTGGAGATGGCTGAACACCTGCCTGCCCACGGGCTGTAGTGAACGAATTCCTTGTTTTGCTTTGCTTGTGATTGCAGCTTTTGCTTTACCTATTAAACCATGTTTATCTCAACCCACGAGTTTTCTCACTTTTACCCTTCCAAATCGCTCCCTCAGCTCACCGGGGGAGAGTGAGCGAGCGGCCGCGTGGTGCTTAGCTGCTGCCCAGGGTTAAACCACCACACCTTTACAGACAGGCTCTTCTTTTTTCTTGTTACTTCTGTGGTGCCCAGTACCATGGAATTCAAACTTTTCAAATGGGCATTCACATTTTTACATATGAAGAACACCACTATGTGGTTCTGCACAAACACCCCTCCAACTAAAATGTTGTGTAACTAAGAGACAAATAAAATGCCAAGTGTTGTTCTTATTCATTGCAGGGTGAAGAAACAGTGAAAGTTATGGCTGGCATAGGGCTTTACCAGCAAATTGGATTTAAAAGAAAGTGCTTTTGTGATATGAACAGGGATAAAATAATTTGTCAACTTACTGTAAACTAGTAATGAAGTCGAAAGGACTACATTGGCTACTACACATTGGCGTGATTTAAATTACCAGAACTGATAACTTGTCAAATCCATCTTTCCAACACATGAAGGGCTTAAATGTCTTCAAAAATGAACTTTCAGAAAGGACACAGTTATACCCTCTATATTCAGATGAAATGTTTTGTAAATTAAAAACGCATGTTCATCATGTAAGCAATGGAATGCGATGTATCTCCGCACCCCAGTGCTGAATGCTACCACTGCAACCATGTGGCTGCCAAAGCCTCAGTTGTTCTATTGCTCTCTCAATTTGATGTTTCTCCTGAAGTCCCACCTCCTTGAGTCACATGACATGCATGGACCTCCCATTAAATAAGCTATTTTACATAACTTTTTGTGGGCATCTTTCCCAAAACATATCTATAAGTTGTGTTTTAAAAAAAAGAATAATCATGAAAAGCCAAAAAAAAAAAAATCCTGGGGTTTTTAATGCCTGATGTTGGCAACACTGTAAAGGCCCTTGCAAAATAAAATTTGCTTTTTTTTATACACACTGTTGTTTTTCTACTCAGGTTTTTGCATATTTTTTTTTAAGTCTGGTTTGCTTAAATTTAACCAGCTTTTATATTTAAAGGAATCATATGCCCACTGGGATTTTCTAGTATCAAAATACTTCAGGTGTCAAAATTCAGTAAAGTAAACATGACTTACATAGGAAAAACTCATTTACTCCAACTTTTAAAAGCAGATGATTTATTTAAACATCTCAGAAGACCTAAGCATACATTAAAAATAATAACCATGAGCTTAAACATGGAGTTGTAAGACTATTTTGCAGTTTTAAGAGGAGAAGTCCAGTGAGTCCTACAACTTGGGGGAAAACAAACAAGCAAAAAACCCCACCAAACCACTAACAACACCACCACCACAGATAAAAACCCCATACCACACACAGAAAATAAAACCAAATTAAACCACAAACAAAAACCCAGATCACAATGTAGTCATCCCTGGACATTCTCACATCATTGAAACAGAGGAGGAAAAAGGGTCCTTTCTAGATAAAATAAGGTCACATAATCCAGTGGCAGTAATAAGAATCAATTCCAGATAAACAAGAGACCTCCTAGTTTTAGACACTAGCATGCTGCTATTTGTATTCAAGTTATTTAAATTAAGTACAGTATCTAACACTTATGTGAACTAAGTAAAAGCCCATAGCATAGAAATATTAATAAAAGAGACAAGCATTGCACATAAGAATGCTATAAAACCCTTGTAAGTGTGGAAAGGGGGGGAGGTTGATTGAAGGTACTTATATAGTCTATTAAATCTGATTACCTGATTCAAGAATAAAGAAATTTAAAAGTAATAAATTAATATTGGACATACAATACACTTTTCATGAAATTTAGTTCAGCCAAGGAAAGTGACACAGGCAATTAAAAGCCAATGACTCGATAACCTTGCCTACATAAATAGCCCATTTAAGCTAAACGCATGTAGATAAATACACACACATAATCTAAAACTAAAATTTACAACAGCTTGTCATGGACAGAGAAACGACGCTGAAGATTTTGGACTTAATGCAAGAGCAAGTAAGATAAAATGGCTGCAGAATAAGGCTTGTAGCATTCTGCCAGCTTGGACGAAGGAAATAATTTCAAGGGGAAAACCCAGCTATGTTTGAAAACTCAGCACTGTCCCTGCTTAAAAAGGTAATAAGTACATTTCAGTTAGTTCTTTTAACACACTTAAGCAGTTCCTGTCTTCAGAATACCTTCAGCTTTTCCTAAACTTAATTAGTACAATTTAGTTTGATTCGATCTGAAGAACAGAGCGTATAACAGCGGCAATTCCAATTCTAAAATGCGTACGCTACATTTGCACATGCAATGAGATTTAAGACTAAGCAGCAACGGAAAGCTTTTAAATCAGAAACAACGGGACATAAAGAATTTTTCCAGTTCTAGAAAATTGCTTCCTTCGTAGTGTTATATTCTATAGAAGACTGCTTGTTCCTAAGAGGAGAATAAATGGCTAAGCAATTGATGAAAGTGTTCCCGTACTGAACCACTCACACTGCAGATTCCAGATGCTCTACATTCTTGACATCAGAATGGAAAAATTTACTGTTAGTCTAGAGAAATTTAATATCACCATTCTTGTCATATCCTTCATAGCTTCATTATTAGGACAAGTCTGTGGAAGCTATAAACTAGTGCTAAATGATAAAAAATATGGTCTCTGCGTTCCATCACACTTGCATATTACAAGAAAACACTAACTTTGTTTTGGTTAGCGTAAGGAAAGAAATGGGGACAAATGGATGTGCTTGTACATTTGTATGTTAATTAATTTCCTGAATTAGCATTCTGGACAACGATGCCAGACATCGAATCAAAAATTTTTACAGTAACTGAGGGATAATAAACACTAAAGAACATATATCTAAGCCCAGAACAACACTGTAAAACTTTATTGTATTAATAAAATGGGACACACCAACCTTTAAATTTTCCACTTTGTCAAAGGTAAAATAATCAGCACCATTTGCTGCCATTTATAACAAGCTGACATTTTTTCACATTTGAACTGTATTTTACAGTTCTATAAAGGCTCAGACAACACTTGCCTTACACAAAAGCAAACAGCATTGCAGTAGAAACACTCCTCCTGACATCCATGCTGCTGCATATTAAAATCACTCACTAACACCAAATACTTGAAAATTATTTCATTCTGAAATTTGAGATGAGTGTTCATGCACAGGTTCAAATAAAAACATATGGAGTACACATATGCTTTAGGACAGACAGACTGCACCATCCTATCAGGCTCCAGCTGTAAAAAGACCACTATGCGCTCAATTTTATGTGCTACAAATAGTTCTTTTTTATGTTCTCTTAGGTTATACCACCAAATATACAGGCTTCCTGACACTGCAAAAAGTTAAAGAATAACAATTTTTCTTTGCAGAACCAGAGTGATTAACTCATTCCAGCATGTGCCTTTTTTAATGTTGCAGTTTAATGTTTAAAGATAAAAAAATAATGTGATATTTCAAAGTACTGAATAATGAGTAACTAGATAATCATGACATGCAAGTGATCAGCATCTTTGAAAAAGTATTTGTTTTGATTTATTTGCTAATTCACAAAAAAAAAAGTAAAATACTGAAATCCTTACAAATGGCACAGAAACAGAAATGTCAACGTTTTGGTTTTTTCCTAATGAAAACAAGAATTTTGCTGTAGTGTCCCTCAAAGAACAAGACTACATACTCACTAAGAGCAATACAGTCTTTGAACTGTATCTAATTTTTATTACTCCAAGCTACAGTAACCTGTTAACCCACCTTAAAACAACACTATGACAGAAAATGTTGAAAGCGAGCAACCATTTAAGCCCATCACTTTCAAAAATATTTTTTCCTTCAAACTAGAAAGTCTTAATTTTGGAACTTGGCTCCGGGAGCTAAAGAATCCGCAGTTGTTTGAAACAGTTATTGGTCTTTTAGGATTTGTCTCAACATGTGTATTTCAGATTAGCATACCACATACCATTACATTCTGATGCGAGTTAAATAGTTGATCCCTATTTCCATTCACACAGGGCGAGACTGTTGCTGCAGAGCTCTTGTTTGTACAGCTCATCAAAGCCACTTCAAAATCGAAACCCCTCAAAATGTAGTTACTAGACATTGTGTCAACAAGGATACTTTGAAAGTTCATTAAATATGCTTCCATGAGTATTCAGAAGCTCTCCTATTATCTGCAAGAATAACACATAGACAAAACCGACCTAAAGTGAGCTATCAAGTGCAAATTAATAAGCAGCCTGTGGAAAGCTCATACAAAGATCTGACGTTCGTACTTCTTTTCAAAACCTCTTGGCTCCTCCACCGAAGCCTGCATACTATGACACCTTGAATAACCTCCACTAATTGACTGGTCCTTTGTACAGACATCAGCTTGGCGAGTCTTTGTTATTTCTATCTAAATCTTCAGCAACGCTAGAGGAGGCAACAGCAAGTGCCTGGCAGGCAGTCAGGAAAGAGCCGTTCCAGCACTAGAATGTCACTGGGCAAACTCACCATGTTTAACTCATTAGTCACCAGTTGCAAGGTTAGAAGACTTGGCACTGGGGAGGGGTGGCAAGGAGTACTAAATGTGGCATTTTACATCTGCAGAAGGATAACACAATATCTCATTAAGAGATTGAATAAAGACTTCCAACAGCAGAAGCCAAGACTATTTCAACTCAGTTGTGCCTAAAACTATTGGAGACGCCATCCGATTACCAGATACCTCAACCTTTCATATTTTGTCTTTAGAGCAGAAGAAAAAGTCCTGCAATCCTAGGCACTACTGATGTCCAAAACCATGTCAATGTATTATTCCAGTGTTGTGATTCACTGTATGACTGAGTTGAAAGTTTAACACTCAAAACAAGTTCTGCCATTATATCCATCAGTCATACATGCATACACGTACAGCTGATATCCAAGTCTATAGAGTTATATAGGAATATATGAGAGAGACAAGTACATCATTTTATCTCAAAAGTTTGGAAAAATTAAACTATTAATTGGATAGGTTTGGGTTGGTTGGGTTGGTTTGGGTATTCTTGTTGTTTGTTTGTTTGCTTGGTTTTGTTTTTGTTGGTTTGCTTTGGGGCTTGTTTGTTTGTTTTGGAGTTTTATTTTTGTTTGGTTTATGGTTGTTTGCTTGGTTGGTTTGTTTTTTAAACCAATATGTTATTCTAAAAGCAAAATCATGTTTGAACCCCTGTGTTCCACAAGAGGCAACTAACAGCTAGCAGTGCAGCTTCACTACCTCTTAGTAGTACTGAATTTCTTTCCGATTAACAGCTTGACGTGATGTTGGGCTGAGAAGCCACAGAACCTTTCATGTGACAGCAAATGCAGATGGTACACACGCTCGTGAGCTCCCCTGGACGCTGGCACGGCTACACGTGAGAGGTACAACACAGCAGTCTGCCCTGGGCACAGCGCAGCTGGCATCGCTGCCAACTGCCAACCACTTGTGTACTTACAGCCTTTGGTCTAACAAACGTAGCTAAACATTTAAGCCTCTGGTTAGAAACAATACAGGCTTTCGTACTTTCAAATTGACCACAAAATTACACGTTGCTCACAGAAGAAAAAAAAAAAAAGTAAAAATTGTTTCTGCTGCCAGTTCATTTTAATTTAAATTTGTGTCCAAGAACTGTAACAGTTTTAAAGAGTTTACCATCAGTAAATATAAATGCACACATTTTCTGATTCCACACTGCTGAAATCAGTCTAGTGTAACATAAAATATTAACCCAAAACAGAAGTTTAGAGCAATTTAATTCTACTTTCAACAAATTTTCCAACAGTCACCATAAAGATGTTGATACCAAAATAAATATCCCTTCCAACACCAGCAAGTTACACTTTTAAAAATTGAATCTGATAGCAATTAACGCTAGCCATACGCCTCATACTTTCCCAAATCTTTCATATTAACATTAGCCTATAAGCCATTTAATGCCTCTGGCAGCTGAGGATGGGGCGAATTCAAGAATGCACGATAAAATATTGGCTGAATTTATTAATTTAGCATAAATTTTGCCTCAGTAGCATATCGGTTTTCATGAAAATCTAGCCATATTGTGCATTTCAACGTGGTGAGAAATTTAAGTAGCCTTGAACGGAGACTGTGGCCGAAGGCTCTGACACGCTCCACCTGCGGGGACACCGCTGCCCAAGCCCTGAGCAGCCAGCGCAGGAGCAGCCAGCCCAGGGGAGCCAAAGGGAGCCAAAGGGAGCCTGGGGGAGCCCAGGGTTCCCCTAACGCGTCTCCCACATCGAGAGGAGCAGAGGCCGTTTGGACCAGGATCTCGTTGCCTGCACAGCTTTGCCCTGGCAGCCTCCGACGGAACAGCTACTCCCAGAAATCTTTCCTTCACCACTCTCCTAAATTCCCTTTCTCTTCATCTCATAACAATGAACCCAGATCTTTGGCCACCATGTCATATTATAACTTTTTTAAAACCAGCTCCAAAAATAAAAATCCCTGATTTTTATCTCCCTCCTCCTTCTGAAAGTGAGTTTAAAAGGCTAAAATCTTTAGCTTCTTCAGCTTAATTTGTCCTTCTTCCCCTACAAATGTTTCTGATGTCCCCCACTCAGCTCAGCCAACCATTCAGCTTTTTCTTCTTGTTACTACTGCTTCTTTATTTTTCTCTCTACCTTTTAATCCTTTTCATTATCAAGCATTCTTAGAAAAGATTTGTTGAAACTGGCAAGCTGATTAAAATGCATTACTAGCAAATAAAGGGAAGTCATCTATATGAAAACAGTAAAAGCAAGCTCTTGGTGTTCAGATGATTGTAAAATCGTCTTTGAACTTCACACTGCTTGCAGTGGTCTCAGTCTACTGGGAGGTAATCCATATGGACTATGGAGCTATCATATCAAAACAATATTCCAGCAAAATATTTCTACCAGCATACAGTATATATCAACAGCATGCAGCTTCAAAGGATGAGAATTCTTAAAAAGAGAGATACAAACACCACAGAATGCACTTAAAATGCAGTTTGGAAAAATATCCAACCTCATTTTGTATTATTACAAAACTGAGAAGAAAACACTAAAACAGGCACTATTTTAAAGGCTACGTGAACTTACAATTTGGTGAGTAACGTGTTGTGTTTTTCCAATTTAAATAACTAACGTGTATTCAGTTTTATGGGCTTGTAATACTGAAAAGGCTCCACTATCTGGCACAGCATTAGCTCCTATATGTACTCAAGAAGAAACTAGTGTAAGCCCTGCACATTTTTTCTTTCTATAATTTACAATATTCAAATTCAAGAACTGCTTCTGACTTTCATTATATTTAAGCAATTTCACACATTTTTACTTGGTGGCCAAACTTGGCCCATAAATGTGATTTTACCGCTGACAATACATGAATCAAAAACACGAAGTCTGCTTTGCACATTCATGCGCTAGTTTTAAGGACAAACAGAAAGGCATTTTTAAACTTGTCAGCTGAGCAAGCCTGATATAGGGCTGAGAGGAAAGAAATCTGCAACAATTTTACGATGTTTTTCACACTAAAACAACACTTAAAGCATAATGATGTCATGTTGGCTCCACTAAAGTCAGCAACAAAGCTGCCATCAACTACTGCAAAGCCAGGACTGCAAACTTAAATCTTCCTAAATATATCAGATAAGTGGATGCCAGATCTTGCAGATTTGCTTTACCTGCAAAAGTGCAAGTCTTCTTGCTCGGTCTTCAAACTCTATTTGATGGGTTTGCACACAGAGCTCAAGCAGACTTTTGCAACACAGAAAATATTTAAAGCCTCGGCTGCAGCCTCAGGCAGGAGCTCAGCCTTCTGTCCAAGACGGTGGCTTTAAGCTATCTTTGACCTGACACTGACAGAACTATAAACCTTAAGGGAGGAGCAGGATCACACACAGGTTCTAAACAACAAGTATCCTTGATTATTATGTAAAAATGGGGTTTCTATATCGTCGATGGAGAGTGAAAGAGAAAGAAGCATGTGCACACACAAGGCTTTCTCCTCTGTCTTAAGAAGCCAGATCAGACTGGTAAGGTACAAGATAAATTTCAAAGTCACTTGATGAATCTAAATTAATTAAAACAAATGTTTTAAACAAAAGATTGCAAATATTTTGATTTATCATCGTTTAAAGTCTGGCAAATGCCTCTCAAAACAGATTTAAGCTCCGTGTTCAGGAGAATATGCACAGGTTAAAACATGGTATAACAAAAGCATGTATGTGAAGGAAGCAGCTCCAAGGACATGGTGACATCCCTAATGAAGTCTGTTGACAAAGTAAAAGCAATGCAAAATTAACACAAGTAGGTCAACCTTTAGTCTGATCTAATGTGACTGATCATGAACACTGTCCTGCTTTTTACTGTGGTCTGATGCAAAGACTACATAAAAAAAACTTAAATCATCAATGATTCTACGTTAGTGCCCAAGTTTCCAATAGTCCATGACTTGGCAACTTTCCAATATGCACAGATGATGCATTTCTAGTCACTAGTCCTCGGTAAATTCTTTCACTGATTTTTAAATCCAGGTTTACTTTACTGCTCTGGGGTATCAGACACAAAAACGAGCTAGGTTGGGGTTTTGTTTGAACGCGTTCATAAAACAGAGTCTTGGCAGACAGACTAAATGAAGTTGTGTCCCTGCCCTAGAGATGCAGTTTTGTTAGGTCCCCATAAGTGACTCGCTGACACACCTGTATCCCAGCCAGTCCTCTCACGGACCAGAGCACCTCCAGGTCATTACAGGCCACATCACCAGGAAAACTGGTCTGTCCACCAATGAACAGAGGTAAGATTGTAATACAGGTAGCTTCCAATCAGGACGGAAAGCAGTTTGATGTAATTATCCAAAAAATACTTAAATACCTATAATCCCCATCAGGAAATACCATAAAGAGAGTGGAAAAAAAATAAATACTTCTCTTTTCCCTCCAAATGCAATTTTTTATTTAAAGAAACAATTTATATCTTGCAGCAGAAAACAAATTGAACTCAATGAGCAGTATTATTTAACAGCAAGATATTAATGGTGCGTACCATATTTTACTACAGACTTCCTGGGAGAATGGAGACAATTGAGCTTTATCACACACAATTATTAAAGGTGTATTTGGAACATGATAGGCATTAAATAGCACAGTGAAACACATTTTTAGAGATGTTTTAACACACACTAACTTAAAATTAGGATTTTTTTTTTCCACTTCTTGAAGCCCTTTTCTTTCTTTATTCAGACAGTACGTCCATGACACTTGCTTTTGGACATACGAACATTCTTAAAACAATAAAATAAGCAGAACTGTCAGCATCAGGCAGCAATCACATCCCCCTGCTGTTCATCTCAACATGTTCTTGAGACTTTGAAAATGTCAGAAAGCATTTGGCCAACTACTTAAAAAATAAGGCAAGTTTTGGAAGGACACAAAAGGTTGCATGATAAAGAAAGCAAAGATCCAGAGTGGAAAATCAACCCAATCAGACCCTGGCAAATATTCCAAAATTCAACTTTAGCGTACTAAACAGTTTCAATTGCACTTATTTACACGGGGGAAAGGGGAGAAAAGAAAGGTATGTGGAGGGGTAGGGTTTGGCAAGATCAGTCAAATCCCTTAAACACAGGAATAGGGAGACCAAAAAAAGCAAATAAAAACAAACACAACCCTCCTTCTCCATGGTAATAAATAAATAAAGAGACACACCCAACTCTAAAGATTAATCATTTCATCTAAGAGAAATTTTACATGGACCTGAAGTGTGGGGGAAAAGGGGGGGCGGAAATCACTGTGCCGTACAGTCTATTTAAAATAGGAATCAAATGCAGTTCCTTATATACGTATTTTCTGGATTCCTGACCTGAAATCTCCCTCTTCGTTTTGAAAAGCCTGCTGTTATTTCTTGTGCGTAAAACTATGTGATTTACAATAACAAGCACATGGGTGGAAAGCAGGGATCTTTGTACTGTAAACCTCAGCCAGGTCACCTATTTACCAAATATTTAACCTTGAGCAAAAATACTAACTTTAATTGTCCCTAATTCAGAGACAAAAATATTGTCAAACAGAGAATACGTACATATAACAGCAGGATGAGATTTAACCTTTGAATATAACCTAATATTGCGACAAAGAAGGTGAAAACTATGGAAGGCTGCAGACCTGCCCTCCCACCGCCTGCAGTCACTGACAGGACCTGGAGCAAGGGAAGGAAGAGAACTCGAGACAGGATTTTTCTTCTCCCAATTTGTTAAAGAAGTGTCAAAACTAAATAGTCTGTGTTCAGAAATAACTCCACTGATAACCATAACTCACAGAGGGGATAGTCTAGACTGCTGCAAATATCAAGGCATGTATGATATCATCTCTTTTTTTTTTCCTCCTCCTTTTTCAAGTTAACATTGTAGGAACCATGCTGAGAGGTGAATCCAAATTCTTCAGATCCATATATAATATCTGCTCGAAGTTGTTCTTTTTTGGGGGCTGGGGATGGTGTGGAAGATGACGGTGGTGGGACATTTAAAAATGATTTTGTTTTACCTGTGGTGTGTCACATATCTAAATTAATTCTAGGTTATGTTTAAAGTCTGTTAAGCATCTGTTGAGACTATAATTAATTATCTTATTTGATGAATTCTTGAAATAGAGACCGTAGACTTAACAAATAAGATCTGGAGGAAACATGCAGTCCTCCTTGGCTTGCATACCTGTGTCACTTCCAGATCCAGTTGATAACGCTGGCATGATTTAGTCTGCAGAGTATCACGCACGAACGTCAGACCAACACTCCGCAGCCAAAAGGCAGAAGTTAATTTCAGTTTAAGTGCTTGCAGCCAAGTTGTCTACGAAGATTTATGCTATCTCCCAGTTTCTCCTAGAAAGAACAGAAACACAGTTTTACAATTAAGAACATTGTTAGACTGTAAATTACTGCAGTTTACCAAATCCAATCATTATCACAAAACAAACTTCTGATTTAACACTCTCAAAACAAAGTGCTTTGCATTTATTTATGACTGTTAAGATTTTTTTTTTTCCCCCAAGTGAAACAAGTTTCGTTTTATTCAGTCTAGCCTATAATCCCATTCTGCTGTAAAAACAATTTAACACATTTCTCTCATGTAAATTATACTATTTAACTCTAGCGTGTCAGGTATTTCGGGAAATAAGGTCTAGGGTTATTTTATTAAAACTGTGAATAATTTCAGTCACTCAAATTTTGCTACTACTTATCCCGGAAAAAAAATTGCTTACTAGCATGGTAATTTATTCAGTGTTTCCACTTAACCTCCTTTCAATTGTTTGCAGTTCATTTAAGATCTGACATGCAATTTTTATTTGTAATCTGGAAATATAAGATGATTTTTAACTGAAGATGTAAAAAAGCAGACCTAAGGTAAACAGCAGTTTGATTCGTGGAGTTGATGGAGCCATTACCATGCAGACCATGTAAGGAATTTTTCTGTAATTCATTACTACAAAGTCAGTATTTTTTTAAGGCATATTTTTTAAATAATTGTTCAGGCCTATCAATACTAAATTTTGGGTCCTTATTTTAACCAGTTCTTGAGGAAAATTCAGAGCAAATGTAACAACAGTAAAAAACAATTTCAAATATAAGTGAACGTATTTAAATTCAGGTACGTTAAAATATAAAAGTGGAACACAAACTTATGAAAAGAAATTTGGGGTTAAGACTGGAAACACTTACTAATAGCAAGGCAGGGACAGATGTGTTTGCAGGGAGAAGGAAGGGAGAGGGGGAAGGAGAAGCTAACAGAAAACAAGGGTTTTCTCTTAATTTCAATAAAGAAAAGGGATCCTTGAAGAAGAAAGCAGCATAGTTCTGCTATAGCATAAGAAAATAAATAGAAGAGCATTTTGCTGCTGCTGTTACGGGTTTGTTTTTTGTTGGAGGTTTTTTTTTAAATAAATAAAAACCACCCCACATTCGTATTAATCAGAATGACTTCTGAAGCCATCTTGGCTCTGAAAGTGCATATTTTGGACACATTTGGTACTTGGCAACAGCCTTGTGGAAGAGTAATATACAGGTGCTGTAAACACTGTATGCTGTTCAAAATTCTGTTTTTCACACACACACACACAAAAAATCCCTGCATTGCTAAAAGTATTGCAACATATTAAGGGCCATCCACAAGATATTGTTTAGTAAGTTTTAAATGACAATTGTTAGACGTATGCTAGCTGTTAACTCATCCCTAGGCTTAAGCCTATAGTTCAAATACTCTGACATCTTCTTAAAGTTTGTTTTGTTGGGTTTTTTTGTTTTTGTTTTTTTAACTCCCATAAACATTTACCCGAAGATTTTGCATTACAGCTTTCAAAGTTCAGTGAAACTGGTTGATTTGTTTGTTTTTTTGCAGGGGTTCTTTGTTTTGTTTTGGTGTGGGGTGTTTGAGGATTTTTTTTGGGGGGGAGTGAGGGGATGTTTTTTGGTTTTTTGCTTGTTTTAAGAAGACAAATGCAAGATAAGTTACAGCCTTGGATAACTATTTCTATGATGAAAAAGACTGAGTAAAACTTAAAAACCTTAATTTAAAAATTAATTAAATTAAACTTAAATTAAGATTGTTTAGGGTTTGGGTTTGTTGTTTTTTTCTTAGTTATAGAAGTTTGTAGTGAAGAGTTTTGACTACAAAAAGCACCAGCATCCAAAAAATACCTTGACATTCATCAAGTCAGCACAAAGTCCATTAACTTAGAATTTAAAACAGAGATAATGAAGTTAAGTATTTCAGAATGAAAGCTCATCTTATGATGACAAAGTTGTAAAACATCTATATGCAAAGCTAGCCAGGGTGCAGTTTAAAAGAAAAAGAAAGAGACATTATTGCCAAGGACACGCTGTATCAATTAAGAAGGAACATATTCACTTTGCATTAATTCTGCTTGTTTTTCATTTAACACATATAAACGCATAAAGGAGCAGTCATGTTCTGAGCTCACTTCCAGTCCCAGCGCGAGCAAACGCGGCAGCCGCACAAAGGATGGAGCTGGTTTTGGTTTCCACATATGTGAAAAACTGGTTAAAACAGGATGATTTACTATTAATGGGACACCTTTGGTTTATATGCAGCTTAAAGTACTTTCATCTATCATAAACAAAACCAACAAAACCCATGGAAGACATTCTCATTCTAGGTGCATTATTAATCAGAAATTCAGGTTCCTTAAGAAGAGTTCACTGCGAAACGTGGAAAGTCTTGTTGATCTATGTACGTGTCATGTATTTAAACTCGGTCAGTTTCTTTATTTTTCTTTGTTTCACAGCAAATCACTCAATATTTAAAAAAATTCAAGCTCTTTATTATTTAAGAAATGTATATATGGCATAAAGTTATTCCCCCCAGATCCTAAATATATATTAATGAAAAATAAATGACCTGATGAAATCCTTACCAGTAAAATGCTTAATATTTTGCTGGAATGGAGTGGGGATTTTTTTTTTCCTAACTTGCAAATTAAGCTACATTTTTGCAGTGACGATGTTATTTTCTTTGGCTCGCTTTATTTAAAATGCTTTGGAAGTTTTAGCCGGAGCCCAGCCATAGGCAGCGCTGACTGCTGTATGGAATCGATTTGCTGCAACACAGAAATACCAGCTGTTCCAGTATGTCCTGAGAGGGATTACCGAATATTCCTAAATTGAAGTTCAATCCATCTTTCCATAAAAATCAGAAGCCGACGCCAGGAACGTAACGGCAGTATCAAGTGCACCTGAGGCATTTACAATACCCAGCAGGACGGTTACAACCAGCCTTTAAACGGGGCTGGTTTTTGGGATTTCATTATCCCGCACCTCGCACCCGATCGGGTGTTGCTGGCGCCGCCCGCGCCGAGCCTGACACCTAGCGGCGGCACGCGGCACCGCCCGCCCGCCCGGCCCGCCTCAGCGGGTCCTGAAAGATCCGCCGCTTCGGACTGCACACGAACCAAAAGCCCAAACAAAACCCACCAAAATAAAAACTAAGCAATAAATTACATAAATTGGATTTTTTTTCTACTTATATAATAGAAGACTTTTCAGGGCTGTTCAGCCTGGAGGAAAGGAGGCTCAGGGGAGACCTTATCACTCCCTACAACTACCTGACAGGAGTTGTAGCATGGAGGGTGCTGGTCGCTTCTCCCAAGTAACAAGTGATAGGATGAGAGGAAATGGCCTCAAGTTGCGCCAGAGCAGGTTTAGATTGGATAGTACGAAAAAATTATTCACAGAGAAAATTGTGAAGCATCGGAACAGGCTGCCCAGGGAAATGGTGGAGTCCCCATCCCTAGAGGTGTTTAAAAAGTGTTTAGATGATGTTCTTAGGGACATGGTTTGGTGCTAGAGTTAGGTTATGGTTGGACTTGATGATCCTGAAGGTCTCTTCCAACTGAAATGATTCTATGATTTCTATTTCTAGGGCTTGTACAATAAATATTAACAAAACCAGATGCCTGTAAAGGAACGGAGAGGTTTCCCCACCTTTGGGTAACTCCCGCATGTTATACAGGCACATTCACGCAGCCAGACACAGTTCTAGTCACTTCACCGCCAAGTTTGTTAAGGTGACAGAACTTAATCAGGGTGCCAAATCCCCTGGATATAAATAGCCAGGAGTGAGACAGAAGCCTCCTGGGAACTACTTCCAAAACTGCAAAATCCTAGAATTACAGCTCTCCAAGGGAACTGTTTTTCTGCATATCCCCCAAATACGAAGGGCCCCTTACCAAGGAATAGGGAATAAACCTTGTTCCTGATCACCCATATTGCCAATACAGGAAGACAAGTAATGACAGACTGAGGCAGGAAGATGAAGCCGGGTGAGAGGCAGCTAAAGAGCACCAAGATCAACAGCCTTCCACAATTTCAGCTTTAGCAGCTTCTTTATAGCATCCTCCACTGCTTTTCAATGGAAGTGACTCCATTAGTCACACACACATTTTATTTAAGCCAAGTTCATTTTTCTACAAAAGATGAGGTAGGAAAAATGATTCAAATTTGTCTTTACGGCAAGCATCATGCCTTTGGAGGCAGCACACGTGACATCTTGGTTCTACCTTTGACTCCCCATCCTCAATAAACTGCCTAGTGCCTATTTCTGAAAGGTTATTTTACAAATTACTTAATAGTTTTAGCACTTAATTGAAGATGAATAGATTTCTTTCACATTTAAAAAGCTGACTGAAGACTGACTGATTTAAACCAGGTAAAACCATGAAAGGTATGAACCTAACAAAGTCACAAAGCAGGACACACACACATAAAACCAAGTTCTTCGATAAAAGATACGCTCAACCTGTTTCTCTAAAGGATGCTACAGTCACAAAGACTATAACCTTATTTCCACAACTAAGCCAGCATGCCTGCAAATGGTATTTGAACTACCAGATAGAGATTTCATGTGGAGACAGGAAATTTGACAGCCACAGTCTTGCATTCATCATGGGGCCTCAAGCCACTGAGTGACTAGGGACATGCACACAAGCCTCCAAAACCCAGTCAGCACAGGAAATTGCCAAAGGAGGTTTTCTAGACTGGGAGAAGCAAATCTGTTTGGGTAGACAAAATCTGACTTGAAAATGGTGGTCTGCTCTCTTGGAAGTTGTATGGTAATGAGTTCTGTTGAATCCTTAATCTCTTCTAAGAAAATTTCCACCTCTTCAATCACAGGGTCTCTGACAGGCTACTGGAACCTGCTGGTGGCTCCTGATGAGCTTCCAAAGCTGGTTGGCTGCCCTGGTAGGTGGTACATGCACCTTGTCAGCAGGAACCCTCAAAAAAATTCTTGAACTGGAATTACTGCATAGAGGACACAGCACACAAACACAATGCGACTTCAAAGGCATTGCAGAGGCAAGAAGCTGCCTCTGACTCACTCAGCTGCAGGTATAATGGAGGCAAAAAAAGTGACAAAAAACCTCTGGGTATAGAGTCCAATTAAGAAGCCAGGAATATCTATAGCAACTACAACTGTTACTAATACACCAACACAGAGAACATTTCCAAACTGAAAGGCACAACAGTTGCCTTCACTAACTTTCTCCTGGTCTTGCCATCACATCAGTCTTTAGCTATCAGAGAATGTTTTTCTGTATAATGTTATACATTTTGTTTAGCTTCCGTAATTTTTTTGCTTACCCCACAGGGATGTTAGAAACAACCTCGCTTTGTTAAAAAGGCTTTAAGAATAATAGATGAGAATTTAAACACTCTTAAGCATCCATTGAGAATGTAAAACTGCTTGACTTATACATTTGCGGGGACATCTTTAAGAAATACTCAATTTGGAAAAATCATACCTCTTGTAGTGTGCCTTGTATTTCCATGGCTCAATTTTAACTGTGAAGCCCCAATGTATCAGAAAAGAGATCTCTCTGGTTTTTACTTACTGGAAAATTTTCACAGATGGAGAAAAAAAGATGGGCTCAATGATGAAACCTACAATTACTATTAAAAAAAAAGTACTGAAGAAGTAATGTGCTGAAAAACATTAAGACATTAGAAATTAAAACCAATTAGTCTGTGGTGCTTATTTCTGAGTATGCTCAGGTCCCACTATACCGAACAGTTTAATCAACACCAGATAAAATTGCAATGGTGGCAAGACTCTTTGCAACCTGCAACTTCTCTGTCTTCAACACAAAAAACCTGACATGAGCTCCTGTCCAGACTCAGATTTTCAATGTCAATGTTGGAACTGAGCAAATTCCTTCAAATGTATGAAAACATTCCTTTAAATACATACACTAAAGCTACCAGTTTAATTTAAAACAGCACTACTGTAGTCGATGTCAGATACCCTTAGACAGATCCAATTTTCTGCAAATAAAATGTACCAACTGACAGAATAATATTAGTTTAATAAACTAGTTTAATAAAGCTATTCATTAAAATGTGACCTAACTATGTCTCAGATCAAAGGTTACTCTTTTGGTTTGAGTTACTGGTTTGGGTACACTTTTAACACTTTTCCCCTAGCTGCAAACCATTCCTTTTCTTGGAAAAAACCTGTCAGCAGGTACCACAGCCTCTCCATTAATTACCTGCACAAACAGTTTTGTTCTGGCATGGTTTTTTGACAGTCTGCTTGAAAAATGTAACTAAACAAAGTAAATGATAAACCTCAGTGGCCCCAAAAATACTGAAAAATTTGGCAACTTTAACAAATTTCCATAAATGAGAATCATAGAACCATTTAGGTTGGAAAAGACCCTCAAGATCATCAAGTCCAACTGTTCCAGTTGAGCAAAACCTGCTGCCATGTGTGATCTGATAACCTCAACACTCTCCAACGGACAACTATACAAGTGTCGCACTAAAAGGCTCTGCAACTCCTATTCTGGAAATATAGTCTGTATTTTTATAGTAGTATAATTCAGTTGGATTGCACATCCAGAAAACCTGATGGAAAAATCTCCAACTGATAAAAATCAAAACAGGACTAAGTCCATGCTTAAAAGAATAGTAAGTATTCCATTGATTTTACTAATTCAGTGAAATATTTGCATCAAAAGCATACTTGACTGCATAGTCTTGTGGCTCAATAAACATGCACACACCAATTATGAGGTCTGTTAAATAGCCACGTCAAAAAATCATCCTCAGAAATATATAAGTGTTCAAATACTATTATTTCAAAGTCAGACACATTCTCTACACTGTTACAATATTATTCAAACTCTGAATGTTATACACCTCTAGAGCTAAATAAGGCACGAATGTTTTACAATGCTTCCATATTTTATTAGCAAAGACCAGTTTTGACTACCCCTTCTCTTTCAGATTAACTGATCTTCTGAACCGTTCTCCTTTTTCAGCATAGCTCTCCATTCTGTTAAAATGCTATTTTGTTTGCTTTTTACAGAGAAGATGGGTAAAGGGGAGAGATGAATGAGTAATTAAACAATATGTATTCTTTTCTCCAAGCACAAAAGCAGAATAAACCTCACTTTATTAACATATGTTTTCATAAAAAAAACCCACTCACTACAGTAATTCTCATTTTAATCAGTTTCAGATTGCTTTCTTTAAAGCGAAGTTTTAAAACTTAATATAAGCAACCTAAAAAGTATAGGCCTTTAGCTCAATTTTGGAAAAAAGTTTTGATTTATTAAGTGGTAATTTATTAGTTGCATCTTGAGTGTAAGTAACAAAAAACTTCCTTATGTGTCCATGTGTGCAGTAAAAACAAAGTACCACACATGGACAGAGAGCTAGTCAGAGGAAGTATGCGTGCTTTATTTCCAGAAGTTTACAAGCTTTGCAAGCCAAATTGCTCTGAGATGCAGGTTGTGGAAGAAAACAAAGGTGAATCTGAATAGCCAGGCACTGACACGTTCCAGAGCCACTGCACTGCTGGTACATCAGGCACACCAGATGCTCCTCACAGTCTTCTGTTCCTCCCTGTAAGCTCCCTGCAATTGTATTTCATACTTGAATGCTAAGTCCCAAATGCCACTGCCAAACTCCTCTTCTGCCTCATACTCTCCCCTCCTTGCCGAGTTCTGAGAGCACCATTGCATTGAGCCCACTGTGCGATCTGCCACCAAGGACACCCTTCCTTCCTGCTTTATTTTCATTATCTTCATGTCCCCCTTTCTAGGAGCAAAGCTCCCTGCTCTCAGACCTTGCTGTCCCAATTCCACCTCACAGTTTTTGGCTTCATACCCATAGCCACCTTACCCTTTCCCTGGGTGACGCTGCTAAGTACTTACCATTCTTGCCATGAATTCATGATCCTCCACTACCTAAACTTGCTTTTACCCCTCTCTTTGCAAACATCCCTACCTCTTGACACTTTGCTTTACTTCCCTTTCAGTTTTCACTTTCTCCGGTCTCTGTTTTCACTCCTGTCCCACCACTGCTGCAGCCCTAATGACCCTCTATGTTTTTCACACCATTGCTTTCCAAACCGAGATTCAGTCTCCAAATCTACTCTCCACCAGCAAGTTCTTGCTTTCCTGCTCTCCAAATACCTCTTCCCTTTCTTCTAGAAGATGGATGAGCCTCGTTCACACAGGCAAGACGCCTGAAGTTATGACACGTGTAAGCAGGCACAGATAGAAACAGATCAGATGGGGGGGACTTTTCTGCCTGCAGCCCTGTACCCTCTCCAGGCTGGAACCACCCACAGAGCAGGACTTTCCTGTGTCCTGAGTCACATACAATCACTACTCAGTAACATCTGGAATACTCCCTAAAAATTTTGGAACCAATCACATATATAGTTTCCTAAGTTATATATTATAATTCAAAGAAATACAGCTAGAATTCAACCTTATTGCAACACTTCAAGCTTGATTTATTCTATGAGAACAGTCACTCTGCACATTTTAGTTATGTACAAATTTAATTAGCAGAAAATAGATCAATTAGAATTAACTGTAAGTTCTGTCTTGCCAAGCTGTACAGCCTAAGTTACAGTCCCACTGCAATGAGAGTGCCGGTCTGCAAGACTCAAGTTTATTTTCAAGTTTAAAAGCCACTTAATTCAAGTCTAAGATACTGATGGATGAAGAAGAGTCAGATTGAAGGCAAGGGGTAAACAGTATGTCAAGTTCATACCACAGTAAAGACAAGCTCTCAGATTTCATTTCATTTGTGGAAAAAACACATTTAGCCTTTATAAAAAAACATGATTTAAAATAAAAGGTCAACAAATACAAATAGTAAGAGACCTTAACTTGGCAGTGATACATACATGAAGAATTTTTTTGTTTTTCTTGTTGAACTCACAGTTTAATACATTACTTTATGTCTTAATGTGTACCACGAAAACACAGGATATGCAAAGAGTCCAAGTTAATGTTGCTGTTGGAAACTTAATGTTTGCATTTCCTGGCTTTTGCAAGTTTAACTAGGTGAACAATACTGCATTGATTCTATTTTGGCATTTGCTACAAATACCAAAGTATTTTTTCTTATTTTGTCTGAAACGGTACAAATCAGAGCTAAGCTGTTTGATAGTGAACCTTTGACATTTTTGTTATTCATAGTGTCCTCTCCAGCTTACATATCTTACAGTTTATTAGGCAATGCCAAAGGTGATGCTATACAAATCAATAAGCATACCTGCTCCAGCACGTGTAGGTAAATAAAAAGTGTAGAAACACTTAATGTGATGCTTTGAAAATTAATAATATTGTGCATACAGAAATTTTGATGAAGTAATGGAAAAATATTGTACAGTAAAAAATGTTTCTTTGAGAAGGTGTCACTGTAGATTCTCTAATAGTGCTGTAGAAGTTAAAATAGGAAGGTGCACTGTTCTGTATATCAGCCACTCCCTTATGCAGCTATGAGGGGGTATAACCTGAGGCAGTTCATTCTTCCCTCTGAATTCAAAAGCTAAAATTCCTAGGAAGTCAAAAAATGGAGGGATGTCAGCTAAATGAATTCAGCTAAGTGCAGCTACTTGAGGAACCACATACATTGTACAAAATTTATAGTCACTGCAAAGTAACTGGTCTTTTCAGGCATGTATTGATGTGTGTTCCTTGCACTAGCCCCCCTGAGACAGCAAGATAAGGAAGCCAACGTGGCTACGGCTCAGCTGTCACTCTTGGCTCCTGTTTTGGCAGATGATCTAAAAGCACCGTACTGATAAGAGGTCAGTCAAGTACTTATTTTTTTACCATCCTACATTCTCAGACAATTTGCTGGAATTTATTTGTTTTTAATAGCTAAGGAAAGAGATCTGTCACCGGTGCCACCTTTTCCAGTCAGGTTCTCACCCTTGGAAATGATGTTGCATGAAAGACTCAGGGGCTGCCCTACCAAATTTAAATAGCTACAGAACTGTAACATTTCTGTGAGGATTTCTGACATTGAAGAGGCTATGAAAGGACAGTTACTGAATAAACAAAAACAGCAAGGAAGCCTCCTCTCCCCTGTGCTCCCTAGATAGACGGGAGGGGAGGGTAGAGACGGGGTCACAGTATATTTATCAACTTTAAAGCCCTTTCAATGTTCTTAAACAATCCCACTTCTCCTTTCTGCACATCTGAAGATTCTCAGGGCTTTGTACCAAGCAACCATCAAGGACTCATATTACCATTAAAAGCTGTGAAAAGCTCAGGTGGGACTTAAATGAAGAGACAGATTGGAGTTACAACTTATATCAACTGTTGCTGTCATGACCACACCAACAATAAATACCACACCACAGAGAGGAAACCTGCTGTCTGATGGCACCAAGCAAGGCTAGAGACACACAGATACTGCACTCAGAGCAGGATCCAAATGGACATGTGAGGGCCGAATCAAGTTTTACTATGACTGCCAAGATACCAGAAAAATATTTCTGCAGGTAAGTATTCAAATCTATTTTTTTTTTAATCTGATGAATTGAGAACATTCTTATAAACCTTAATTTTAAAGTTTTCTGAGCCAGAAGAGGGAGCTCCTGCACTTCTCAAATAAGTCAACATGGTTTTCATCTTGCCTTCAGTAACAACAGGGCAGTTCTCCTCATCTCATGCCACACAGAGATCTGCATCTGGTGGCTCAAAGAGCAAATATACAGGAAGAATCTAATACGAAACTTTAAGCTACATCATGCTCCAATTATACACAACTGATAAAGATTTTAAGAAATCTTAAAATTAGCTTTATTTCCCCTCATAAAACTGATCATTCTTACATTATACAAACACAAAGCTGAAATGATTGTCTGCAAACTGTTTCGTAAGTGAAATTTTGTGATCTATAAACAATGACACAACAGGTATGAAAACCCATTGATTTGCCTAACAGTGAAGGGGTGTTCTTCCTATCTTGGAGTAAATAGAACACGCATCTTGTCTAGAATTACAGGAAATGAGGAACTGGATTTTGATAATTTTAAGCAAGTTAGGAAACTGGAGAAGTGCTGATTAAAACAAATATTTGCAATTTAGTACTGCAGAATGAAGCTGCAATTGCAGTTCATTTTTTTTTATGAAGGCTGCTTTTAAAACCATCTCAGTGCAGACTAGTTATTAATAAAGTACTTATTTCTCTGCTTTTCTAATGAAGATAAATGACAAGTATTTCACAGATTTTGCAGCCTGGTTCCTTACTATAAAGGAACTATTTTCCCAAAATAAGAGTAGAGCACATAAAAGTCAAAGGGGACAAAACACGAATTCATCAGAATACGTTCCTTATACCAGATTCATCGCTGTGATACCAGTTTCATTTTCTAGATTGAGGGAAAATTCATGGAATAAAATGGATTGGATATTTAAAACATTTCACTACAGTGAATTTCTAAGTTGCTTCTCTTCAAAGTACACACATGTAGTGAATTGCCTGTTTTGCAACTGAACTAAGACATCTTAATTCTGGAGATAACTTGTGTTTCTCTTTCAGTGACACATGTCCAAGACTGAAATAAGTTAATCTGTGAAAACTTCTCACTTGAAAGCATTTGCCAGTTTGAAGAGGAAAGTTGTCTAAGATGTATGACACAATTTGTGGTGAATAGAGGAAATTGGGTATTTCCATCTTCCAGTGGTCTGAGGTCCAGATAAGCACTCCAGTTTCCCACTTCACACCCCTTTCTGCTGTTTTCATCAATATTCTCAGCCTTCCAGATTCCCAGGCCAGGGCTTTGGACCTTGATATATGGTTCCATTTTCCCATGGTAAAAGTGACAACATTCTGGGTTTCCTCCCAAAGCAAATGAAGCATTTTTCTTCCGCTCCTTTCTGATGACTGCATTAGCATTTCCCACACAACTCTCAGCGTAATCAGAAATATAAAACTTTCCATCATCACATTCCAGATACCAATTAGCCATCTGCTCTGTGTAACTTCTAATTTGACAATCTTAATGTTCTTGAACTAATGCTCCATGCTTAAAAACAGAACTGATATACAGCAGACTCTACTCATCAATTACAAAGTCAGTCTGACTGTGATACTCTGTTCTACAAAATCTGGAAATTTGGCTTTATGATATAGAAAAATGATGCTCAGAATTTTCCCATTGCATCTGCTATGACCTTCAGCTGGGGTGGTGAAAGAAGAGAGGAAGAAAAGCCATGAAGACAAAAAAGTAGGGTAAAAATATTTGCTGCCAAATTTCACATCACTGTCAGCTTTTACAGTATAGCAATATAATTATGTAGTCTAAATTTCATACAGTTTTGTAACTACTCTTTTCTCACTCATCAGGCTTCAGATTTGTGAAAAATTATTACAGTATATTTTTCATGGTATATTATTTGCCAAAATATCACTGTCAGAGCTCATTTCAGGTACGGTAGTATGATTAAAGCATAACAAGAGGGTTTTGACACATAGCTTAATTTTCACAAATATTGTAATTGTTACTCATAACGTTAAAAACTGGTTTAAGCAAACATTAACACCTAGAAGTTAATTCCCTAAGAAGTTAAATGCATACCAGAAGCTATTTCATCATTATGTAGCCCACCAGTCTGAAACAAAACAAAATACCATCTTCCAACCAAAAGTAATATAGCCATCATCAGCAAGGGAGTGGCAAGGAAATGGAAGTACAAAAGCAAATAAACACTCTGGAAGAGTTTTTTAGTGCATTCTAAATTCTTGCATCAAACAGCTCAAAGGGGAGGAGGGAGAATCAACCAAATACAGAGAATACAAAGATAGCACATATCTGGTGGTCTTTGCTCTTAGGCAAATGGACTAATGTGTTTGATTAATGCTGGTCAGATAAAAGGTTTATATAGGATTTTTACTGGCTAACATTTTGACCAAAACTTTAGAGATTCAAATTAATTTATCAAAATGAAATTTCTCTTCATTTGTGTGTCAAGCATAGGTAACAAAAATATATTTTCTTTGAAATAACTCATATTTTAAATACACTGTTACTCAAGACATTCTTGAAGCCCAAGGCTGTGTTTCTCCAAGGTCAGCTCCTCTGGTCACCCACGTCTCTGCTAGGACACCATTGCCTCTGCCCTGCCCCTGGCTGGGAAGTGAGGCGGCAGAAAGAGGAAGAAACAGAACTCTTTTCACACTGTTTTCTGGTCTGAAAACAAGTAGGAATAAGAGAGACTCAGTTTCTTAGTTTGTAGATACAATCCCAGCTCGCTAAAGTAATACAAAAAGTAAAGTGCCACATCACACCATTTCAAGCAGAGAGTACATACAAAAAACAGCTAAATGAAAGTAACCAAATTAAAAGGAAAAAAAATCAAGGGTTAATCACACATAAAATGTACAGGTAAATACATGTAAATAATCAAACAGTTTATTTTGAAGATCAGCAGTGTTGACCTGTGTTGAATATATACCATGCATGTTGACACAAGAGGATTAATAAGAGTGTGAATCTTCTCCCTTCTCTTCTGGCCACATGCAAAACCCATTCAGGCCCTCATGAACTACACACTTACTGAAAAAACTAGAAGTTCTAGCTTGCAAGTCAACGCAAACCCCACAACGTTGACAGGTGATTTTCAAAAATTCTCTTTTGCACCGTGATGCTTGAATAAGACAGAATAAATCCACTGAGCATGGCCCAGCCTCTAACCTCCCTACGCTCACAGACAACAGTAAACACAGGGTTTGGGTTTGTAGAGTACCTAAGTCACCAAACACCCTGTGATAACAGTATCACTTTCAGCACAAACGCCGTAAAATCTACAGAATGTCAAAGTTCAAAGTAATTAGGAATGTCGTGGGTGCTTATGCAATAAAGGAAAAGCACAAGTATTAAAAACAAACAAAAACCACACTGCCACATGAGGGGGAACTTAAAAAAACAAATCAGTAAGGGGAAGAAAAGAAGAAGTCCTCCAGAAATAAAAAAGCCTCTAGTTGCAATCTTAACTCTGAATAAGAGAATAAAACACACCAACTAGGCACTCCGTAAGTTCTTTATAGCCACTATAAGCATCAAAACATGCTGTTCAACACTGGCCAGAGAAGGAGATGGGTTGAGTTTGAGCCAGCCCCAGTCTCCTCCCTTTGCTTTTTGAGACCCAAGGAGTTTGACAACCTGCCAGCATCAGCAGGTCAGCTTGACTCCTGACACCAAATGCCAGTAGCGACCAGTCCAACCACCCTCTCCTGGACCTGACACCACCAGAAAGCAGCCACCCTGCTGAACCAACCACCCTGCTGGACCAGCCACCCTGCTTCATGGAACCAGCTGCTTAGCAGTTCTTCAGCCTCTTCACTGATTTAAGATAAGCAAGATCTGTCTGCGATAAGCAGCTATGCATGTTGAATTGTTTTTGTCTTATCTTTCAACCCCAAATAAGCCCACCCTTGCCTGTAGTTTTAAGGCAAGCTGCCAAGTGAGGTCTTTATGTGTGCAAGGGGGGAAGTGTACGAAGCTAAAGGTGAAAAAAATTGTCCTGGCCCTCACTGAGAGCTAAAGGAAGCCCTGGAAAGCACAGTGCAAACAAGTATGACCAGGGAACGTGCTACCAAGTTCACTTCCGAACTTCGCTAAAGACACCTGCAACATCCAGTAGTCTCACCATAAAATCCAGCTTGGAAGTAGAGGGTTGCTCCTCCTATGAAAAAAAAAACAACCCGTGTACTCTGTTAGCACTGGAGTTACCCCGTATCTAAGCCCATATTTTACAATCATAAGTAATCACTCCCCAAATATACCCCATCTCACTCACTGTACAGGACAAACCACAGTCACAGAGTATTTGCTTTGTCATTACTGTCTGATGTATTTCTCTTATTTGCTGCAAATCCTCCAAACACTGCTCTGAAGATAGGATGATCTTTTCCTTCTGCATTTCCACACTTGCTCAATATACCACAAGATATTGAAACATATAATTAGTTTATTGAAACACTAACTAAAGCATGATTAAACTCACTAGAGCAAATCACAATTGCAGAGGCAGAAACATGATGCAATTCTCTGTTGCAGTTATCCACTGTCTTAACAATACCCACCTTCCCTTTCCCACAACTGGTTGCAATAGCTATAAGCCTTACAATTTCAACAGTAACTGAGATGGATGCATATGTTCAAAAGGCATATTGTGTCATGTAGTACCATCAAAACATTTATACAAGAAGAACTAAATTAAGCTTAAGTGTATACCTTAAAGCCACCCACTTTTAGTGCAACCGACAACTATTTCAGTGATATTCTTTCAAATTTGGTTGTGAAGAAACAGTTTCCTCCAGCCTTCATACAAAAATTACATACATTATGACAAATCATCAACACCTACATGGTTTACTAGCTAAATGAACCGTAGCCTTCTGAAACATTGCACAACCCTTTGCCCCTGGAGCTTGCAGTAACCAGCAGCCACCATTTGCCCCAGCTGCAGCGACCAGCAGCAGGGGGGCACCGCGCTTGTTTCACAGGAAAACCGGCATTAACAGCTCCCTGTGCAGCCTTACAGACCTTCTAAGCCCATTGATATCTGACAGGCCACGGACACCAAACTAGCTTAGCAAGAGTGAAATACACGGTAATCTGAAATAAAAAAGTATTTCCCTGGCCTGCTGCTAACAAACAATACACAGATACTCCAAAACTTGTTTAGTGTAAACCCCTCTGTTTCCACAGCTCTCCTTGCACTAGAAAGGAGAATCTTTCCAAACTGAAGGAGAAAATCCAACTTTTTTCCTGTATTTCCAGGAGAGAATACACAATCAGCCTAACACCAGAGGGAGAAGAAGACCTATATCCATGTTTCTATGCCATAAGTGTGCTGTCTTGTCAGCACACAATGTTCTCCCCACTTTCAAGAAACTGCATGTCTTCTTTAAAAGGCCAGATCAGAAAAAAAACAAGTCATGAACAATCAGCAAAAAGAAAGTCACATGAAAGGACCAAAAAAAACCCCACCATGTTGAAACTTGCTGTCTTATTAATCTGCAGTGAGGTGCTGGGAGGCTGCCAAGTTAGTTAATCCAAATACACAAACAAGTTAATGATGACCTGAGGGAGCAACACGATTTACACATCGAAGGAAACACCATGTAGGAAAACATTAAGAAACTGCGTGTATTTCAGAGCTCTGTGCTATTATTTCAAAAGCTCTTTAATTCAGCAGCTGGCACTGTGTAATGAACACAGAGAAGCGGAGCCTCCCCGAGGAACTTGACTGTGGTCCCTGTTCCCATCACAGGGTGGGAATTCACAACAGAAACTTCAAAGAAGAACTGAGAAGTACCCTGCTTGTAAGTGCTTTTGGAATATCCTACCATGTACCTTCTAAGGACCCACATGGCTATTGTGGTCAGCAAGTTCACATGATCTAAACTAGAAATACTTATTTGTTTTTTTAAATTATCAGAGTGTAATGGAGAAACAAAATTATTACCTGAGTTTCTGCTCAACCTAGAATTTCCATGTTTAACTACCAGACAACAGGTACCTTCATTCTCTAAAAAGAAAGGAAATATATTTGTTCACTCCTGGCTTTAAAGATGCACATGAAAACATTTTGGCTCAATTGCTGGTGAGTTAAAAAAAATTGTCAGGCTCTCTGAGAATAGTGAAATGACTTTCTGAAAATGTCTTCAAATTAAATAGTGGGGAGGAAAAAAAAGGCATTACTTCCCATTTCATTAGTAGAGAGATCAGTTTACAATCTAAAGATGGGATCAGACTACTTACATAAGCACGGCACAGAGCAGCGTACAAACCCACCAACAAACAATTCCTAAGATAATTGCATCATGTATTGCATTTTTCCTAAGCACTCTGTTTAAAATATTGCTCTAAAATCATGGTTAAAAAGGGCAAATATCTTGCCACTTTGCCCCAGAAGAAAAATATATTTTCCAGTATTGACATGACCAGAATCACTGTAATGCCTTTTTGCCGCTACCTTCAACCACATTCAGGTTCCACTGCATTTTTATTTCATTTTGAAGATACAGTAGAACAGAAGCAGAACTGAATCCAGTACTGATGGCTGATTTACTCTGAGTTAAGTGTCTCCCCACTGCAACCTTTCTGCAGAGTCAGGAAGTTCAGAATCCAGCTGCAAAAAAAGATTTCTACATTGCATTGTGAACAGGCTACTCAATAAAAACAACTGGATTTTCTATCAACACTATGTTTTTATTGTAGGACAAAATCAAGTACCCTCAAAAACAAACATATATTTTACACACTGAACAACCACCCTTATAAAATACAGCCAAGTATTAATTATTTAAAAGAAGTCTCTTCTCTCCCCTTCTTTGTTCTTGCTGCTATGCCAAGCATTAAAATACTCCTTGGCTCAGTTTGTCTTTATCACAAAGGCATATGCCGGTATTTTACAGGCTATAATTTTGCTTAGTACCCTAGAAGCAGCTTTCCAAATCTTCCATATTGCATGTAATTTAACTAATGACATAACAGGCTTTAAGAGTTGATAGAAGCATCACAAAACATTCTGCTGAGATCTGAGAAAGGCACACCTCACCCAATGACCCCACCAGACTTCTCCACACTTTCTAAATGTTTTCATCTACACAGTTGTATTTGGTTGTGTAGAGAGACAGCTGTCATCCAGGACAGGTTCAGTTGTCATGAATCAGTGGTGGCATAACTGACCTGCAGAAATGAAAATTTCTTATATTAATACTTAAAATGTTATTTCAGTGAGTGTAAAACACCCACTCAGTCTGTTTAGGCAGCACTCATTAGCCACCATCAAGTCTGAACTGTAACTAATTAAACCAATGATTACTAGTCTTTACTGGGAACTCACCTGTCCCAATTCCCAGCATAGGGGGTGTGTGGTAGGACGGACAATTAAAACCTTGTCACCAGCTTGTGCGCCCTACAGCCATCTCTTTGGTCCCACCAGGACAAGCTGCAACCTGCGCTTAACAGACTCCTCCATTCCATGTCAACTGTGGAAATGCCTGAACTCAGTCATTCTTATAATACTTTGATGTGATACTTCATGGAAAAAGAGGTTAAGAGAAGAAAAACACCTGGGAAAGTACCTTACTTCTAGTTTTAGACTTGTATCAATCCAGAGTGTATTTGCAATGTCACCACTACTGTCTCTGTTCTGCTGTTTCTGATCCACCCGGGACCAACACAGCCCAAAAGTCAGCGTAGTGCCTCAATGTGAGAGCAAGCCACTGGTAACCCAAAACTGTTTGTGACCCAAGCCCACTCACCCACATTCTTCCGTGCTAGCAAAGGCCTGACAGACACCACCCTCCTGCTCTTCAGTCAGCTTCACAGAAGGAGATAAAAAACAATAATTAAGAAAACCTCAAACCCTTCAATACTCAGCCATAGTAAAGGTCTGTGTAGTACAGAATCCTATCATCAGGAGAGCCAGGACAGAATATCTAATACGCATTGAGGACAGTGCAAGTATTAATAAAAATTATTTTCTCCCCCAGCAACCAGCAGCACAGTGTCTGTCTGAGTCTGGCTGGCTCTGTGCTCTCACCAGTAGTACTGACACATTTGTTAAGTTCCTTGTTGTGCCCATTTTTTTTGTTTGACTCATCACAGTATCTTGTGAAAATAAGTTCTACAACTTACGCCAGGTGTAAAGTACTATTTTTCCACAGTGTTTGGTACTCAAATTCTCAGAAAGAGTGAATAAATAATTTTCTATTAATTTCTTTCCACTATTTATCATTATCTTTCACATATCCTTTCAAGCACCTCTTCTCAAAACAAAAATTGGTTTATTAACTATTTTTTAACGGAGAAGCCATTTCATATTGCTGATGTTCCCTCTCTTGTCATTACATTGGCTAAATATCCCAGTAGATTTAGAATTACATCCGTCCCAGAAAAGAAGTAAATGTTCAAGCATTCACAAAATTTGGGGGGGAAATAATTTTGCCCAGGATATCAGAAACAGGCTGTGGATTTTTCCATTTCCTTTCTGTCTGTACAGAAGCTCAGGACCTTCCCAGCATTTCAGCAAGTATGTAGGAGTCAAGGCCCAATCGCAACCCATACACAATAAGTGGGTCACAAAATTCAACACTCATCACATCATGAGACTTGCACTATGTGATGGAATGGGACACATGCTCTACTTCTGATTACAAGATCCTGTATCTCTCTTGTCTTTCTTGATTAGGGAAAAAGAAAGAACTCACAGCCTCACCACCCTACTGCACAGTTTTCCTCCTGGTCTGTAATTTTAAGCCAAGGTATTTTTTGTCACCCAAACAGAAAAACCAGGCCTTTTCTTCATAGTGCAATTCAAAAATATGCTTTCATAGTAACATAAGTTAAAAAAACAGTGTTTATAAAGCCTAATACATACGCACATACACATCATTCTTCTATGCTTATCCCACATAAGAGTGAAACAAAACCATTTACAACAAGATGAGAGGAGATGTAACCGTGCCAAGAGCAGTACCTCCAAACTGCATGTGAAACTAATGACAATCCGAAAAACTGTAATGTGAATAACATCATAGGGGTTGTCACAATCAGTCATCAGCTATGAAATAAAGATACAATAATATTTTGATATTATGTTTAAGCACAGCTGTGTAAGCCTGTTTTCCCTGGCATGTCTGTTGAATATAGCAAAGAAAACGTGAGATCCTCACCTGCAGCTTGTGAGCACTCTAAAAATGCAACAACCAAGTGAATTTATTACAAAAAGCTATCTTTCCAAAGGACTTTTTATTCATGGCATAACAAGGAAATTGTTATTTGGAAACAAATTACGTTTTGCAATACATAATATCTAGCTAACTTAAAACCCTAGAGCTACCACTTGATACTTCCTATAAGATATTTCTGCCAGAGAAGATTTTTGCCTTTTAGGAAAGAAGATGTTAATAAGTTCACAAATTAAACCATAACTCTCCATCACATAATGAAGTCCTTCAAATTCAACACCTCCTTGAGCTAGTCATTACAAGTTACACTCTACAATCACTTCCTAATTGATCAAGAAATAAACACAATATTGATGAAAGCGCTAAGAAATACATTTAAGATAGCAAATATCTAATAGAAACCAAAAAAGAGAGAAAATATTCACAATGCTCATTAAAAAGAAAAAATGCCTTTTGCGATTACTCAATAGGAAGCTGAATACAACTATTCACTCGAATTAGCAAATTAAGTTTGCCTTTTTTCTCCAAATTCTGTTAATACACAGACATCGTGATGCAGAGGTCTGCACATGCACTTGTACCCATTTTTGCTTCATTTTAAACTGGAATGTCTCGTCTTTGCAAACATATCTACAGAGGCACAGAAACATGACTACTCCTGCTTTTCTCTAGATGCATCTTCGTTCATCTGTCCTACACCCTTACCTGTGCTAAATTTGTAACCTGTTCCTATATAAATGGGTAGAAGTTTATGCACACTAAAAAGAATTAAGAACCATCTAATTGTTTATATAACTGTTAGAAAATAAACTAGAAGATTCCTGATTTTGGTTCTTGTTTTGTTTCTTGGACCTTATCTAATCTTAATTTCTAGTATGATTGTACCTTCATGTATTTTCTCCATACGTGATCAACCTGACTGCTTGAAAAGGGCAATTTAACTTAGATTCAGGAGCTGTACTATCAAAGTAATTAAATTCTATGTAAGAAGACATTTAAATTCTTAATCCCTTCACATCTGTAACTAACACCACAGCCTATGACTTCATATCTCTTGACTATGAAAGATTTGGGTTGGACACATCCTAAAAGCATGGCGCATTGGGTCAACAGGTTTGAGACGGTTCCTTCAGAATATGACCTGTGACTAAGATCTAGCTCCAGGTTAACAATTTACATGTTGCCCACCCTAGAAAAGCTAGAAGAGTTTTAACTGAAACAATGAAATTAAGGCACCTACTCTAAATATTAAGAGTGCAATGTTACTTGCAATCCAAAACACCTGTGTATGCTCTGAGTGCTTAGAGAGCAACCATCCACCTACATGACCCAATTTTGGGACTGCCATACAAAACAGATGCTTTGGAAAGATGCAGAGATCTTCCTGTAGCACTTCGCTGCAGAACACAATGCCAACGTGAAGTCAGAGTCAGGCTTGCCTTCTGGTTTAACAACAGCAGCTGCCTTGCTCCCATCAAGGTCTTTTTACATGTAGAAAGGGGAAGAAAAAAAAATTAGGAAGGATTATCTGACCAAATGTGTTAATTTTACTCATATCTCAGAAACATACCCCTCGGGGCAGCACGAGAGAAAGCTTCCAGACATTCACATGAAGATGTAAAGGCCGCCATTAAGTGCCAACTGGAGGTGGACCCCTACATATCACCATATTACTGGTGAGCTAATGACAAGCAGGACTGCAGCAGACAATGAGAGGAATTAAAGGGAGGTCAGGTACACAGTATATAACTCAATAACAAAAAGGAATCCTGTAGAAGAAAAAAAGAAGAATGACATGGTACAAGCAACAGCCTTGTAAAATCTTTGCAGCAGAACTGTGCTGCAGAGAAAAGCATGACTCGTTATGTATTATACTACAAGAGAGACAAATGCTACATTAACCAACAAAAGAGATCATGCGATCCAAAATATTTTCAGTGTTTAAATCTGTAAGACAGACTATATCGTACAGCTATTATCAGAGGATATGAAATGACTAAGACTTAAATATAGCCTTGATATGATGCTGAATTTGGAAAATATTTTCCTGTTTATGAGCTCAAGTGAGAGACAGAATAATGGCATCATTCACAGAAAATCAAGATAGAACATAAGAGGAACTTTAGAAATGGTGATGGAACTATGGAATGAATTGTATTATTCAAGAAAGAAAGTAATGTGCTTTTTAAAAAGTACAAGTTAAGAGTTTCTAATAATTTACTTGAAAACTAATAGTAATAAAGTAATAACACTAATAAAAGACTCTGCAGCACAATTTAACAATAACACAATTTTTTTAAAAGTCAAAGATACAGATTCAGACACTGCAACCAATGGAAAATTTACTCTGTTTTTGTAATTGATATAATCACAGCTTGAGCTAGTAGTGACTGTATGTCAGAAGAATTAATATTAAGCAAGACGGCAACGTGAAAAAGCCAGTCTTGAACAAATTATTTCACAATCTGTATCCAAAGCACATACAAAAAGGTGAAAGTGCCAGTGTTAATCCCTGAAAACAAGGCACAATAGTTCAGCTGTTCAAAATGAAACTTATTTCTGTGCACAAAATTCTAATTATAATTATTAATTACAATAGCTATTAATACTCTTTACTAGCTTTTCATTGAACTCAACAACATGGCTAATAAGAAACAAGGTTTTTTTACTTTCCTCAGATCAAATGGGAATTCATTACCTTTTTTTTTCCTCCGTGACCTAACAGATCAACTAACACAATACTTTTATCTGCCATTGTCTCTAGCAAGTGAGCAACTGAAAAATAGGAAGACGGACCCTTTCCATTAAAATAGTCTTTAAAAAAGTATCTGTCTAGACTGATCCATTTCATATTTTTTTTTTAATCCTAGTGCTGTGTTACTTTCAATAAATGATTTATAGGGGAAGATGCCTCTGTAGCTTCTAAGTTAGGACTGACATTTGAAAGTCACAACCAGGCACAAATAAATCAAAGTGAAGTAAGCCCAGTTTTCAATGAAGACAAGAAGGGTACTTCTATCATCACAAAACATTTGGGAGAGACAGATTTCTTCTACTCCACTGATTCCAATGAAAGCAATGAGCATTCATAAGAAGTTCTAAAACAATGTTCTTCAACCATAATCACTAGTTCTGCTATTCCTTTTCTGATAGTTTCAAGTGATTTTCTTTATGGGTATTAAGAGATGAAGTTACTGAACTTCAATATTAAGGAACACAACCAGCTCTCCCCATAATCTCAGTTCTTCGCAGACAACTAATCTACTGGAGAACCCGTTGTGTTCATCGCATCTCTCTGCGCAAGGCAGACACCACCCAACTTCTTTACGATGCCTTTGGATGCCTTGGTCCTTGCCAACCAGCTGCTCCCCCTTTCCCATCCAAGGAGCTGCACACCCTACATTCTGAGCAGCAGCAGAGGATTCCTTTCCCCAGTCATCTCCTTGCCTACAACCTAAATAAGGGTACTGTCATCTCCTTCACCCCACACTTCTTTCTTCTCATTAGATACAGAATGGTGCTTAGATCATCACGGCCCTTTATCTACCACTCTTAAGACAAATTCAGCTATAGAGTCTGTAACAGATGTTTTCTTTTTGCCCCCAGATATTCTTCAATCTTAAAGAAAACACATTGTTTTTCTAACACCCTAGCTGTCTTTTCAAAATATTGTTTCAAAATAATGACACATCTGTATCATTACCCTGCATCACCCCCAGCAATATCATTCACAAAACAGATTTCACTGCTTTTAGTAGTTTCAATGCTGTCCAAAGGCAGGACCAAACTCGGTAACCTCAGGAATGTTCACGGGTTGAAGTAGCAAGAAATCTTTGGTTTACTTTGCTACTGCAGAGGACCTGAACAAATGATTGTTGGTTACCTAGTGCGAGCCTGAGCCTAATGTTCATACGGCTGCTGTTCTTCAGCTGTCAAACTGAAGAGGAATACCAATAAGCTACACAACTCTGTCAAAGCTGATTTCAATGCAAATGAGAATCACCACATGCAGGGGAATTACAAGCTTCCGTAGAAAACACTTGTCTCCCAGCAAAAAAAAGTGATGTTCCAGCATGTTTCATATTACTTAAAAACACTGGAACTGAATATCAGTAAATACCAGCTCATGAAAGAAGATTTTAGTTAAAAGGCATGTGCTAACATAATATTGCTTTCTGACTTCTAAATGAAACTGAAGTAGAACACCTCCACTTGAAATATTTAATTAGGCAGGAAATCTAAATCTCATTTCCAATTTTCTTTCACCAAAACCTCTTTATCCTCAACATTACAGTAACCTCATTTATTCTTAACATTAACAGGTGCTGTTTGAATTCAGTGCCAAAGAGAGGATAGGACATAAGCATAATATTACATTTGGAAACATGAGTGAAATTTGGCAGAAGCTAAATGTGTTGAAGTATCTAAGACACTGCACATGTGCTCCTTGCAGCAAACTGTGCCAACTGTGAAAATGAAACCACTTTAAGGTAAGATGTCTTGCAGGTCAGATGTGTGGTCTGTGCTTACTTCATATTCCAGACAATACAGGGCAGAAAACCCAACCCCACGGTGGCCCTCCCTGCACACATTTTCCATCTGCTTTCCAGCCAGCCCAAAAAGGTTGCAACCATACCAGTGTTAACCATATTTTTCATTACTGATACTTCATAGCACCTTGGAATTGTATAACTAAAGAAGTCATTCGCGCATGAAGGCAACCATTGCCAGTTCATCCAGTTAAATTTTTCACCTTTTTTTTTTTCCCCACTTTCCAGGTAACTCACTGAATAGGAGCCAAAGTTGGCTAAATTTCACTCTTTTACAACTTTGCACAGTTGGAAGCAAAACTTTTGAGGGTTATCACATAGGGAGCAAGCAACATGGAAAGAAACACAGAAAGTTGATTTTTGAATGCTTTGAAAGTTTAACAGCCAGTAAGTTTCCTGACTATTAACAGGTTATCCCCTTCTAAGAGCTCCTGTTTTCTGTAATCTTGCCTTCTTTATCACAAGAGCAAAGGAATTCTTTGCACAAGTGTTATCTCACCACTTAGGAACAAAAATGAAAAAAAGTTCTTTAACTTAGTAAATAGATTCATAATTGGATCACCCAGTATTGCCTGCACATAAAGAAAACATCGTTTATTTATTTTAAACAAAACAGCTATAAATTCCCTTTTGTTTTCCTGTATCAGGATTCAAAATCACCATGTCTGTCTCAGGAAAAAACAAACAAAACACAACATATGAGTAGTAAAATTTCTTTTCCTAGAAAGAAAAGTGAAGAATTGAATCTCTGTTCCAAGAGAATTCCTAACTCATCAGCCTGCATGTACTTTGCACGGGAGTGCCCCATCCTTCCTGATGAAGTTGACCATCATGCAGCCAGAAATGCAAGTTGATGGATGTGAAACTGTAGGCAAGAAGTCTGAATCTGCAGCCTGGTGGTTAAGTCACTACCTAAGCACAGAAAAGTGGGTTATGTCACTCTTGTAAGAAGGGAAAAATGTAGTTTTGAGCTCCCTCAGGTTGAGAAGGACATAGAATTGAGGCCTCCTACTTTTTGGACCAAGAAGCTAATTAACTGCTAGTCTACTACATAAAGACAGGTATCAAAGGCATTTTCCTAAAAGAAAACTGCAGAAAGTGGTATGGAATTTCTTTTCTGATTAATATAAGGGTTATATGAGTGTCTCCTACCAACCAGCTTCACTGCACCAGCGCTCCATATCATGGATTTCAAATTCTAGCCAGGAGATCAGAATCTCACCAGCACAGAGCCCCCAGGTGCCCTCCTCCTGACTTGCTTAGACAGGAGCCTGAGCTTTAGGAGCTGCAGTGCTGAACCTTAGAAGGCTTAAGTTCTGTTTTAAACCTGAGATATAAAACCTTCCACTGCTTTTTAAACAGTGTTAAGTGTTTATTTTTTAAACACACCAGCATTTAGGATTTTAAATGGGAAGAAAGTAGGTCAGGTTTTGCTACTGAAGCTTTTTCAGACTTTTTTTTTTAAGTTTGGTAGTTAAACTCTGAAAAATGTATCCACCTTTTACATCTCATTAATATCTTAAGAATATAAATCTTTGAAGAGTACTTTGATTTATCAAGAGCCCTAGAAGTCACAAGTATCTATAAATATTAGTCAGAAAAATATTTAAACATAATTCTAGTTTTTTATTCCAATGTAATATGTCTGACTTATCTTTGATCACATATTTTTGCAGTTACTCATTAAAAATGCACAAAGAATTTGTCTCTGCACAGATCAGCCACAGAATACTGATCTGAACATTTAACAGCCTAAGGAAAAAAAAACAACACACTCAAAGTGGAACCCACACACTTGAAGCAATCAAACATCTGCCTGCCTTTCAACACCACTTTCATAAGATGGTCTGCATTGCCACATTAGAGGATATACCACAAGTCCCTACTATTTGAAAAACCTTGCCACTCTAAGATAATGTTCAGACTGTTTAACATACAATTTTTATCTTTGTGTTTCTGTTGGTGCACTACAACAAGGAAGCTACTATTCACTTATTTTATCAGCAATAGTACAAAGAATATGACACACCCTTCTCAGGGAACTGGAAAAACCTGCTGTGTGAAAGCTGAAAAGTCTGAGTACCCATATCTTCATTTTTCTCCTCATTTCAACAACAGCACTGAAAGGAGACTGCAAGGGCTTGGCCTTAGTCTAGCAAAAGGAAAGCTGAGCAGAAAAGCAAGGGCTGTGTACAAGAACACAGAGAACAATAAGAAAAAACTGTTTAAAAAAAAAGGACAGTCTTGGCACAAGAGCTGTTTATTACCAACTGATGATGAATAAAATTAGGTTGAATATTACAGATTCCTCATGCGTAAGGCAATTTTGCATTGGAACAGGCTTAAGTGAGAGGAAAAGGCGCAGCTGCTTTTAAGGCAGTGGTTCCATATGTCTATAACTGTATAACATAAAGCCTACAAGAGCATGAAAATAAACTCAGTTAATAGGGAGGTCCTTTCCTGTCCCACATTCCTAAGAGAACTGTAAAGCAAATAACATCATTCTGATACACTTCTAACATACAACTGTCTGCCAGGCAATACCCAAGAATAATTATACCACAGAAAGCAAAACCAGTTATTAATATCACAGCAGGACAAACTTTGCCAAGAATAAACTTCACAGAGTATCTTTCCATAAAACATCTTAGACTCACAACCTCATGCTAAAAACGTGCTCCCTCTACAGCCCAGAGCTGCAGTGAGCTCACCTCATCAGTGCTCGCGCCCAGGTCTGGCAGAGCTGAGCCTGGCAGAGCTGAGCCCGCTTAGTCTCCATGCAAAAGGCAGCCCCATCACCTGCACCCCAGTGTTTTGCCGGCAGGCAGCAGGTCGTCTTACCCGACACAATATCACATCTAACACACTCAACGGGCTCTTTATTTGCTGTCATCCTTACTAGATTCAGCTCAGGCAGGATGATTCAAAAGTGGCTGTCACCTGTTTTGCTACTGAGAGGTTTAAATTGTCACTTCTGCCCACATATCGTTAACCAGGAAAACAGCAAGAACTACGATGGTCTCAGACAATTGGCAAGACACTACCTACCAGTCTGCAGAAAGAACATTCTATTACATTAAGCTTTATAGTTTGACAGAGCAAACTATAGGAAATATTTTTTTGATACACAATACCTGGTTAAGTTGTAATAGCCAAGACCCAATTACTCGAAGTACTTCAAGCACATTTTGAGAACAGGTTCTTTGGCTGCTATCAAACAAATGGTCCAGACACAGCCTGCCAGAGACAAAACTTTGTCAACAGCTAGACCACTACACCAGAACAAGGGTTGCTTTACAGCTATTTGGGACTCTCTTTTCTCTATATGTCCTCACGGTCACTTCTGGAGAAGGTATAACAGCTCTTACCTTCTCATAATCAGACCTGCAGTATAGAATTTTTCCTTAATTAGCACACAATTTCACTTTAAATTTAGAATTCGAAGGTAATTTCCTTTTTTTTTTTTTTCAGTTTATTTCCCCTCTCACTCTCCCTTGCAAAACCATCGTGGTTAAACACACAGAAAAGTTCTGCAGAACAAGAGCAAAACTTTACTGTTCAGACACATGTTTAGGTAACTTTATCTCAAACTACACTTTCTAAGCAAAGCACACAGCATGGTAGCTGCAACAGAGCATTAGAATCCATTTTTAGACATTTTCCTGCTCTTTCTGTTCATCTGCTTATACTAGAATATCAATGCTCTTTTAAACTTGTCATCAAAATAGCATACACTTTTATTCACTATGAGAGCCTGCAGATCTGATTTATAGTATATCCCAGACATATGACTGCATAATTCAGGCAAGTTTAAAAAAAGTATGCTGAAAGAAGATACTACCAAGGACTTCGCACCAGCCCTGCTGAGCATAAGAGGACATGTCTTACTTGACCTGCCCTACTAATCTCAGCAAGATGGACCTTCGCAACAGATGCAAAGCTCAAATGACCACTTTCAAATCCTTGTTGCAGCTTCACCTCGAGCCTTTGATCACTTTTCCTCTGGAAGTAACAAATGAATTTCTGCGCCTTGGCCCACGTAACAGCCTCCTCCTAATTCACCAGCTCATCTCTGCAGCATCAGCAAGTGCGATTACTCATCTCAATTTGAGATGCATTTCACATCCAGAAAGGGATATACTAGATAATAACAAGACAAATTTCTGTGATCTTAACCATTTACAGACTATTTGATTATTTTACATGCATTCTGACATTTAAATTTTGACATTCAGCAGTCTGACACAGCAGCAGCTAAACTGTAGCATGAAATCTACCTGAATCAGGTTTCACTCCTCTAAATATTACAAAATTGTAAACATACAAATTGCTGGAAGTGTAATTCACTTTTGCACAAACTTATCTTAAGCTGGAATAAAGTTGCGAGGAATATTTTGTATCCCAAAAGGTCTTTACCTTAAGATAATAATTAACATATTAATTATTAATAATGGGCAAATTGAAGTCTTCAGAAACATTGTAAGCACTGCAAAGCATACAAAAGGAAAAGCTCTTTATACAAAACTAACTTAATGCTCTCAGAAAACATGCAGACATTAAGAATTGCACCTGTCTCAAAACACACTCACTTTCTGTCTCCTGCTTCTCCAAGCTGCACCCACAGACCATCTAGAGAATTCCCTACCAGATATTCTGATTACTCTCCTACGCTCACCCCTGGCTGGTTTCCAGGCAGCCTGAATTATTTTGCTATGACACTGCAATGACAGCAAAGGACTCCTGTGTTCCAATAGTACAGTGGGGTTTTTTTTGTATATTATTTTGAAACAATACTTTTTCAAATATTGTCTTGGAAATATGACTGGAGTGATTTCTGCACACAAATTCTAGATCTCAAGTATAGTTGTTTATGCCAAGTCTTGGGCTGATAAAGTCACACAAGCTTGCCATTTCTATTAGCAAGCTTTTTTTTCCCTCCTTCTTCATTTATATTTAATTCCAAGTTCATAGAACTACATAGGACGTTCTGGCAGGTGCTACAATCACACGCCAAGTCACAAGCCAAAAACTTGCATGACAAAATGTCAAATCAGCGACCCTCTGATGAGACACCAGCAACGGAGAAAGAAGTCTGCCTCATCTGGATGGCCAGAACACGGCCTTGTTGAGCTACATGGAGACAAGGCCTCAGCATCAAGTCAGCAACTATTACAAGGAGAAGTCCAAGCCAGCCTGACCACACTATCCTCTCTTCAGTATGGTCTAACAAAGAAAAAGGAAAAGCAGAACAAACACTATGCCCCATGACAATGCAACTTATTGACTGGGAACCACCCACCTAGACAGAGGGACTGTGGCATTAATTCATATGCTGGGGCTGAAACCAGTTTCTTACTTAGAGACCAGAATAGCTCATCCCTTCACTCCTTAGATAAGAGGCTTTTATTTAAAGTTTTTACTATCCCTCTTTTAGTTACAAGATTCCTGTAGGATCCAGTGGGTTAGATGAGCTTTTCCTTCGGCTTTACTTCTCTGAGGGGTACAGTTCTACCACTCTAAGCCCTTCCAACACATTATCAGGAAGACTGTTTCATGAAATGTGCTGATTCTACTGAAAGAATGGTAAGCACCAGACATTTTCCTTTCTTCGCTTCATCGTTCTTTTTGCTTTTTCCCCCTCAGCCTGAGAAAGGTTTCAGTGCCAAAGGAGGTGGAGAAGACTCATTAGTGAGAGAGGTTTGTTGCAGCAATTATCTAAAACTCAAGGTCAAATGTTTCTCAGTACCAGCAGTAGAGGCACGTACAAACACATTCAGCCTCCTCACAGTGAGGGCTCTCTTGTACTTAAGTACATACACCATGAAATAATTTTTATGTATTGTAAACACACGTCCAAGAAAGAGTTTATGCATAAAAACATACAGCCTCCAGAAAAAAAAAAATTACAAACAAGAGGAAATTTGTAGCTTACCATGTATTTGTAACCTCTAGTTTCTAAATGGTAAGTGGCTCTGCAACAACATGAACACTGGATTTTTAATTACCTTTCCTATTACAGTCTATGCCCAGTAAAGAAAACATTATATAGTAAAAAACATCACAAGGTTTGGCAGGAGGTAGACAGACATGAGGCTTTGAGGCATGTTCTCACTTCTCCCTTCGGGAAGCAGGCTGTGTGTGCCTGCCACATGTGCCCATACCAAAACCCACTGCTCCAGTCAAGCATTCCAGTCAGGAGATAACATCTCCAAAACCCAGGAATGAGTTTTGGAGAAGAAAAGGTCATATCACGACTTAGCAATTCAAAACAATGTATTATTACATGCAAGGTCTCTAAAAAGCGTTCCAAGCGCTGCAGAGAATCTGATTCTTTCCAAAAGCAGCAAAGAGAGAGGAAGAAGACAATTTCCATTACCTGAGAGCAGATAGAAAGCAGCAACAGCAGCAAGACACGTTTCATAAGGCAGAATCACAACCAAGCCCTGCTTGAAAGAGGAAGAAGGTAACAATATACTTTTAATTCGCATATGGTGGCTAGAGCACATAGGTCTTAAGGCCAGTGCTAACTGGAGGGCACAAAGGGGAAGTTTAGCCCTTGGCTTACTGTGCTCCCAAATGCACATCTAAACAGGAGTGAAATCAGCATTTGGGCTTGACTGGCCGGTGAATGGGAACAGTCCACTGCAGGGGAAGGGCTAAAGACATCTGGGCTGTGCAGTGGGGACACTGTCCTGGCAGCCCAGGCGCCGGGAGCCAAGGCTGCTGCAATCCTGCAGACAGACCGCAGCAGTTCCCACCACATCCGCTGCCAGCACTGTAAGAAGGACACGCTCCTATTTCTATCCCAATGCTGAGGGACCTTATGAGCTGCAAACTACCAGCTAAACAAATATTTAGCCATAAGTAACACTATGCAGGATGAGATTTGCTTTTGGTCAGCTGGGGATAACTTAATTTATTATTTTCATCTTTGCAGTGTGGGTAAATTAGAAAACTAACACATGTAGCTGCTCTGACATACTGGAAATTGTTACTACAGACACACTGAACAGCCACAGAAAGTCCAATTACTTAAATGAATACTTTCCAGTTCCTATAGTGTGTTGGTCTTTGACCATCTTAATGTGTATATCACGTTTTCTTTTTGGGTATCTGAAGACACTCCATTCATATAAGCAAGAAGGTGATTTTTCTTATTACCACCATCCCAACTGACCAGCTTGTGAAAATGTACAATGCACCTGCTGGCACTACCTGCCATTCCAGAGACTTCTACCTGTGATGACAGCAGGTTTACTCTAATAAACTGCAGTGTTTTGATAAGTAATGCATGTGTCTATTGAACTGATACATACATTTTAAATATTAATGCTATACCCAAGCTCAATGAAAGCCTTAGAGAAGGCAGAATAAGTGATTTAATAAGGCAGGACATTCAATTCCCTGATGTAAGGTAGCAGCATGAAAAATTGTGAGTTTAGTCTTTAGATGAAGCAACCAGGATGCCGCCTGTTCTCTTTCAAATGTAATTGCTACCACCCATAGGAAGCCAAAAACAGTAGCTGGAACTCATTAAATGGTGTGATAAAGCTGCGAGTCTGAGGAGTAAAATGTAAATTCTACATTAATGAAGTGGCATTTACTCAACTGTCATCATCGATTACACTTATCCACCTACACAACAAATTTACAGAATTAAACATTGTATTACAGCTGCTGTCTGCCTCTATTCTTGGAGCAGTAAAAAGCGTATTTAACTAAAACCTATCTTCCTATAGGATGTTTTAATTCTGACCAATATAAAAACCAAACAAACAAACAACCACCACCACTAATACCACCTTTAGTTTGCTGAGCCAGAAGTGAACAACTGGTAAACAGTTACTAGGTTGAGACTACTTGTCTTGATATTACAGATGTTGGTTATGTTTCTCTATACTTTTTTCAGTCGGTTAAGGTGATGATAACCAACAAGTAATTATTTGGGTTGCCCTCCACTATCACTTCTCCAAATATGAAAAGTAGCATTTTGCAAGGTTTCTGACGTTTCCTTGGTTTTCTGTTACCTATTAAATATAATTAGCAGATCCACCAGGTCCTGCTCTGAGAAAAGGTTATTGAATTTGCAAAACTTTCCTAACAGATACCACCTAAGACTCCTCTGCTGTGTAGAATGTCAGGGTTTGTTTCTTCCTAAAATTCAAATATTTTTCTACACATTACTTTTTAAATCAGATACCTAGGAAAAAAAAATAGTTTTACCACTGCTATAATATTCTTCTGTACCTAAAATATCATGGAATCAGGAGTTAAAATACTTAATACTGAATGCAATACACAGTGTTAGAAAACAGTTTGTAGCTTCTAGGAAACAAAAGCCATTTACAGATGGCACAATAAAGTCTTCAACTTTTTTCCAATTACCAGACTGTTCCTTTGACTCCCATTTCTTCCAGTAACTGCCTTGCAAATCCTTCCCTTTGTGGCACTCACAGCAGAACTTTCCAGATCTAATTGCCCATGAAAACATTTCCCTCCACTGTTGCAGCCCTGAAATCTGCTATTTCAAGTCACAACTTCTCCTTCAGCCTGGGTGCCAGCATGCCCACCATCCACTAGAAGTAGTTACCTTCCAGCAGAAACAGAGGGAAACTACAACAGTATTCAACCATGCACATTTACTAGCGGTAGCTGTGGTTCTAAACAAAGGACAACACCCGTTTTTTCTACACTCCTTCCAAAAACATGTTTGCCAGATGACTGACTTCTATCTTGCCTCACTGCTCAGCTGCCGCACGTTATTTTTGCTCTCTGTTGTAACGATCAAGACTTCTTGAAGCTGGAGTCTTCCCAGAGCGTCTCACCGGACCTGTTCCAGGTCTCCCGGCCCAGGCACATGACTCTCACACAGTCAGATGAGGGACCAAAGGCACCACTCAGCACTCACCTCAAAGCATGCCATTCACAGTTTTATCCCAAGGCTTGTCTGCCATTTAGGATACCCTCGCTCAGACTGGTCACGGCAGCTGGAAGGTGGTCCAAGTCACTGTCTGTATCACATTTCAAACACACAAGCTTTCGAAGCAAGGAGCCAGACACTGCAGCTTGATCTGGGCAGATTAAGCCTTGCTGGGCTGCAGTACTTGTAGTGTCTTCTTGATACCAAGACAAAATTTCTAGCACATCTCATTTTGATGTTATTAAAGTAACCGATTTGGGTCTTTGGAGAAGCAACCAATCTTTGAACAAGAAACCTACAACTGCTCTGCGGTACAGACTGGATGTTCCTTTCCCCATAGGAAATTAAATGCTACAATTTAAGTCCGCGGGACTGAAGTTACAGTTTAGCTATATATGTACTGGAGGTAACATGGATCTATTGAATCAGTTAGCCTTGGAGATTAGGCAGCAGAAGGCTCCTTTCAGGGCCTCTAGGATCTACAGATGGCAAGGGAGCAGCAAAGCAAGGACAGGCTGTGCCCCAGGCAGACAGCTAACAAAGGGCAGCTGTTCGTCCTGGTGGGAGCAGCAGTAACTGTGCCTTGGGCTGGTGGGAGGGAGAGAATAAGGGGAGGAGCAAGGATTTTTAGATATGACCTACCAAGTAGAGATTTCATACCCTTGTTAGACTTCAGATTCTATTCACCTTAACAAGGGAGCAAGCTGCTCATGCAGAAGTTGGTTTTGGTCACTTCTCCAGCACTGCTAGCCTGAAGATGGTGCAGCTTCAGCATTCCCCCTTTCCCATGCACATTTTGCTTACAACGCAATCCTAACACAAAGTTAACTGTGTTCACAGCTTCCCAAATGACCCAGATTACAATGAGATAATTAACTGCTCATGAATAGCGACTCATTGAAAACTTCTATCACAATATCTGTTAAGCCACTGAAAACCTTCATTACTGTATCTGCCAAACCTCTGAAAAGAAATTTAAGACCGGTTCTTTAGATCAGTTCTCTTTTCGCAACTTTTCTGGACTGTGATTAAAAAAGCAAGGCTTTCTGTCAGTGGAACTTGCAAGGTGTTCTCTGAAAAACACACAAAACCCCTCTCCATCTGACAGCTGAAGCTTCTGATTTGGCCACATGTAATGTGTGAAACAATTATATTCCACTCTCTTGCATTTATAATTAGCGATGTCAAGTCCATTTCTTTAAATAGCATTCACAGCATATTGTCTGTGAAACAGCAGCTCTGCATTTCATATCTGAAACTACATTGTTCCTTTTGGAACGGCTTCATTTGCTAAAGCCAAGCTCAGTCCACCAAACACCACATTATGAACACAATAAAGATTTTCTATGCTCCTTATATAAATGGATGTATACATTTCCAAGTTCCGAGACATAATTAGTAGCTCTGAAGCAGTTTTACTCTACACTTCAACTTGTTATACAATTTACAGTGCAATGTGTTTCATAGACTGCTGTCATTAACTGCTGGCTGTATTGGCAACACACTTTCCTATTTTTTCCAAAAATCACACCATCATATATAATGAAATAACATAAGCAAATTTAGTCATTCTTGACTCAAAAAACAGAAGCTGTCTTTACAAGGCAAAGCAACACACAAGAATACTAAGACCACGTATTAGTACAATGGTGTTTCACAGCTTTATTTATTAATACTAATCATGATATAAAATTGTTCTTCGTCTTTCATACTAATTCACACGTTGCTTACAACCATCGATAACAAGCGACAGCCTTGTCCAGTATCAGAAAATTGTGGACAAATGAGTAATCATAAGGTAATCCTACCTGGCTCACAGTCTTTACTTCAACAGGGACTTAAGATCTGCATTTTCCAGATGGTGAAGCTGATAATTTACAGAACCTGAAGGAAAAAGGAAAGGATAGTGGTAATATGACATTGGTTCTAGTCAGTGTTGGAAATAATATGTATTTTCACATTTTTATTCTAAATGTTAGGAGCAAGAGTTTAAAGTAGTTAATTTCCCGACTGTTTCTCTATAAAGCCCTGCTTCAGAAATAAGTCAGAAGAGACTTACTTAAGACAGAGAGAGAGAAGATTTCAAAGTTGCAAATCTGTTTTGCCTCCATGCCTGTCCTAGACAAACTGGTCTTAAATGAGTAATTAAGCAAAATTATGATTTAAAAAATAGGTACAGGTAAGGTTTATCTAACGTATAAATATCCATAAGACTTCACAGATGCATAATCACATCTTACATGTGAACAATACACAAGTTCTGGTACAAAACTTCAGGTGTAAACCTTCTCCCATTGCACTTAATAGGTCCCTATTGAAAACCCTTTAAGCACTTGTGACTTCATGCTTGCTTTGCTTCATGATAGCAAATCACTCTGCTTCAGCAAGTCAGCAATAACCTCAAAACCATTACTGGCTGTGCACGCTGACATTCAGCAAATGTCTTTTTCAACACTTTACCTGCTCCTCTTACAAACTGAAAGCACCTGATGTCTCCTCCTGGCAATCGGCTGCAGGAGCAGAAATGGAGCAGCAGATCACACGTGGAGCACGTGGAGCAGATCAGAAACGGAGCACAGAACACACGTGGGGAACAGAACCACGACAACACTGTCACATGCATGGCAGGCACCTAACAGTCAAAGCAGGGTAGAAAACATCAAGGCGGGCCTATGCTTTCCATGTTCGCATCTCCAATTTCATAGTTCTATACTACAGTTTGTAATTACAGTTTATGCATTGGTTCAATTATTACCTTTAAATACTGATGTCATTGAGGATGTAAACAACGAGCTCATTTCAGGAGGTTTTGGTTGCAGGTTTATTACATCACTGTCTACGTTGCACATGGTCCAGAAACAAGAAAGCTTGAATTTTTGTTCTTTAAAAGTAGCAAACACCTACCAAGGCTGATTTTATTTTTTCTTCTATTAAAATATGACATACTTTAAGGGGTACGGCCAAGGCTGGATTTTAACTTGACCGGTTATTTTATGTAAATAAAAAGAACAGCAATAGTGGGATGACCTTTCACAGCTGAATGAAAAAGCAACAAAGATCAAGATGTTGGCCACAGTAACAAGATGTGACCCCAAGAGATTAAATATACTGAAACCCTTTTACATTAGCAGCTCACCTTTTCTCCAGAGCTAAAAACTAGGAGATAAGGTGGACTGTACCCATGATTCATAATGCATGCTGAAACTATTTTGGGGACAAAAACCTGTAGTCCTGAAAACTGTTTGCTTAATGCTGTTGCTTAAGAACACATGGAATTCGTTAGCCTTCCAAAGTGGTGGGAAAATTCAAGCTGTGTTCTGTGGTAGCTGAGCATACCAAACATAGATATTCAAGAACACTAACGTAAAGTTTTGTGCATCTTCAGACATGCTGGTTTTGCTTTCTGCTGGTTTTCCCCTAAAGCAAGACTCCTAGATGAAACAGCATGCCAGTGTATCTCTATCATTTATGGCTGTCTTTGGAAACTCACTTGTCAAAGAACTTTACTGAGTACCTCATGACAACGCTCAAAATGTTTCTGTAAAATAGGCAAATGCAGAGTTAGAGTTGTTCTCAGACCTGCCACACAACCAACATGACGCGGGACAGAGCCAGCGGCCTGAACCGTCAAAGGCTGTTAAGGATACTGCACTGTACAAGTTATTTGACATGTATTAAGTAATGCTTGCTCCTTCTCTCTACTTCTGTAACACATGGCAAGGCACTGTATTAGGTAAGTATTCTATATCACTTCTGATGTAAACACAATCCAATGAAAGCAGGTATAAATGAATTCTGTTAGGCTGTATTTCTAAGACTAAAATTAAGTAGGAATGAGTTAATACACTATCTTTTCCTTAATGAAGAAGAAACAGTAGCAACCAGGATGCAAACTTTTCAGGAGATGGGGAGAGGAAGAGTATGTCCACCACAGGTTGGGATTAAACCGCATTAGCACAGCTATGTGGGAAGCTTTCAGGACTCCTACACATAATTCACATAGTTCTAGATGGTGAAACTTACTGAATTCACTGCAGCAACTTTCCAAAAGATACTCTAGAAGACAACTAACAATACTTTGCTAGCAGCAAGACCAGATTTTTTTTCCCTGCTTTTACTTATTATCATAGCAAGTTCTACAGTAAACCTGAAAGCAGAGGAACCCGTTTAGAGGGAAGATGCTACTATACTTTTTATAGATTCCTTCTGCTCCCTTACATGTGCCAGAGATAAATGAAAGGCTCACGGGTACCCAGGTGCTTGCCACATAAAAAGGGGAGATCCAGCGCAGGAAAGCAGAACTAAGGCTGGAGTTTCAGTGAAAGATAACATTGCAACACCATAAGAAGAGATGGGAGTTGCAGCAGATTCCAACAACATCTTTGTGAGAAGCACAGTACTCCCACAAGGCACTCAGGAAAAGACTAAGAAGTTGCCACTTAGAAAACATACTTGTGACCATTTCCTATCAGGAGCTGGGATGTCTTATAAATATTTATAAAAACACAAATAAGCACGTTCATTAATCTGCTTTCTCTGCACCCAGTATTGACTTTCATATTGTACTCTCAAAAACTTACAGCTCTGACACCTGCTTAATCTAAAATTTAAACTCCAAATGGCATGCTACTATACAGAAAATATTTTATCACAAACACAAAAGCGCCATACTAGTTCAGGTTCAAGGTCCACCTAACACAGTATCCTGTCTCTAATAAGACTGTTAGTGGATACCTAAAGAAGAGAACAGAACAAAGTAAACATAGGGCAACCCTTCCTTGATGTACTTCACCAGCTGACGGCAATCTGCAGCTCTGGGACTTCCTCTGGCTCCTTTTAAGTGTATACATGTAAATATAGACACATTCACATTAAAGTCCGAAGCTACTCTGAGCCTGAAATAATTTAAATCAACTTTTCATCATTTAGGCTACTGCTTTACTCCTCCTCATTCTGAGGAATGAACAGGCACAGTTGAAACTGAGAAGTCTCACTGATTCATTCCCTAGTTCCATGAGATTAAATCCTAAAACTTAAGTTACCTGTTGCGTTAAAACAGCTTTTAGAAGCTACATGCAATCACTCATTCTGAATACAAAAAAACCCTCACTCAATCCAAACAGCAATATCAAACAAAATACTAATATGAATTGTAAATGAGATTAGAAATTTGATCATCCACATCAATTAGAGCAAACAACACTTTCAGTCAGTGAATAACCTAGTTGTAATTTAAGATCTTTCTGTAAATATGGCCAAGACATAAACATCTCTCCATAAAAGGGAGCTGAAGGATGATGATAATACCTCATAACAAAATTCTAACTACTATATTTTAAAATCAACACCTACAAAAGAGAAGTTTAACAAAAAATACCTCATTAAAATTGGGTTGTTGATCTAAGTAAACTTAAAATAAGAACTCTAACCTCATCTAAAAAAAAAAACTAACTGTAAAAAAAATAATAATAATAATGCTGAATTCAAGTACTGAAGATCATCATGAGGTCTAAAGATGCCGGTCACCGCTGTCCAGACTATTCAGCCTTCTTCAAAAGAAAAAACTCCAAAGATCACTGAAATCTATTGCCCCTGAAGTTCTTCTACAGTTTATTTAGAGGGAGGAAAAGGCAAAGATGTGGTGGGCTGTTTATGAAATCAAATCAAAAGTTCTGAAAATGTAGAAAGGCAGTTTGTTATAAACACAGGTTAAATAAAACAAACCTAGAAATTCAGAAGTGAAAGCACAAAAGTCGCATGCAAAGGCGTCTACTGCTCTTCCGAGCTCCTACATCAAATATCATCATTTACATTCTTCACATGCAATATACCAAATTAATAATGCTATTTATTGCTCAACACAGACTAAACATGGGCGTTAACAAAATCGGTAAGGAGCTGGTTCCACAGGTGAATTAAGTTATTCTCAGCCAATTCGTAACAATACCTCATGGTACCGATAACCTACAAATTAAAGTTTACAGGTCTCCCGAGTCCGGCTGCATAGTCTGAATGTCACTTCGTGGTTTAGTCACATCCACTGCTTGCTGAAAACGGGCTCTCCTCGGCTCCTCCCGCCAGGTTTAAACGAGGCACAGCGGACACCAGCCCGACCGAACTGGCCGCTCCCCGCCGTGGACTCCCCGGAGCCCGGGCAGGGCTGCGCCCCGGGCCTGCCTCCCGCGGGCGCGGATCCAGACCTGCCCCCGCGGTACCGCCGCGGCTGCCGGTGCCCGCGGGAGCCGCCTCAGCCCGAGGGAACCCCCGGGCTGGCAGCGGGCCCGGCCCCGCGGGGGTCCCCTTGCCCAGGCACCTCGCTCATGCCCGGGGGGCTCACCCGGGCGGCGGCCGGCCGGGGGGCGGGGGCCATCTTGGAACCGGCGACCCGCGTAGGGGGCGCGGACCCCCCACTACGACCCGGGGCCGAGCCCCCACAGCCCGGCACCTGCCTCACTCGCCGGCCGAGCCCCCGCGGTCCCGCCGGCACAGCACAACCCGGCACAGCACGACCCGCCGCGCCCCTCGGCGCCCCCCGCCCCGATCCCGGGGAACGCGAGGCCCCCGACAGCGCGCGGACCCCGCGCACAGCACTGCCCCGAGGAGGCGCCTGCGCGCCGCAGGGCTGCGGCTCCTACCTGCGGCCGGGCCTCCCAGGTGGCGGCGGGCGCGCCTCAGCCTCCCTTTACCCGCGGAGCCGCACGCCCCGACTCCCCATCGCCGCCGCCGCCGCCGCGCTGGGCCGGGCCAGGCGCGCCGGGCCCCTCCTACAGGGGCGGGGCTCCGCGGCGTGCGGGGCCCAACGGCCACTCGCCCAACACGAGCCCGCCCCCCGCCCCGTGCACAGACATACGCCGAGGAATGGCTTGCGTCCCATTGGCTACAGGCGGGAGGACCGCGCAAAGCGGAGCGCCGATTGGCCGCGGGGGAAGGCGGCGGCCCGCCCCGCGGGGGTCGCGTGACGCCAGGTGGCGGGGCGGCCGCGGCGCTGTGCTGTGCCGTGCTCGCTGTCCCCGCTGCCCGCGCTGTGCTCGCTGTCCCCGGGACGGTGGGTCCGTGGCTGTCGCGCTGCGGGACCCCTCGTGCGCCTGCGTGGTTTTGTCTTCTCGCAGTTGGGAGCTGGGGAATTTCTGCAGCGTGGCAAGAACTGGGGCTGGGGGAGTCCGCGGGGAGTGTGCGCCGGGACCCCAGGGCCAGTAGCCCGTCACGCCGCGTGGCAAGAGTCCCGCCCGGGGAGATGGGCCGGGCTGCCCCACGCGTGGCTCTCCTGCGGTCTGAGCCCTCCTTGGCCCACCCTGACGTGGGACCTGCCGGTGCTATGCGACCCGGGGGACACCGTGTTGTTCCGGGGGGCAGCGGGAGCGGCGTGTTCGGCGCTGGGTCCTGGCCTCCTGCTGTACGGGGCTCCGATGCCACACACAGAGACAATGATGTTCTCAGATTTGCCGGCGGTGAGCTCAGGAGAGCGGCGGGGCGGCCATCGGTAGGGGCTGGGGGATGGACAGGGCTGGGTGGCTGCACCAGAGCGGGCGACAGCCGACCTGTGCGTGAAAAGATGAGACTTTATTAATTAAATGAATCTACTCTTAATAGGATTATTTTTCACATAATAAAATACACCAAGGATTCTTCAGTGTTCTCCAAGTGAAGGAAAACTCTGGTATTATAACTGCGTGTGTTTGCAGCAGCAGGGCGGTCTGGTGTCCACAAAACGCAGCGGTCAGTGCGCTGGACAGTCAGCTTGCAGAAGTGCAACCCAGATCTTCACCAGCCTCTGCTGGTATTGGTTCTCAGCTAACCTCAAAATATGTCATTACAGGTGGTTTTGGACAGCTTTAATTCTCCTGTACTTAGTGGGGATTTTCTGCATTGTCTTCAAGTAGCATTTCAAGTGAAGTGTTTAATGGTAACAAAATGCTTTGAGATAAATAAGCAGTTACAGGAGACCATTTGTTTTCTTACAATTTCTTGGCGCAGATCTTTTATTAACAGACACTTATAGTTGTGTAGTGTATATCGCAACTAATCTCCTTCAAACTTCTCTGACATTTGTTCCTGTTCAACTTAAAACATTTTTGGCACACTGCAGGATCACATTATTCCATTGTGTTGTCAATCATTTTTGGTTTAGATCAGCAAATCGTTAACAATTACTTCCTTCATATCTTCAAAGACTTGGGCTGTGATCCTTCCTTTTGTGATCCATCAGCAGCTGAAACATTCCAGAAAGGAAACTAGTTGAATGTATGTGGTTGGTTTTTGAATAAATTATTCTCAAAGACAGTAATTACAATGCCTAGAGGTGCTAGACACCTCAAAAGGTAGCCAAGTTTCTGGATTAATAGATCTTTTTTTTCATTTTTTGAGATAATATTTTAAATATTCATCTCACTTCTCTTTTAAATATCTCACAAGAGTAAACAAATATCCAGCTAATAATTTCCTTCTTTTTATGCTGAGTACCACCCAAGTACTTTTTAATATCTTAAGCCTTAACCTCATTAATTAATTAGAAAAAAACACTCTGACTTCTGATACTTTATAGGCAAACTTTTAGTTGAGGCCAGGCTGTTGTAGGAGAAACTTCAGTTCCGTAGGATGAAAGTGCTGACAGATCCTAAGCAACAAAACTCCAAAACAAGGCTTCCAGCCAGAAAGATGAATTGCTATTGTACCCATCCAAGTATTACCCTTCTTTTCCTATTGTCGGGTTTGGCAAGAGCGAGTTGAGCCCTCCGTTGGTTTTGAAAAAGAGCATATTCTCCACAAACCCAAAACACAGCAACTCCTGTAAACTGAACACTCCTGTGTGGCAGCAGATGAGATGAAATGGAGAGAACGAAGAACTCTCCACAGGCTGGTGCTTTTTCCAAACCCCAAGGAGACAACCATCAACAGAGGACATTGTCCCGCAGGACTTTCATTGAGAACTAAGTATGCCAATGCTGTTAAATCAATTTGAGTCTGATAGTCTAAGAGCCAGACGAGCAAAAGACAGCTGGAGAGTTACATTCAGGTAGGTTAGATGTCCATCTCCCTTTAATTTCCTTTGAGGGGTTTCTCTGGTGAAAAGGGACTGGAAGAAATTACACTTAAGAAGCTACTGTGACACACTAGTCCCCAAAATACTTTAAACATGACTGGTGTGGTTGGGAGGTTTTTTCCTCTTTTGCTGGCATTGTTGGAAATCTGCAAAAGCAGCATCCTACACCTCCCTTGGGGGATGCAGCAGCAGGAAGACACCTCAGCTGGTACCACATCAGCAGACCCCCGTGGGCCCACAGGATCTTCCTGGTTGCCTCTGGAGATCTAGCCGATCACAACGTGTTGACACATCTCTCTTCAGTTGCTAGGTTGTTGCTACGTAGCAGCTAAAACATATTAAATGCGTTCCTAAAGTTATTTTTCCATGCAGGCAATTGCTCTGTCTGGCACAAAGTTGTTGCATGATCGCTAATGGGGAATGAAACCGAGCCAGTTTCTCTTCAAAATGTGGCCAGCCCTATGGGACAATTTGAGAACTGCTTCAAATATGTTTAGTCGTGTGTGTGTAGAAACTGCTTTGGTGTTCTTCACCTCCTGACACTGACACTTTTGCTGTGCATAGCTGAGATTCTTGCATAATTTAACAGAGCCATCTCAGGTGTCTCCCACTCTGTTCTGAGCAGCCGAGCTGTGTTCTCTGGATTTTGGCACGCAGCTTGCATCACATTACATTTACAGAAGAGTTTACCAGACTTGCTTATTTAGAAAACTCCCTAGAGAACTGGGAATTTTTTTTCAAACACATATATTTGAATGCCTCCCAAAATATTTACAACAGCTGCCTCTGTTTTTTATTTCCTTGATTTTAGTCTGATATGAGTACAATCATTATTATTCATTGTTCTGTCTCAAATTCCAGCATTGTTGGTGCAAGTGAAATAAATAGTCATAGATATTTTTTTACTTTTTTCCTGATGCTTGATGGGTTTTTTGTGTTACTGTTTCATCTCCATAGTGTTCCAGCAGACAGGCTCGTGGCCGCCACGAGGGACCGGCTGAATGGAAGTGGAACCAGAGGAAAAGCTGTTTCAGTCATTGCAAACTGAGGATACTGGAAAAGATGTAAAAATTGATTCATTTATTAAAATCATATTTATTTTGTTTTCTCCCTCTTTCCTATGATAATTACAAAACCTTCTGAAACTTGTTGTTCAGCAAAACTCTTAAGTATATCTAGGCAGAGTAGATTAATTACGCAAGTGATTTTATTGGAAGAACATGCATATTCATGTGTACACATTGTTTGCCTGGTCTTGCTATTACAGATGCAACCTGTAGTAAAATCCTAGTTTGTTAAAGCAAAGGAGTATTCTAGGGACTCCAGATTTCTCACTGATACAGTAGAAATCTGTCATGTTTGTGTAGGGCACACGGAGCTTGAATACATTAATATGAATAAATACAAAAAGTTAAAGATTATTTTTCATCTATTTAGGTTGTTTTCCTGAGGAAAAAGTGCTTGTGATATTTTGATGTTCATGAGCAATCTGTCTGTGAGCCCCCCTTAGCACTTTCTGAAATTTTCTAGCTGCATTTAAGGTAATTCTGTCTTTCTTCTTTCATTATATTTACAAAAATCTCAAAATACATGAGGCTTTTTCCCTTCAGCTTATAAACTTCTGTTGTCTATGTAGAGTTCTCAGAATTTTTCTGTGAGACCACCTTTACGATTTTCTGGTACATGAGAAATTGTTCTCAGGATCCAGCTATCATAAAGGTGTAGACAGACATCTTCAGGTCTGACCTTTTTATTCCTCTACATGCTCAATGTAGAGGCCATGCCATGGCTGTTTTTGCTGTGCATAAGCTATTTTGAATATTCAAACAGTTTTGATAAATAACCAAGCTCAAATTTGTCCCTTCACCAAATATCTCTCGCTCTTCTTGCTCAGTCTTATGGTTTTCCTTACTGCAAACCACACAGATATCCTTTCTGCCATTCATACCACCAACTTCTCACTTACTAAGTAGAAACCAAATAAAGTTGATTGAGCAGAAATGCAACAACTTGTCACGCAACAATTTACTTGTTAGATGGATATTTCAAATTCTGTTTTCTTTTGAATTCTTTCCTGGATGTCTTTCTCATGATCTTGCTTCCAAACCATAACAGATAAGCTGTTCTGTACTTTTTATGCTCTTTTATCCAGTTTCATGCTACTGAGATATATATATATATATATATACATATATATATATATAAAAACTTGTCCAGTCATCAGGCTACAGTCTAGCTTGCTGAACTTTGCAATACAGCCGTTGATGCTCCTCCATCCCACTTGAGAAGTTCTGTTGCAGCCTTCTCTGACTTGAAGTCTTCCTGTTCTGAAAAGCTGATTATATTAATTATGAATGGTATTTCAGGTTTTGATGGTGGCAGTTCTCCCCTCCATGTGATTAAAAAGTTTTTCATACAATTCCGCACTGTATAATCAGTGTCTGACCATTCCTTGTTTTTATTTCTAGAATCTCACATATTAATGATTTATTAATTCTGGTTTGCAGTTAAAACTATTTCATTATTGACATGCAGACATCAAACATCTCAGAGTTTTGCTGCCACCTCCTGATCCCTGGCACACCTACTGATATCTTATTTAATCTTGTTTAATGGTTTGGATTTGCTTAATTAAGCCACCAAACTACACTGAACCAAAAGCAGACATATCCTTTCTGCTTCTTAATATTCATATTGTATTTTAATATAGTGTTTGAAGAGGAGAAAAACACGTACAGTTGAAACTAAGAACAAAAAATTAGTGTTTGCAATACTTGTACACAAAGGTGTACTTGTGAGTTAAATGCTGATGTTAAAGCTTCTTACAAAACAACTTGAGGATTGCTGGGGAAGTTGTGAAAGAATTAAAAACGTAATGAATGTGAAGTATGGGATGTATCATCCCTAATTAGGCTTCCACTTTATTTTGCTGAACTCCTGGGAGGGTGAACTGTTCGCATCACAAGGCAGTTAAGATGTCACTACTTTCTTTATCTTTCCTGGCAGTTACAGAAAACTATTATTAAAGAATTTGGATGTGGCTGCAAGCCAAGAACGTGCTGCTTTGTGAGCATGATCCTGCATGAGCTTTTTAGTCTTCCACTCCCAGACGAAGGAGAACACTGATGCTCAGATCAGTCAGAAACTGGAGAGAGTGATCCTCCAGTCTCACGTGTTCTTGAATGGCAGACAGAAGTGTAAAGGATAGAACTTGGTTGGATAAGCAGCTAGCATTTCATTTCAATTTGCTGTCTGATTACCTGATCTCATTTCCCTACATTTTCTCCCCTAAACCCTGTCTAATCCCCGCCTGCAGCTGGGAAGCAGAGTGCAGAACACCTGTGCAAACCACAGCCATGGCGAAAGGCGCAACCCGCTGCTCCTTTCCCTTGGGGCAGTGCGTGGCTGTAGAACGGAAAACAGATCACCCTTTGGCAGCATCTTAAGGTAGCATCATGTACAGTCACAAGTACCGAGTTTGATCTTTAGCAAATGCATTAGAAAAGAGGCAACTGCTCAGGTACAGACACAACACCAAGATTAACAGGAAATATGCAACTACAATCTCACCAGAGTACATCACCTGATAATGAAGAGGGAGCCAGATGTATTTTTTCACAAACTGGCTTACACTTGTGGCATGTTCTGAATTTAAAACTTCTCTAATACATCAGTGAGACTATTCTAACAGGAAAATGCGGTAACTGATGCTGAGTGCCTCTGGCAGTCTATTCCAGGGGAAAGAGGTCTGCTTTGGACATAGCCTTGCCCTCCCAATTCACAAATGTCTTGTGTATGTGTCTGCAAACTGGGCAATGTCGGAACTGGGGAGATGGTAGCCCAGAAGAGACAAATGTTGTCAGCCCTGTGGACGTTTCTCTAATTAAACACAGTTACAGCAACTATTAACGTCTGAGAGGCACCACCAGCACTTGTGTGTTTAGTGAGCAGTAGAGAGGATCTTTCTAGGCTGAAAAATTAGTGTCTGTTACTGATAAGATGCTCATTATCAGTCCAACTGTTATCAGTCATTGTTAAGCATGCTCCTTCTCTATCAGATTGTTAAACGAATGTTTACTAGGGTTGCCTGACAAAAATGGAGAGCCATGTACTCCTCTATGTAACAGGAAAGACACTAGAAATTAATATAAATTTTCCTCCAGGACCTAGCAAGATCTACGCTTTCCTCTTACACCTAGCAAGGTGTGGTCAAGCCTATCTTTAATATCAGGATTGCACCCAGGTATGTTGCAGTCAGTCTTTACCAATCAGCCACAACAGCACAAGCTTTAGAGCTTCCTGACACATGCCAGACACCTTAGTTGGCATCTGTGCTCATTCATTGTCTCTGGATGACTCAAGCACAGGCAAAGGCCTTGCAGGCAGTGGTGTGATAGTCTCAGATTTACCTCATCCTAAGTACAAGCAGAGATGCAGCTCAGGCTGCAGCAAAGCTCACATCCAGGAAGAAGTGGATTGCAGGTGTCTGCTGCATAAATCCACTGACAAACCTGTTCTTCCCTCCTGGGTGAAACAGTTGTTGCTTCTCAGCCTTCCCAGAGCTTCTCCTCTCTGCTGAGGCACAAGCTCCTACCTCTGAAAGACCCAATATGACTGTGAGCCACTCAGGATCAGCAGAAATAGGGACCGTAAGTCTGACCAGAGCTGATGAATGCCATACTCCTTCTTCACGCTTCCCTCGTGCCAGCTCTGGAGAAGGCTGAATTAGGAGCTCTGCTCTTTCTGCAAATGGAAGATCAGTTCCTTCTTAACATGAGTGAGAGAAAGGCAAGTGTCTGCTGCTCAGACTTGGCATTTTGCCTGAGTGGTGGTCTTTCCAAGGTAACTTCTTTACTTCTCTAGACTGGATAACACACTGTGGTTCTTCCGTTTCTATTTTCGGGTAGCTCATCTAGGATGAATTGTAAGCAGGCTGGCTGTGCTTGCTGCCTGCCAGCACAAGGCAGGCAATCTAGTGCAAAATCTCATTATCAATCTTTTATTTTCAGCTCACTTAAATTCTAGTACCATTCAGGCTTGCCAAAAGTGCTGTTCTGCCTCTATAAGGGAACTGTCTTTTCCACCTGGAGAGTACTTTTATCCCCATTTTGCTCTTTTTTTTTTTGTGCAAGTATGCGCACATATAAGGGAGAGGCGGGAGGAAGGAACAGCTCCCCTAAGAGACAAACATCCATTTCTCTCCGTAAGCTGGAAACCTATTTAAATCTGCTTGCTGGGAATCAGCCCTTCAGCTGATTCCCAACACATGTACAAGGTAGGGTGAGCAGCTCTGCCGAGATTTTAAAGAGCCCATACAGCCTGTTACACAGGGTTTGACATGTCCAACGCAAGATCCAGCTTTCTGTTCTTTGTGCCAGTCTACACTGATTCAGACTGGAAAAGTCTGTAACAATTGTCTGCATCATGTGGCTGTTTTTCTTGCCCAGCGAAAATATCAACTGAAGTGTTTAGTCTGAAATTAAATGTAGGAAGGGTACACTCTTTTTTTTCAATAGGGAAAAAAAATCAATCAGACTTTTTTATGGAGAAAGTTTGATTTGCAATTGAGCAAGGGAGTCCTACTGCACCAAAGAAAATCTACTCTCATTCGGCCAAATTTTAGGGTATTTTAAATCTCAGTTTCTGGAGACACTGCTGCTTAAGGGTTAAGATGATCCCGGAGCAAGCTTATGCCTGTCATAGTTACGGTCCTGTTGTTTGTGCATCATTCCCACAGTTCAAATAAGGCTCTCAAACCCCTCTCAGCTCCCAGCCTGGGCACGCACTCTCTGTTCAAAGCCATGACACACGCTGCAGCCCAGGATTACACGATGGAGACAGAATTTCCCAATAATGGTTGTTTCCATCTGCTACATGCTGAGCCAGAGCCAAGCAGCAAATGGAGTGCAGGGACACTTTCCTGCACTTTCAGTGGCCTCTGTGCTGGCATCGAGGCAATGTGAAGGAAGCAGCTATCTGATGCAGAGGCTGACAGAGCAAGAGCCAGATCTAAGGCCTTGATGTGGAGAACCAACAGACTATACTGGAAGTAGGAGCATGTAGGATGAAAACTGGGACTTGCAGAGAAGTCAGGGCTGGCAGGACAGGAATACTATTTTGAAACCACCAAAGGAAATGACAGCTGGTGGAGACTGAAGATCCAGAACAGGGATATTAGGGTTGTAGGCAAAAGTGGTGGTAAAGATGAATTGTAGGATGGGAAAAACAAATTGCCTGAGAAACTGAAGCACAAGAAAAGAAACTGATAGAGCAAGTTGGGATGAAGAGGGAAGGTGTACTGAGAACATGGGCTCAAGAAAGTGTTTGGCACTGGAATCCAGGGGGTAGGTGGCAGGGGCGAGTGGATGGTGTGAGGAGTCCCAGATGGGAGAGAGCTGGGCCAAGGAGTCAGGGGGGAGTTCAGCTTACCTGGGCAAGGAGAGGTGGAGTGTAGGCACAGCTGGGAGTTTGAATCTGAGGAGCTGTTTTTAGTGTATGTTGCTGAACAAAACAGATAGAGCCAACAGTTGCAACAAAACAAAAAGTAGCCAAATTATCTTCTTATTGTCAAAAGTCTGTAAGTGCATGCTCTGAGAAGACAAGAGGGAGCCCAGGACATGAGCAGCTGCTCGGCCTGAGCAGAGGATCCACCCTGGCACCACTTGCATGGGGTCAGCTGCTGCGGCTCCTCCCGGCACCGTCCGACGGCACAGGCACCACGCTGTGCCCGCTCCACCGGCTCTGCCAGGGACACGGGAGCCCACGGTGGGAAGGTTTGCTGACAGAGGGGGTTTCTGGAAGTGTCACTGTCGCTGGCATGGCAAGGTGATGAAGTCACCTGCTACGTGTGCATCTTTTCCAGGGTGGATCCTCTAGATCAGTGTGATTTTTACTTGCTCTCTGTTTGCCACGATTTGGTGGTCAGGCTGTTGTCTGCGTTCTGATGCCAGATATTAGGCAGAGAAGGCTTGGCCATCTTGAGTAACAACATGGTTTTTATCGATTTTAATCTACCAATAATAATCATCATAGCAAAGTAAAAATGGTGGAATTTGCTGTGACTGAAACGTGTCACAGGCCACAGCACTGATCAAATGAGCAGCAGATAATGATTATTATGCTTAGCGTTGCTTTATTGGGTAGACTCTTGTGCTTAGTTTGGAAATAGTTCCTAATCTTCCTCCTCTGACCAATGCATATGGCCATGACTGAGTGCTCAGGCTGGACTGATCCTCTTACTCCGGATTGTGTTTAACAAAAACTCCAGCTGTCTCCAGGTTTTCTGTGTGCAGAAGGTTATTAAGACACACAGCCTTTGGCATCCCTGATGCTGATCTTCATTAGTGTCTGCAACAACATGTCACCATTCGGGTTGAGCCAGTCTACTGTCATTTAAGATCAACCAGATACTGATACCATCAGCATTTAAAAGTCTCTTGTATGTGGTGTTTTGTAGACCGTGAACAAATACATTCAATAAGGCTGGTGCTAACATAGAGCTTTGTGGGAATCACTCTCCTGGAACTCTAGGGGTGGATTTGTGGCCCACAGCTTCATGAAAATGTTTACCGCAGAGTAACACCCCAGTTGCCATTGATACTCCTTGAGGGAGGATGACTGAAGTATGTCAGATGGTACACAGGGTTACTTTGAGCTGAAGTCAGCTACATGTTTCTTGTTCTCTTGACAGTCCTTTTTGACATACTTAGTGATTGTGATGGTGCCGATGTTTTGTTCAGCAGGCAATCTGGCAAAATGTCACTCATGAGACCTGACCAGGGCGTGCCAGGATGGTTCCTGCCATGTCAGGCTGGTGTGCAGACAGATGGACAGTGCTAATGTTTCTTATCTAGTTTCTGTAGCAATTACAGCATTACATTGTCAAACCTGCATATTAAGCTAGGTTAAAACTATCCCCTAATTTCAGTTTGTGATTCTTGAGATCTCTTTTTTTCCTGGTAGAACCTAGTGCTATGTATCACCTTGTATGTCCAAAGCACAGTTTCTGCATCCTTGGCTACAGCTACCTGAGGGTGTCTGCAAATCAAATTCTAGGTTATCAAGTCAGCACCCAAAATGAGGGATATGAAATTAAAGACTTACACAATAAGAACTCCCCTGCTGGAAGTGTCTAACAGAAGCAGAGCAGACTCCAGTCCTCCAGGGACAGCATTCTGCTATCTTAATTGTAAAGCAATCCTGTTTCTTCATGCAGTCAGCTGTGTCATTCACTTTCAGAAACAATGGGAACAAGGGTCTGGCAGACAACAGATGGTTTCGGTTCAGAAACTGATCCATACCCACAGCAGGACTGAAAAACAAATACGCAATGTTGTAAGAAAAAACTATGCTAAAAGTTAAAATTACAAAATTGGCTTTGCCAAGTTTTAATGACTAGTTGTGCAACATTAATATTGTTTGAATGTATATTTTCCTGAATACAGATACATTTTATGCTCTACCTGTTTGTCAGCTCACATTCTCTATCATCCTGGGGGGTGGTGAGAAAAAATTACGGGAGATAGGAAAAGCAGGAAAGTTAATTTTGACTTGTCCATGCAGGCAGCTGGAGCATGCCAGCGTTACTACTTCACTGCCATTTAGAATACAAAAGCCTGACAGAAAGGCTTAAAGGACATTTTTGCAAAGGAACTCCTGGAAGCAGCTATGTTAAGATAAGGGTAAGACTACATGTACACTGTTTCATAAGAAAAGTTACAGTCCTCTACATGACAATGATGCACCACTAAAATATTACTTGGTTTTATAAAAAAAGATTGAAAGGTAAACTTAACGTAAGTTGACCAGACTTTCCTTCAACTTGATAATTCACATGTAATTCTGGAAAGACCAGATATGATCTTGCCACAAATAATATGGTGGTTTCTCTTACGGAACAGACCAGAGAGCGAGAGGTGGAACTCTCTGGGTTGTTGATGCTGCACATGTGACAGCACTTTGCATGCAGCCAGTGTCACAGTGTGTGCAGATGGCCTCTAATATATTCTGCTTAAGATACTATCTTGGGGAGCTTTTTGCACTGATCTGGTGGGAGCTCAGAACCACTCTCCTCTCTGGGACACTTGCCAGAGAGAGCATCAGTACTGGAGTGTTATGAAGCAGGCAAGTAAAATGCAAAAATATTGAGGGAAAACTTGTGGATCAAGTATGCTACTTACTAAACCTGTTTGTCTTTCTAGACATCAGCCAAGGCTTTCCTATAAAAACCAAAACAGCTTGTGTGTGCTTTGTAATGTTTTTCCTCTCAGAATCGGGCTGGCAGTGCCTCTTTAATGTGCAGCACTGTGAACTTAAAAGAAATCTCATTATCAGCCTTCCTAGCCTTAAGCACTTCATCAAGTATTCCATGATTGCTGGCTTGCAGATGCTGCAGTTAAGGTGCTGGGTGGTGGGGTTTGCTTGTGTTCCCTTAGGTCCTTTTCTTGCTTATGTGTGTGGTTATAAACATCTTACCCCTGAGAAAAGACATGAAAGCAATCATATAGACATTAATTAGATGCCATTTGATTTATTTATTTATTTATTTCAAATTCTGGAGTCACAAAGCATAACTTTTAGTTACCTGGTTTTGTTCTGAGAGTAGTAATTTCTTCTTCAGGCATATATCAACATGATCAGAAATATGTATTATTTCTTGTCCTGAATTCTCGATTTCCCCCAGCCAACTTTTAATAAATAAGGAAACATTTAGGCCTGAATCAAAGAGTTTTGCACCCTTGAGTAACAGTTCCAGTTCCGCTGTTGTGGGTCTCGGCACTGTGCATTTATCATGTATTGTTCACTGAGATCCTCAAGATAGAGATCAAAAACTTATAGTTCATTGCAGTCCATTTTTTACCTTCTAAATTAAAGACAGAAAACTTAAATGTAGTCATATCCAGCTGGCTAGGTATGTAACTTCTTTCCTACCCCAAATAGCTGGTACAACAAAACCATATCACTTAATTTGAACTACATCCAGATAATATTACATGCTCACGTTGTATATTCACCATTAAGGAGAAGACTCCTTTTTGCAAACAGTTTTGCAAATTCCACGCCTGTGACTTTACACCAGCTGTTGGTGTGGTATTTTGGGTAGGTGGCTTTCATCAAAGTAGACGCTAGTAATGATCCATCGGTGTCAGAAACAGCTGCAAGTTGCTGAGACCTAGGGTTATCAGACAGAGGCTCCACTGCAGCCAGGATTCACTGGTTGCATTACTCTGGACTTCAAAACTACCTCTTGCAGTTCCATTCCCATCTGCATGCAGACGATTATTGCAGAGTGCAGCAGTATGTGGAATGGCTGCGCTCCGCAACTGCAAAACCTCCTCTGTGTTGAAGCTTTTGAAATGGGTGAGTGGAGGAGGAGGGTTTTGCAGAGACTTCTGAAGGTATCCTAATGACTTTTAGCCTTTGATGTGCTCGGATTAACCAGATTCAGTTTCTCCTTACATACAAAATATTATAAGGTTTTCTAGTGTCTAGTTTGTTTCCTTTTCCGTGTCTTTATAGTTTTCTTTTCTTCATGTTTAGTTTCTAAAGAATCAAGGCTTAGATGTCTGTGTCTTCCCAATAATTCGTGGATTTGTTAGCAAGTTTCGACCAGAGTTGACACAGTTCTCAAAGATAAGTCTGAATTTACTCAGAGGTAAGTTCAATTTGTGAAAGCAGGTGGCTGATAAAGGAAATAAATCAAAATTGGCAACCCCACACCAAAAAAATACAAGAGCTCAGCTATTATCAGATGTCAGTGAATCTGTTCAGGGGAGCAAAGTCTGTCAGCGCCCAAACCATCATAAAAGCTTCCATCAGAATTTTACATGGATGGAAAACAGAGAAATCACAGTACAGATCCTTAGTGCAGAGAGTGTTGTACTATGGTCATATTTTTGTCCAGCATGAAAGCAGAGATCATAGAATCACAGAATAGTTCGGGTTGGAAGGGACCTTCAAAGGTCATCTAGTCCAACCCCTCAATGGGCCATTGAATATGACATGTGCGCCCTCCCTTCCTTTCTGTCCTGCACTGTCCCAATGTTCCCCAAGCTGCACACCTGGAACTTCATTCCTGTCTCCCAAGTTATCCACCAGAAGTTCACAGAATCAGATTTGAATTTTGTGTGTTTGCCATCCAAATCAGCAATTCAACTACACAATGCCTGCTCTCCTAGACATACATTGTAGAAAAGCTGTCAGGATCATACACCATTTGCTATTTTAATTTGATTGCAAATGTTCCTGCAGTTACCTAAGGCTGTCTGCATCTCTTTCACACTTGTTCTCATTTGCTTTTCCAGCCTGTATTCTTATCAAGAACACATTTGTCTGAATTAGTGGTGCACTCATCCTGTGACCATAAATTCACATTCTCACTAATTTAATCCTTACCTTAAACTAAAAGTTCCTGTTTCTCATAAATATTCTAAAACTACTTGGTTTTCTAAGCTTTATGCCTTTCTAGAAATATAACTCTGGATTTTGACAAGTGGCTTTTGGCATCTTTAGGACATAATGGTCTGGATGTCATAAAACCTGAATGAAGAATATTTACAGCGATATTTTGCTGTTAGAAATTGCTACTATTAACAATTCCAGACTGCCAAAGGTTAGGGATTAATCTGAAGAAAGAGCTGCGTCTTGGCAGGGTAGGCTTGGTGAACGCCATACAAATTACTCAGTTTTAAGCTGCTTTAGTGATCAGAGACTAAACTGCTGGGCTCAGAGAGAGAAGTGGTAGTCACTCAGTGCGCACAGTGTTCTCCTCAGTTTCTCATTTTGCAAATGTTACAAGAGTGGATCTAGAATGCTGGAAAGGTGTTGACCGGTAAACGGATGATTGTGTAAGGGCTGGCTACCCTGGTCACAGTTGTCTGTCTGAGAATGGCCAACATTTAAAGCCATATAAAGGCATCTCGGTGAGTGTTTGAATTTTCAAGGCATTGAGCAGCAGCATCTCTCACCCGTGAAGAAAGAGCAAGAACACCAATAGTGGCTGTTTCCAGGTACAGAGCCATACTTTTATGGAACATAAGGGCCAATCAACAATTTCCCAATTCTTATTATTTTTTTGTATGGATATAGCTTGAAAGCCTGACCTTTCCATGGCTGAAAATGAGCTTAAATTATACTTTCTGCCAGTCTCAAAACTGTGTAATTCTGAAAGTGCTGTCAGTGACCACTTACCTTTTCCCCATCAGCAAACAAAACTGCCACTATCTTATCTTGTGGCACGTGTGTTGGTCATTGACTGTGGGCACAGTGGCCACAGACCCTCTGATGCCTTTCTCCCAGCCAGGGTCACTTTTGCTCCATCCCGGTCTTGTGTCAGCTCTGCTACGTCACCATCTTTGGCTTCTCATCTCAACCTTCCTCGCTTGTCCCACGGCCTCTGTCACTGCTCTGTCTCTGTCACTCTTGACACTGCTCTCCTTTCTTCTCTCCCTCTCCAGCCTGTCCCTTCCTTGGGTGACCAGTTCTTGTGTGTTGCCCCAGACCAGCAACAGGATCCAAAGGGGCAGGGGAGAAATGAGCTGAAGAGAAGCACCTTGGTCAGCCCCAGTAGACTAGCACAGAATCACTGAAGGTGGGATCTTTGAAACACCAAGATGTGAAGCTCTGTCAAGACCAAACTGATCTTGCTCAGGTCTGTAAGTCGGGCAGACTGAGGTGGATTTCCAGAGTAGCTAAAGCACTCCTCCTGCCAAATGTCATGCTTTTCCTCCAAAGTATGGGGCCTTTGGGACCGTCTAAAGAAGAGGTTGCCATTCTTTGTAATGTGAGGGAAACAGCACATTTTTTCTTGTTGAAGAGCAAAACTATTTTGGCTGAAATTTTTATACACTCAGTCTGAGACAATTCTTGATCCACGCACACATGCGTCACACGTATCCAGCCTTAGGCGGACACCTGCTGTGGAAAATGTGAGTCCTGGCGGCTCAAGTCTGACAATGGCATCAGCAATGGAAAATACGGTCTAATAGTGGGAATTATCAGCAGCATTTAACAGGTGAGTTTTCCCAACACCACCCTAAATTGTCCCTCCACTGAAATGTTTTTAAAAGATTCAACAAACTTTTTTGTCCTTTGCAGCAATTTTCCTCTTAAAAACTTTTGGCATGCACTAGTTCATATAAAATAATGATTTGCGGAAACAGAGGAAGTTAAAATCCCACCCATCCTTTTCTCTCCTGGCTTATTTATTTTCCATGCAAAATTAATGAGTTTCCTGCAACAGGGCTAGATCCGCTTACACATTGTGCAGATAAGTTAATATTTATTTCCTTTTCCAAAGGCGAGCAGACACTTTCGCGTTCCCTGTTTTTTAAAAGTGGAGATCAGCGTACAGTATGTCAAATGACACTAAAATCAACCATCCTAGATTATAAAATGCTAGTTCTACACTGCCTACTGCTGTTAAGCAGACTGATAAATCAGGCTAAGCGATATTGCTGGATGCCGACATGGAAGCTTAATTTAACTGGCTTAATTTATTTTACCAGCAAGTACTTTGGAAAGAACACATCTGCTTCTTTAAAGGACTTCCCTTAGTTTAGTGCCTGTCTCGTGTCAGGCTCAACTGCTGTGTTCAGTGAAGCTCACGGAGACCAGTTTCCTACGGAGTTCTCTCCCACGTCTTGCTTACCCTCCCAGTTCCTTCCTGCATCCCGGTGCCATCGCTCCTTCCTGCGGCATCCCTGGGCTGCCAGGGGTCCCTGCGGCAGAGCGGAGGCTCCTGCCCCTCTGCAGCTGGGGAGACTGAGCCCCCTCCCCTGCAGGCGCCGTGCCTTTGCTCTGCTCTCTGGGGACGCCGGGCACACATCCCACCCACGTACAACTGCCAGGTCTCACTTCTGGACTTGCTCTGTCACACGCCAGTAAGTGGACAAATGGTGGGTGGCAGGAGGGAGGCTGGGGAAGAGACACGACAGGCAGATGGTGTGAACGTACACGCTACATTTCCTAGGGAAATCAGGACAAACGGAGCTCTTTACTGATAGGGCACCATGTAAGAGAATTATATACAAGAAATGCTGTGTGTCACTTGGTTCAAGAGCCAACGGATATTTATATCGTTATTTAACCTCCCCTTCTTCCAGGGTCAACCTCAGTGCATCACTTACAGCTCCTTCTTCTCTCTCTCTGGTCAGGTCCCCCATAATAACCCAGAAGAGGAAAATCCCTTTTTTTCTTTTTCCTTCACATATGAGTTTAAATTTTCTGTTTTAAAAGGTGAACTGGACAAGCAATATGAAAAAGCCACAGCTGTCCCAGGCCGCTGAGTTTCTAACTCCCTGCTGCTGGAAGTGTGAATCGGGGCAGCGCAGCAGCAGTCGGTGGAGCTGTGCCAGTGTAAACGAGGGGAACTATTCCAACCATGTGTGCAAACTCCACCAGAGATTTACTCACCTTCTGAAACCAAAGAACTGAAAGTTCATTCCCATTTCACTTATCTGCCAAGGCTGAAGTTCAGTAATTCATTCTTTCAGCATAATAAATAATGAAACAGCTATAACAGGGAAGCAGGGAAGGCTTTGATTAGGCATTTTATAGCAAGTACAAGAAAAACATTGAATCCTGTGCTCAGGAACTGGCAGCTACAAGAAGCAGGAATGTCTTGGTTCAAACATGTCCGTTTGAAAAAGAAACCTGGAGAGTTCCTTTCCTGTGACTTTACAGGCAGTACAATAACCCTGGCATGTCAGTAAGGGAGCTGTCATAGATATAGTTTTCATTGTCTGTGCTCCCACTGCCACAGATAAAGAATAAATGAGCCTCTGACTCACAGTGCCAGAGCAACTTGTCCCTTATCTGACACCCCAGTCTCAGCTAGAATCAATTTTTCAAGACACATGCTAACTGCAATTGAGAATTTCAGAGCACATAGCAGGCAGGCAGTGTTACTACTACATTACCTGTGTAACTCATACTTCAGAAGCCTGTGTTTGAAAAGCAGACCTGCTGTTCTGAGAAGTATGATAGTGACTGTTGCATTATATAGCCTCATAGAGAGCATCCTGCGTGTTCAAAGGGTTGCCTGGATCTCAGCCCTTCCACTCCATTAGAGGCAGTGGGAATTTTGGAGCTGGTACTTTGCACCTCTCTGAAAAAGGGGCCTCCTCCCACAGAAACAACAAGCAAAGGGAAATCAGAACAACTCATTTCCCACTTGCCATTTTTAAAAGAAAACAAAGCACAGATGATTGCAGAAGTTCAAAGAGAGGATTGTAAAGTCTTTTAGAAGTGCCCTGAGGCTCCCAGGAAGGATAAGGTCTGAAGGGACTCACAGTTTTATGAAGTCAGGCAGGGACTAAAAAAGATGAAAGCCTGTGGTGCCCTCCTTTTCTCTTTTCCATACTCATCAGTAGCACATGATTGAGAACTAATGGAGCGGCTTAAGAATGCTGGTGCTGCTGCTGAGAAGATACGGGTCGGGAGAGAATTTCTCACTGAGAAAGTCAACATGTCTTTTACAGGAAATACACCATCCAAATTCTGGATATGCAACAGTGATCCATGAAGGAGGTTATAAGTATTTTCCCCATAAAGAGTCATTTTGATTTTTCACCCTTAATTGCAGTCTTTATAGAGATAAGTTCTCAGGCATTTTATTTGTCATATTTGAAAGTTGCAAATGAATGCCAACGTGACTTAGAAACGCTATTTGTTCGTTTTACACCTGGCCTCAGCCTTGGCTTTTAGTAACCTGAAAATTTTGATTATCAGTTCTTGAAACTGAGTTACAATGGGCTTTGAGGGTTTGACACACTGCAGCACCGCAGCTGCAGAGCCCACAGGAACAGGAGTGGGGCACAGTCAGTGAAAAGTCACCTCTTAGATCAGGGGTTTGTGAACTCTGGTCGCAAAAGACCTGTTTATATTTTAATGGGAAAAATGTCTTTTGGTTTGAGATTACACTCCCAGATAAGTGTCTGACTTGTGTACTACAGACTCTGGCTCCATTGTGTTTCCTCTCCTTCTAACCATGTCACTCTCAGACTTGAACTGACTTACTTTCAAAAAGAGAGATGGAATTTGCTCCCTTCCCACATAATTTTGTAACCTACTAACTTAGGTTCATTGGAACCATTGATACAATTCTTTTCATCTGAGAAGAGAATTAAAGTGGTCTCTTATTTCCAGAGCAGGACCCCTAACTGTTATGCAAACAGTACAAAGTCCATTTTGAAATAAAAGTGACTGTGGTTGCTGCTCTCTTAGATGGGAAGAAGACACAGAGCTGCTCAGCTCAGCAAGGTGGCTGTATCCGTGGACAAATGTGGCAATAGAAGTTTGGATACAAATGATGCCCAGGTGCCTATAAACTCAGGCACATAAACAGGGCTTTTTGCAATCGTTCTGGGATGAGGCAGCACATATTATCCCAGGGTTTGCTTCAGGCAAACCCTGTAGAGTTTTTTCTTGGACCTCTCCCACTGAGGCTGTCCTGCCTTGCAGGTCATGTGCCTGAGCATCTTCTCTGCCACCACAAACAAAACCGAGTAGTTCTGGCCTCAACCATAACAAGGCCTTTCTCTCCAACTTCCCTCTGTTGTCCTCTACTGCATGCCAAAGCTCCAGGCTGGATGCCCAGTCTGGTATGACCACCTCATGATAGCAGTGCAGGCAGCAACTCTTTCCACATTTCCCACCACCAGACTTAGAGACTTCTCCGAAAAAGATGTTAACATTCATTCCCCTTAGAACAGTCTCTAGGAAGAAGGACCCAGAGAGTCTTTTTGTCCCTGAAAGGACAAACCTGAAAGTACCTTATGGGAATAGAAAATAACTGAAAGCAGTAGCTCCACCTCTGCATGGGATTTCTGGCATCAAAAGCTTCCCTGGGTCCTCTGAATGGTGGAGGTTAGGCTCTTGCGCATTTGTGCCCTTGATCTTTAATAGACAAGCAGGAAAAGGCGTTTTCAAATGAGAACTTGTGAAGTTTCTCTTCCTTTCTAGATCTGTGGCAAAGTATACCAAGAAAGGTTTTATCTTCTGGTCTGTAAGAAAAATATTCATAAAGGTATATGATGAGATTATTATGGTGTGGAGACTGGCAGTTTTATAGCTGTAAAACATTGTCAAGTGAGAGCTAAAAGAGGACTTCAGTGTGAAATATGAAACTGATTTGGCATTCCTTGTGTCCTCAGGTTCCCTTAGATATCTTCTATACTTACCATCACAGATTCATCCCATAAGAACAGAAAAAACAAAGTTTAGGTGGAAATCATGCAAATGGAAAGAAAATTATTGCACAGAAATGATCATGAAAAGAGAAGACCCTCTTCCTTTCAGTTGTTGCTTCTCCAAAGATGTTCCTGTAGAAGTAAAATGCTTTTAATAGAAATTTGGTAATTGCCAATATCCCTTGAAGGTATTTTCCACTAGCTTCAAAGTTAACTAGTAAACTAAAGACTTGTACTTGTCATGAGCTGACATTTGTCATGACCTCATTTGTCACTAACAGGCTGGAGCTCTATCAAAAGTTGTTCCAGCATGGCTACACACTGAGCTGCAAGAGCCCTTATAACCAGCCAGGGAAGATGCAGAGTCCTGGCAGGTCACTGAAGCCAGGTTCTGGTTCAGCCTTTCACCCCCCTGCTTCCCTGGCGGGGTGCAGGGCAGGACACCACCCCTGCCGTGGGAAGACATGTCCCCCTCTTTCTGTCTACCTTTGCCATTTCCATAACGGTCACACTCATCATCAGAACATTCTTCATCAGAAGTTTGCCACATCCTCTAAACACCAGACTTCTCATTTGTAAAAAAAGGAAATGAAATACCAGTGGAATTGGCCTTTTTTGAAAACAAAACCAGGGCTTACACGAAGCAGGAGCTAAATGGGACTCAGCTAACACATGGCCCTTACACAGGCTCCTGCACTGCACCATGTTTTGTTGCTGGTGCAGTTGCAGGCTCTATGTAACACTGAACAAAAGGTGATGGGCAGCTTTGCCAGCAGGGAGTCTGCTCTACATGCTTAGAAACAGACAGAAATATTTCGCTTTCCTAGCCACCGTAATAGTTTTTCCTGATGTGAGGAACGAAGAGAAAATAAGTTCTGCAAATACTGACGACTTCCTCCTTGAATTCCCATTGCCATTTTGCCCAACTTCCGCTTTCCTTTTCTCATGCATCATTTTGGTGGCACAGAGCACACCTTAACCAGAAGGTAAATATCAGACAAGAAACTGGCTACCTCAGGGTTCACGTCTATACCACTGTTGCTTCAGATTTATTCTGTGGTGGGACACAAGAGATGAGGTTTGCAACACGGGATGGATTTGGTCTCACGGCAGGGAACTTTTGTGTGACAGCTGGGAGGTGTGTGAACCCCCCAGGCAGTCAGAGCACGGCCCCGCAGCAAGCGCAGCCCCTTCCTGCAGAGCAGGCTGCTCTGTTACCTGACACACCACACACTGCTGAGCAGGAGACCCATCCAGTTTTGCAAGAGAGATACTACAGAAGTGGAAGTTTGTGGCTTAGCTGCAAAAGTCTGTAAAGAAGGAATTTCATGCATGTGGGACACAACTGGGCAGATCTGTGACAACAGGATGAGGACACAGCACTGCTTGACTACCTTGGGAATAAAATTTGTGTCTGTATGAGCTACTATGGAAAACATGAAATATGAAGGAAGAGCTCTCTGCGAGGTGAATGATGTCTTCCAATGTACATCTCTGCCAAGGACAGCAATGTTCAGATTTGCATGAGCAACAATTGTTCCAAACCAGCCATGGCACTGAGGAATCCAGGCTGGGACCAGAGCGTCTCAGAAGCCCCCGTCCCCCCTAGAGCTGTGCTGCCTGCAGGAGGAAAGCCTGAACCTGCAAGAAAGCTCATGTGTGAACCCTCTGTAGGCCTTGAGAGCAACCACATGGCAGTGGTTGAACTCACCATCCCGGTAGCCAGAGGCTGTGCTGAGGACAGATGCAGCAAGTCTGGCATATTCTGGGCACGTGAGTGCAGACTGATGGGGCCCATGCTGTGGCCATTTGCCCGTGATTTCCTCTCCTCTGGTGGGCTCCCCCAATGGTGCTTGTAGCTAAACCTGCAATGTAAGCTCTACAAGTAAAATGTTTCCTAATGTGATTGGTATGATCACTATTGTGTTTACCTCCTGATGAGCTGCCCCTGTAAACTGTAGGTTGTGCTCTTGCAGCTGTTCTCACAGCTGCTGCTGCGTGGCTTCCCGCATCAGGGGAGGAAGGGGGAGATGCTGCTGGTTTGTTGGAGCAGCTCTGCTGATAGCTCCTTCTCTCTCCTGTCCACCCAAATTACTGCATTGTGTCCCCTGACTTTGGTGCTGATAAGGATTCGAGGGGTGTCACACAGGTCCTTGAGAAAGCCAGAGAACACGTCACTGAGGATGATGCTGAGTTAGCCAAGTTTTTATTTTTGTTTGTTCAGTGGAAGAAATAACAAATATATCTATGGACAGAATCAGAAAAGACAAAATATTACACGTAGAAAAATCTCAAATGCAAAAAAAATGCTGGACCTATAGAAAGACTTTTCCTTTGAGCAATACACACAAGATACTGCAGTCAGGCTGTCTGCAGATTGAAAACCTGATTTGAATCCCACTTCTTCACTGTCATCAATCATCTGGAGGAATGAAGCAGCAAGTGGCTGAAGCAACGACTAGGCTGTGAAAGGATTTTAGGTGCCTGCACGTGCAGGTAGGCATCCATCAGGACTTTTAAAAGCTCCCATGAAACAGGGACCAATTCCATTGAGCTGCTGAACACCTTTAGGATTACGGCCATGAGTGATCCTAAAGGCATATGCAGCATTACAGGAACTGAATTCTAAAAGGCAAACATTGAAAATGTGTTTGCTCTGATCCCAGAAAGAGCAAGGCAAGTGTCAAATCAGGAAGACCAGAAGAACCCCAGACAGCAAAGGAATCTACAGGGCGAGAGGGATGCGCTGCTACTTCTGCCAGGCAGGAGCATTTTGCACAGGTTGCCACTGCCCTCATATTTTCCTCAAAGTCACCATTTGCTTATTATAAACATTCTTAAATGACATGTGTAGTTCAGGAGAGCAGAAGCAGGTGTACTTTCAGGAAGAATTTGTAGCTTGAGAGGTTTCTGAATTCCTGAATTCTTCCCTGAGTTGCTACAAATGCAGGTTTTGCCAGTCAACCAATGACAGTACTGCCACAAGGATATTTCTCTCACTTCTTAACAGGTGGTCACTGGCAAGTTACATCATTAAGCCGTCTTCTGTGTGCTTTAACATGATAAATGAAAGAGTAGTGATTTTTATTTTACAATGTTTTGCTTGAATGAGAATCACAATTATGGATATACAAAAAAAATATGCTGTATTTTACTGCCCCCAAAGTCTGATTCTGTGCAACCCCCTCGCCCCATGGGGGTTACCTGCATGGAGGTTTTTGATCGCTGTGTGTGCTGAATCACTCTTTGGAGGTGCCAGATCTGTCCATCGACTCTAGAGGGAAGCAAAGTCAAGCCGGCTTCCAAGTTAGCCCTCTCACTTAGATGCCTATAATGAGGTGGGCTGAATGCGAGCCCTACTGTAAACTGTAGGCTTCAGTTACTGCTTCTGCTTAAAGGACACTGAAATTCTGCCCCCACTGGAGCGTCCTCAGCTAAACATCTTGCAACATAATGAGGGGTGAAAAATCAAAAAAAATGTTTAAGACACTCATGAACATAAGCTCAAAGGTCGAGAGAGGTTCTCCTTCCCCTCTACTCCGCCCTGGTGAGACCACATCTGGAATATTGTGTCCAGTTCTGGGCCCCTCAGTTCCAGAAGGACAGGGAACTGCTGGAGAGGGTCCAGTGCAGGGCAACGAAGATGATTAAGGGAGTGGAGCACCTCCCTTATGAGGAAAGGCTGAGGGAGCTGGGTCCCTTTAGTTTGAAGAAGACTGAGGGGTGACCTCATTAATATTTATAAATATGTAAAGGGTGAGTGCCATGAGGATGGAGCCAGGCTCTTCTCGGTGGCAACCAATGATAGGACAAGGGGCAATGGGTACAAACTGGAACACAAGAGGTTCCACTTAAATATGAGAAGAAACTTCTTCCCAGTGAGGGTAACAGAGCACTGGAACAGGCTGCCCAGGGAGGTTGTGGAGTCTCCTTCTCTGGAGACATTTAAAATCCACCTGGATGCCTTCCTGTGTAACCTCATCTGGGTGTTCTGCTCCGGCAGGGGGATTGGACTAGATGATCTTTCGAGGTCTCTTCCAATCCCTAACATTCTGTGTGATTCTGTGAAACAAAAAACATACGCTCCGCTGCAGTTGTTTAAAACAAAAAGTGCCGGAGACGCCTGGGTGGTTGCGCAGGTGCTGTCGCTGCGGGCCGTGCTGCCGCTGCGGCTGTCGCTGCGGGCCGTGCTGCCCCTGCGGCTGTCGCTGCGGGCCGCGTTGCCGGCGGGCGGGCTCAGGGCCGACCCGGGCCGCAGCGCCAGGCGGGGGCGGCAGCGCGGGGCCTGGCGGGAAGGCGGCGGGAGCGTCGCGCCCCCTGCTGGCGGCAGGGAGCAGGCGCGCAGCCCGCGCTGTCCCGCGGAGGCGCCTCCGGAACGGCGGGACTCGCAAACCGGAGTTACGCGTTGGTTGTTGTGTCCCAACGCGCCTGCTCGTGTGTTCCTCTCCAAATTGTGTTGAATGCGAAGATTCGCCTTTCGGAGTACCTTATCTGCATTAGTTTCTTTACAAATGTACTTTTAAAACATGAAATGCTGGAGGCAGCAGAAACATATTGCAAGTGACAAAATAATTGAATCTCCTTGCTTGATTGCAGATAAACTGTAAATCAGATTTTATCTGTTCTTAGCGAAGTAGAAATAATGGGGATGCACAAGCTCCTAAAAATAACAGAATAGCTAAAATGTCTGCATTTCTAGAGCAAATGTAGCCCTTTGGGAAAGTGCAAGAAATACCATCTGTGTTTCTGAAACTCTGAAGTTAATTTATTGCAGACATCTCTCTATTTACTGTAAATGGACATATTTTGTGTTGCAAAACAACATGTTGCAGTGATGAAAAATAACCGAAATCCTCCCATCCAATTAACTCCAAAGGTTTTTCTACCTGAAAAAGCTCAATTTAAAAGATCAGTTTGTTTTGCATCAGGCATCAAACCTGTTTTTCCAAAGTTAGTTTCATACACATACTGAGAGCTGTTCGCAGAGAAAGCTGACAGAGGAAACTGTGAAGGAGTTCAGGCTCCTATGACAGATTATGTTTTTCTGATTATCAGAAGCAGAAGTTTGTTTTATTAATAGCTCCCATCTTTGTGAGAGACTTCTTCAGAATGGACAACTCTACGGGCTTTCCTGACAAACTCTCCTTTTCGTTGTACCTGCTAAGCACCGTTGTTCCCTGCAGTTCACATTAAATGTAAAGTAGCTTTTAGAAAAAAAGCTTTTTCATCACACTATTTAACTGGAATTTGGAACATAATTCTGAGAGGATGGAAATGAATACTTGCTCGAATACAGCATCTCCCATGGGAAGCTGGGGGAATATAGCACTTGACTTCAGCTGAGAGCAGCTAAACATCTTTATTTTTAAACTATGGCTGGAATTGAGCCATAAAATATGGATGGAAACGTGGATCTGAATTTCTCCAAAGTTCAGTGTGCAGTTTGGGTCCATTACAAAGATAAGTTTGGAAACAGATTTTAAACTAAATTTCTTTGAAGTGCAGAGACTCCCCAGTCAAATGTTACCCTATGAAATGTACAAATGGAGGCAGCACATGAAAAGCTGAGGCACTGTGGTTTTATATTTGACTGCCAATATTTGATGTGTCTGTTTTTCTTGTAATGCTTGGCCTTTGAATGACTGAGAGCTCATCCAGACATCAACCGCTCCTGTGGCAGCAAAAATCTCCTTGAAGAGTTATCTCATTTTTCTCCCAAATCCAGACAACTAGGTTATGGGAACAGAAAACATGTGAGTTATTTAGGCAAGCGGTGATGTAAACACGAAGAGGCGAGCCCCAGAAGGCAGCGCTGTGGCAGAGAGGGCAACAAAGCCGGGCACTGTCACTGCTGACACGAGCTCAGCGCAGAAATATGTTTCTGGAATGCATATGTGATTCCTCAGCCTGGGCTCTTTGTCTAGGAGTTTAGATCAATAGTGCAGCAGCAAAAATTCCCATTGAGCTGAAACAAAACAAAACATGCGTTAAGAGGAGCACTGCCATTCAAGAGCACGCATTTCCCGGTTAAAATGAAGGTCAGTCATAAATTACATCTCTCATTCCCTCGGGATTTCTCTCTTGTTCTGTTTTGGCAGTTTAAGACCCCTTTGATATTTGAGCAAGGCCCTCATTTGTCCCTTTGCACATCTGAGCTTGATTATGGTTTATGGCAATGGTAATTCTTTACCTCCCCAAGGCAGCGATTTTGAGAAGAGAGAGGGAAAGCAAGTACAGTATGATTGTTTAGAAAAGAGGCACACTGCGTAACGTTTGAACCATTTCTCCATTTTATATCTGTGTCTCTTCTCTACGGATCGCCCTTGTAACACAGCAGCACTAATGCTGAGCTCTGCTGATGGAAATGCCCCATGTCCATCAATGAAATCACTGTGTCTGGAGGCAGAAGAAATAAGGCTGTGTATTTACATATCAAAACACTGACTTCTCAGCAATAAAGTTGTGGTTTGGAAAAGGTTTTAGATGCTGTTTCCTGGTGAACATGGAGTAATCAGGTATCAGTAAGCACTAAAGTTATTCTTCTGGCTGCAAAGTGCAGTGTCCAGGTCTCAGGGGGGGCCCTCCCAACCTCACCCACCTTACAAAGTGAAGGGGAGTGTTCTTGCTCAGCTTCTGGAATGCGACTTTGGAAAAGAAGGGTAGATTTCCACATGGATCAGCTTTGTGCCAGTCAGTATTGCCAATCGGTTATGCCAAAAATACACTGAGGCGTTGCGTGAAGGAACGGGATGGCTGAAACTGGGTCTTGCGCTGCTTGTCCATGTACGCAAAAGACAGAGGCAAATGTTCCAGCCAAGAATACGCTGAGAGCGTTTGAGACAATGTGAAGGTGGCAGAAAATGTTGGATGCTGATTTGCATTTTCCTGTGGGTGGTATGAAGCATTTTGTTCCAGGCAATTGCAATGGCAATAGTATTTCTCATGTCAGTTTGTAATATATGCTTTATTCTTTTCTTGCTTTCACTTCTCTGGCTTATACTGTGAGCTCTGTGGGTTTGTTGAGGCTTTTCACAGAGTTTGTAAAGTGGAGGGCTATTAAATGCAAACACCTGCTCTTGAAACTGGCACCACCAATCTGCTCTCCAAAGAAATAATTATTACAGACCTGATGGGAGATTTACAAAATCATTTCATTGCCTTTCAGGCACTACAAATGCCATCCTGTTAGCAAAGACAAGCAATGGGTACTGCTTCTTCCATAAAGGTGACCACAAACATCATACTGGGAAGCACAGGCAGCTGGCAACTTTTGCAAGTTCGGTGTTTGATTCCAGTACCTGGCAGAGACACAACTGGCAGAATGGCCAATGATCTTCTGTTTGTTTGTGTAACACATTTTTAAAACCTTCAATGTGTTTTAAAATAGGTCTAACATGCATTTTAAATGGGTCCTCCAGAGTGCTGTAGAATTTACCAGGCACACGCTATATTTTGCTGTGAAGATCCCCAGGAAATGTGATGAACAAAGGATACTTGTTACATTTTCCCTGGAAGGAGGACATTTCTTAATTCCTCATACATAAGCCTTTCCTAAAAATAATGCAAAACTACTACAGTGCAGGAAAGGAACGAGGCTGTATCAGCTCTCACTGTTCCAGCAACACAATGAACCTGTTGAAGGAGAATTTTAAACCAAATTTTCCACTGATCTAACACTAAGGAAGGGTCCAACATGGAATTTTTCCCTTTCCTTTAGTATTTGAATTAGACTTTCAATATTAACTTGGAACATAAAACTTGTGAAGGAACATTAAGGAAAAAAAGATGTTTATTGCATCTATCTGTCCATTTTCACTGAGATGCAAAGGTTGAAGAGCTGGGAGCCGTGGGGACGCCCAGTGCTGCGCTGCCCACAGCCAGGTGGGTGCTCAGCCTGTGGTGGTGAACGCTGCAGAACAAGCGCTTTCCTTCACGCTGCCATTCTCTCATCAATCAGCCCAGTTATTCTAATGAGGAGAGTTGCATCCCTCTGCTGTGAGCCCTGCTGGTTTACACAGAGAGAGAAGTAAATAAAAAGGAACAATGCTGGCTGCTGCTGTGGGAGGGAGACAATAGTCCTGACTCCCCTCCTCACCACCAGCCCTTAGGAGGGAAGACCAGGGTGGCTTCCTGCAGGCCCCTGGGGTCATTCCAGATCAGAACTCAGATCACACACTGGGCTCATCAGCATCTGCTGAAGGAAAAAGGCAATTAAAAGAGGGCAGAGGCATCTCATTTTCAAGGCTCTAAGAGAATGTTGCTAAAAGGATGGGATACAAAGCTTTGCAATGTCTGAGTAATTAATGCACTATAAATACTGACCTGAGCTCTAATAGCAGGATCAAGTCTTAGCTTTATGCCTTTGGATTTTTTGAGAGTAAGAAGGGAGATTTTGGGTTTTGAGTTATACCTCTACAAATTTGTGTCTTAAAAGATGTGTTTTGGTTCCTTTTCTTCCGCTGCATTAGTTCAAGTGTTCTTGAAATAATGAAAATTAGAAACTTGTTTTTCTGTAATGAAATCTTAAGATACTTATTTACAACACAAATCTGGGAGCTGAAGCTTTAAGCAAACCGCCAACTACCATGAGACTACTTACAAAAATATGACAGCCAAAATTATGTGCAGCCCTACTCATTGTTTTCTATATTTTTCTCATGTTCCCTCATATTGTTCCCTCTTTGTGATGACTGAAACAAATCATTTAGGTCTAGATCACATATTATGATACCCACAAAGCCTCCTTGCTATTGTTTGGGCCAAATTAAAAGCACTTGTTGAAAATAATTGTGGAATGGCATCAAAATTCATTTTCATTTTAATGAGGATTGAATTATGTCTATTGTGATAAATTATTCATGTTAGATACTAAATTTACATGTTTTAATAAAAAACATTTGAAAACTTCAACAATTTTGGCAGTTCTCGCAATGCTCTCAGGCAAGTTCCTTCAGATGTTCTCAGCACCTTATCCCCTCTTTCTCAGTGTTTTACTAAAATGTCTTCATCTTGCCCTTTATACAGCATACTTACTTCTGTCTTTGGCTTCAGTTTGATGAATTATTCCTAAGTCCCATCTTCAGCCTCCAGCTAGATATTGTGATCATATTTTTGGAATTTCAGATTCAAAAGCAAGACCCTTCAATATTAGAAAACTCATCTTCCCATTTACCTTTCCTCCATTTCCGTGAGCTAAATTTATTGTAACTTTAGGAGATGCCCTCGACGCTCTTTCAGCCCTGAAATAGATTGTTCCTCTAACATTCCCAATTCTGGGAAGCGTCATGCAAGGCTGATGTTTCTTCTGGCAAAAGCGAAGCCGTGTACCGCTGCTGGCTGCACTCTCTCCCGGAGGCCGGCAGCTTTCCTTTTCCCTGCCATCCCACGGGGCTTCCAGCTCCTGCTGGCCTGGCAGCTCCAGAGCTCAGGTCCCAAACCAGACCTTGGTCCATGACAACTGCAGATCCTGTTGGGGCTGCACTGGAAGGATCTTCTCTGACACATCTGAGTAACAGTGACTGCAGAAAGGTGCGTGAAGTTGCTAAAGATAGTAAGAGAAGAATTTAAATATTCGCGTAAAGAAAGCAAGTTGTGTGCTACAGCACCTACAGCCATGGAATACAAAGGTGCCTTTCTTAAAGCCATCATAATTGCATCCCATTTGATTGAAGTATAACATGGGGTGAAATTTCCAATAGGTCTTTGACCGTGACCAGCTTCTAGCATTCAAAAAGACATACATCAGGCCGAGCACAGAGAGTGAGACATCGTTGAGTCATGAAAAATATCTAGAATTATTTATATTTGCATTTCTGAGCCTTTCACCTTTACTTGCTTTTGTGTTTTCAACCTTTTCTTTACAAGAAACAGAAATATAACTTCAAAGGGGGGCAAGAAGAACAAAGAAAATGCCTTGATTTCAGGAGCCAGGCCTGTAAGAAATGCACCAACCCCCCTGAATATGAAAGTCCAGGGCAATAGCAAGCAGAGCACAAGATCTACTAACTTGCAGTAAGCCTTGTGAATTAAAATCCTCTTGGACACTTCTTAAATTCTTAGTATTTTCCCAAAACTCATTCTGGAATACTGAAGTTAGTTTTGTTACCTTCTTTGCTACCATACAGGACACAGCACTAAAATCAGAAGTTACAGATGTGGAAATTTAACACCACACAACTACAGTGCTTGGTTTTAGAGGCTTTGCTCACACAATTGAGATTATCTTAACTACAAATTCAATCATAACTTCCCAATGTAACAAAACCACAATGTAGCAGAGGTAGCATCAAGTAGTTCGAGCAGCATACACACACACATATATTTATTTTTATTTACACTTCACACCGAATAAAAAGAGAAAAGGGACTCCGAAGTCCTCATGACTGCCTCAGTGTAAGCCTACCTGTTGTGGTTTTGTACAGCACACATGTCCTTCATTTATTTAATCACCTGCTCTGTCCCAGCACCCACAAGAGGCCCCTTGTTCCATGGTCCCTGCAAAACCAACTGGCTCTTTCATGTGCAGTGGGAATGATGGGCTTGGGAAACAGAGGCTGGGCTGTGCTCTGAGGGTCCAGGCTCCAAACAGGTACTGCACTTAAAATCTCTCCTGGATGAGATTATTCAGGAAATGTACTGTTAAACAAACCAAATGTTTTTTGATACCTCTTCAAAACATCTGGTTGTGCTTTCCCACCAATGAAACAAATTCAGAAGTTATTTACAACAAAAATGTTCATGCAAGGCAGTATGGGAAGTTTTAGTTTAAGGCCACAGAAATCAACTTACACCTCGTTGTGTTTGGTTGCTGCTGACTTCACCAAAACCTGACACTATAAAATACATATTAGTACAATGTAAGTTAAAAGGGTTACCTTAATGTCTTGGAACCAAGCTTCACTCTAGCTACATCAATGTAACAATACATGGCATACTAAGCCAGTGAAAAGGACTTCTGAAAGTTAGAGACAAACATATATATAAGTTTATATATATAAATATATAAGCACCAAAGTGCAGTGCTTGATTAAGCTTATCCAAAATGAAAAAATGTATGTTAAACTGAATGGGTCTAAGACCAAATATCCATGTTTTGGACAGGCATTACTTGCAACCAAGCTGCAGAGGTATGCAGCTACTGGAAGAATAACTGGTCCACAATGATAAGCAAACACAGCATTTTCTTGTTTCTCCATCCCCTTCAATGGCTGCTGGTTTTTAGAATTCACATAATGAATTATTTTTCTGAAAGAAAAAACAGAGCTCCCATTGGGCAGCTTTAGATGTCTTCCATGTGGAACTGGCTTTTCTTGAACAAAATTATCCCATTTATTATTATTCATACCTTTAAAGGTAAAGAAAATTCTTTCCCTACTGAGCCCAATAATGATGTAGGAAGGAACAAATAATTTTAAAAAAAGGCCCTCTTCAATAGCTACTGTTGCAAGAAACCCCACTCAACTCAGACCAAGGCCAGCAATTCTGTCCTTTAGTGCTTTTCTTCCTCTTTGATAGAAACCAGTACCAGACACTGCTCTGCCTCAGTTTCTTTCACTACATTATCAGAAGGCTGCCTTTTCTTTGTCAGATACAAAATAATGTGGGCTAATAAAAGAAAATAGAATTTGTCTGGTTTAGAGGAGCCAGTTTGTCACCAAGACTTTGCCATCAGTAAATGAAAATAGAAGCCTTTATGCAAACCAGCAGGATTTTAGCCAGTGTGAAAATAACTGATCTACTGTCATCTTTCAAAACCTATGTTTGCATTCAGTCACTCCAGACAGCAGGAAAAGCAGTTGTTCCTTAAAATGTTATAGTAGTCTGTGCAGACACTGTTGTTACCCAAAGATTTCACAGCATGCAGACTTTTAATTGCCTCTCCTTCCCCTCCGCAGATGAAGGCATCTGGCATGTTTATCTCTAGCACACCTTACTGGGGAACATATTAGTTTGTAAAATAGAGCAGGATTACAAAGAAAATTGCTGAATACATATGATGTTGTGGAATAACTTTTCACAAGTAGCCTTACTCATACTCATCTCTATCTTAGCATGTGTTTATTATTTTGCAATATAGGTTGTATTCAAATCTTTGAAGTACTACATACCTGACCTATAATGGTTTTCTCAATGAGATAATTGATCTGCAAGCTCCAGCATTATATTATTTTCCTCTTTTTAATTTCAAGTTATAGTCTTCTCAGACAGTGCAATCATTTCTGGAACAAACTCAAGTCACTCAGCACATAGCCTTAGAACTAATTAAATTACAGCATCCCATATAGACCTTCTTTATTTGCAGATGACTATAAACAAAGTCTGTATTTGCTGAGACAAGGATATTCTCACTGACAAACCTAATAAACTTCTGTTCTTTAATCTCTACAGTGAATCAGGAACATCACATTCCATCCATCCATCACTTCAACCTGAAGGTCTTTTCAGGATGGCTTTTTCATAGGATGAAACTCCCTTCAGATCAGGTGTATGTTGTTTCTCTACCATACAATATTCTTATCCTGTCCAACCACAACTTTTGTGGCACTATCAAACTGAAATCTCTTTTTATTTGCAAAATATTTCTCCAAGTGTGCCAGAACATGTCTGGACAATATGAAGATACTGAAAATCTCTCTGATCCATCACATGGCAGAACAGTAGCATCCTTCTGGTCAACAGCTTGAGATAACTAATAACATGGTAAGGCAAGGGGCTAGGAAATAGGGGCAACAAAAGCCATTACAGCAGGAAGATGAGGATAGGGCTAGAAATGAGGGTTTATATAGCAGCAACACTGTGCAGGCTACTGAAAGCAGAGGGTACACAACCTAACGCAAGTTGTTAATGACAAGCCTATTTAAATTGTCCTTTCTAAAGGCAGACTACTGAAATATTAGACAGGATTCTACCACAAACATTCTATACTTTCTTTAAATGCTTAGTACATTTATATATTTGTAGCATGTATATATATTTATTGTGGTACGTGAAATAAAAGAATACTGCTGTCAGGTATCACTTGTTCTAGATTAAAGTAGTTTTTAATCTGAATTCATATAGCCAGCTTCTATTCCTACAGAAGGATGGCATCCATCCACATATCTACAGTTCTTGCCTTGCCATGCTACTTCAGTGCCGTTAACCCAAAACAAGCTGTGCTGGAATATGGCTGCCACGCAGCCTGTTGCTGTTACATGTGGTCAGAACACTTTTTGTGGTCTATATGCTGTTATTGATGGACTAGAATTCAGATCCTCCACTGTATTTGAACACTAGGGAACCTCAATTTCTAGAAAAACCTTAAGAGGTATTGGCACAAATACCTGGTGGACCTACATAGACTAGCATAAGGTAATACGAAGCCTGACGAAAACAAGACAGCACAGCAGGGTCTGTAAAGACAAGCTACCAAGGTTAGGCTTGTGAAAGGTAATTCATTAGCAACTATCATTAAAAGTTATTTCTATTCCTCTGACCCATCTCCTACAGTCAGCTCTCAAACACCTGTGAGCATGGGCTTGTAGAGAGCAGCTCCGTAAAGTGGGAGAATAGCTGCTCCGGAGATGGGATAGTTTGTCATGAGGGGTGTATCCATGGAGAAATGAGTAATACTTATAAAGATCATCATGACACTGCATGAGATGTCAAGTTAGTAAGAGCAAAAAAGTACGCATCTAGTCAGTTATATCTATCCCTTTCCCCAACACAGGCTGAAAATGCATAATCCAGTTGATTTATGTTAAACACCAACAGGACATGCATCCCTGGGAAGCAGTCGAAGTCAGAGCATTCGATTGAGGCTGAAAAAGCAAAGCCTATTCCCAGATGTGTCCCTGGTTTGGGGTAGACTACTACCGAGTGCCGCTGTCTATCAAGATGAATAAAGAAATTAACATTCTCTGTAAGGTACTTCGTGATCTGTTGATTGGAATCAGTCTTTTATGTATCCTATGAACATATATAGGTATATATTCAACATTTTAAAACACTAAAAAATAAAACCAGCATGGCATAAAACCAAATCTTGTTTCACGTAAATTGCCGCTGTGTAGGTAGTTCCTGACATTCCCAAAGAAAACCCATATATTCACAGGCACAATGTGAATGTGTATGGCACACTGCCACAGGAGGCCTCAATTGAATACCTCATTAAAAAACAAACAAACAAAAGTACATTCCAAATTGAACAAGTAACATTTGTTGCAGATCTCTTAAGACTCATTTGACCAGGAGCCTGGTGTATTACATAGTGAATACAAACCACTTATGGGCTTGTGGTCTTCAAACCTGGGTGCCTGTATTTTTCGCCTTGGCCACAGGTTTTTGAACAACTTGAATCTAAAGCAAGAACACTTTAGGCTTCAGAGAAAACCCCCTAAAGGGAACAGGATTTAAATTAAATATCCTTCTCATGGAGTCACACCTAATGTTGCGTATCATTGTAAGACAGTTTGAATTCGCTCAGTTTCAACAATAGGAACAGGTTACACTTTTACAGAAAGTCCAGTGACTTCTGAATGCACAAATTTTCCTGTGTCCACATGGTCCATTGACTTTTGGAAGGGCAAATTAACCCCTGCTAATCCCAGTACTGCTGCAGTACAATGCTTCCAGTTGTACCTGAGCTCCTGCATGTAAAGATAACCTGATTGCAACCAAATATCACATTCCTTGTGACTGACAGCATGGACTGAGTTTTCTTTTTTTCATCTTGCTTCAGTGGACCTTGCAACAGTAAACTATGACCATTATAACCACTTGGTTTGAATCATCTCACAACTGTTTACCAAAGGTGCTCCTCTCTTCACACAGGTGGGTGGTCTCTACTAAAAAGGCAGCTCCTGTTTTGCCTCATGCCTCCCAGGCCTGAAGTAACCATTCCCTTTCATGCTAGCAACAGCTCTTAAAGACCAGTAGTTAATTAAAAGTACCATGCGTTCATCAATTACAGTAAATAATCCCACTTGCTACTGGACGGTGAGCAGCTCAAATCTCTAGCAGGATTTCTGTTACTGAGCAACTGCATAAGCACAAGAATTACTGCTAATTTTTTTGTTTTCAAACATCTGAGAAGAATGATTCAGCTCCAAATACTGACTATATTTTTAAAAAGGCATCACAGGAGTGTCATGCTGATTTTCAACTCAAAGTGTTCTTATTGTATAAGGAAAAGGAGGCTTTAAAAAAAATTAACGCTTGCAAAACATGAAAAGGATTTTGTCTCCGGAACTGACATGCCTGATCAGAATGGGTCTCTAAGTATTAACTTGTTAAGAACCATATAACAAGAAGATAATACCACAAACAACAATTTGATCTAATACAGATAGTGAGATTTGAAAGCATTTAGGAAAGAAATTATCTAATTTTTTACTATGTTCAACTAAATCAACTATATGAAGTGGTTTTCAAAAATGTAAGCTACAGATCTGTCATGGACTATGATGGAAATAATTTTGTAATACTGTTCCCATGTACCGCATACCAATGGAAAACCTCAAGTGCATTACGAGAACATGAGAACCTATGCATATGAAGCTTGAAAAATAACACCTATGAAGATTTAAAATGCTCCATGACCAGTCTATTCAGTATCATACTTTGAAAAATGTTTAAAATTAAGTACTAAAAATTCTTCAGGCCCTTACTTTGTTTTACAGTCTCTACCTAATACTTCTGTCTTCCTGATTTAGGCTGGCCACTGCAGGAAGCTGTGTCTCTGCCTCTAAAAAGATAATAAATGGGAACACTCAACACTGCTATAAATTGTTCCTGGCCAAGTACATATATTGTATAAAACACAAATGGTGGTAAGCTGAGAGGAGAAGTCATCGCACTTAACTTCATATGCCTCGAAGCGAAACTGAAGCTCCCATCAGTCAGTGGGATCACCACCAATCCCACCTCTAGAGGGAGACTGATACAACTTTCCTCAAATGTCTTCTAGTGACACAATCTCTATCTCTAGGTGCCCATTTTCCTTCAATGCTGATGAATCCAATAGTAACATTGGTGACATTCAAATTAAGCATATTTCCATCTATTAGAAGCTTTGAATGATGTAGCAGGCGATAGGCTTGCTTCCATCAAGGCACAAAGATCTGACACGATTATTTTTGATGCTGTTGCTAAACAAAGATATCCAAGTTCATACAAAACTTTACTAAATTACTGTAGCGATGACTGCAGCAGCGACGACTGCAGCATATCAACAGTCCAGTCTTGCACAAACAAACAAACAAAATAAAAGCAATTGTTCCACCTCACAGGATCTTTGGAAACCACTACAAAATGAAAGGCTTTTATTAGCCCCACTTCTTCTAACATCATATTTTTGTAAAATCACACAACACTGAACTACTTTTTCACACAAACCCCACAAGCTAAAGCTATGAATGACCAAATAATCATATAGCTCCCTTTTCCACAAGCCTGAACCTCTGCACCATGTTTTCTTAACAGCTAACATGCAAGTAAGTTTTGTCACCTGCATACATCTTGTTTATACAGCTAGAGATTGAATGAAACTTCATCTGAAAACCAACTGAGGTAAAAAAGGCATAGAACAGTCACCTGAGAAGCAGCCTCTGTTTCTGACTTCCCTCCCAGTAACATAACAAACACAGACAAAGCAATCAGTGCACAAACTAAAGCAAAGGCTGATCTGGCCTTCCCCCAATAGAGAAAAAAAGAAGATATTTATACCTATACTTAAAACCACACACATACATTAAAAAGAAAGCTAAGTGAGCAGTCTGATTTTAGAAAGCTTGTCTATCCATCCATCCATTTATTAAAAACAAACTCCCCACCCAACAAAACACAAACGAATCAATATTAAAGCATCTATCGATATTTCTTCACTCACTACTGAAAAGGAAGAAAAAATTGTATTTAAAAAAATGAAGTGTTTTAACTACTTCTTACATAAAATACCAAGAGCCCAGGATCTAAGCAAAGTTAATTTCAGCAATTGCCACAAGCTCCATCTCCAAGTTAAGGATTTCAGCAACTGCCATGAGCTACATCTCATCACTCAAATTTCTCCTAGGAAGTAAAATCATCCAAGGAGTAATAGATATTGTCTTCCATGCAAGACTCATCTACAGGATGAAGTTACCTGTAGATATTTGATCCTCTTGCTAACAATCTTACAAATGTTATTGTTCCAGATTTAAGAGTACCTTGTTCCAATTTAGCTTAATCTATTCAGTGAGACACACACCACAAGAGCTAGTCAGAACTGAGATACTTAATTCTGAAACTGGAATCCAAGACCCAGCCATCTGGGTTTAGATGATAGCTTACTTCGTTGTTTGAATGGATGGTTCCTCAGGTGCCTGAAGATGCCTGGTCTTCCTAGTCTGAAGACTTCCTAGTCCAACAAAACAAATCCCCTGCATTCACCAAGAGATTAGCAGAAACTGTGTGTGGGGAGGTACCTGAACAGAAGGGTAAAAATCTCCACAGACACAGTTACAGATCGTGACCACTTGCATATGCGATTCCACCTAGAGGTTCCTATAATCATCTCCACACAGAAAATTACTTTCCACATAGCACCCACAAGCAGTTTCTTTGGCAACCACAAACTATGTCATACATAATAAACTTAGTTTACTTGGCAGGAGTCAACGCTCAAATGTTTTGAAAAACGGCTCGATCACTAGCGTTGTATGTGCTGGGTACACACTTAAGAAGTACCGCTATAAAAGCTGGGAATCATCCCTCCTCTGGTTATGTGCTGTTATTTGGAAACCAGGTGGAGGTGCTACTACATAACTTCAGGAAATGAGAGCAGTGCTCTAGATGCATTTCACTGGAGGTTTTAATCAAGAATAGAGAGGAGTTTCAAAAACTGCATCTCCTCACATACCAAATAAGCTACAAGACACCCAACACAGCACTTTACATTAGGCACGACTATTTGATAACCTGAACTTTTGTCATTAAGGCTCCTGTATTGTACGCACTCAAGTAAATTACTGGATCTAATCCAGACTCACATACGAATCAATATTAAAAAAAAAAAGTCAGGAATAAGTATGATGCTTTACGTTTACAACCTGCCTTATTTCAGGCAAACTTTCCATTGCAGGTTAGCCCCGCAGAGCTGCTCTAAGCTGCAAATTATCATTTCTGTTCTAGCAATACTGTGTGTTAATTTAGTTTGCATATCTTCTATTCTAAACAAACTGATGCTGTTCAAAAAAAAGTTATTTATGTCAGGTATTTATACTACCTGAAAAAGCAGTCAAAATGGCTTACCACTTCAATAAAAGGATACAGTAAGTACATTTGGGTCAACACATAATGATAAGGGTTATTTTTGAGTAACAACTTTGCATGTGCACTTACCTCACAATGACTGCCACAACTGGGAGCTATTTTACAAATAGCCAAGCCCTAGAGATATATTATTGCTCTCAGTTCATGAATCTGAATTTAAACAGAAATTTTACAGATTGTAATCAATTACATGAATTAAATGCTAACATGTCAACTTCCAAATAAAAATCTGGGAGGCTCCAGTGTATGTAAATACTAGTGAGTTACATTTTCCCTCAGTTTTGTAACATAAAAAAAAAAAATCAAAAACCTCCTGTATTTTAGTTTTGACACTGTGATAGCTACGGTCATGAAGTAGGCTTCTTTAAAGACTTAGAAGGCTTCTTAAAGCTTGTTTAGTGTTAGCTGCCTAAGTAGAGCAAGAAGAAGTGTTATTTGTGAGCATTCTAAGGCAAACAAACCTGTAATTGTCTGAGAGTGATAATACGAGAAATTAACTGTACTGTTCTCTATAATGACCTATGGTTTTTTCCCCACATAGACAAGTTCAAATTCCCTTCCAGTTAATAAGAAGCAGCAGTTTACATACCCAACTCTAAAGTCCTTACTCCTTAGTCTTAATTTTCCTGAGTCTTCCTATTTTGATGTAAATTAGTTGCTACTACAGACTAGGAGAAGAGAGAATGCCAAGAAACATTCAGTCAAATCACTTTTTAGCTACTAAAAAATAGCAACATTTTTGTGTTGCACTTCAATATAAACAAGGCTGTCCTGAATGCTGCAGTATTACAACAACAGCAGTACCCCAGAGATTATCTAATTTTATCACCTCAGCATTACTCGAGGGAAGGCAGTGGAAATGCTATACAAGTAAATTGTTAATTAGCTCAGTTACACTATTCCCTGATGTAGCATGGCAATCAGAATAACATAAAATTTGCTTCATGTTGGTGAAGAACTATTACTAAAACTATTCACACCTACACAACCTTTATACTTGCACCTGAGAGACACACAATTAACCAAGTAAGGAGACTAGAACTGCACAACTTTCTATTTAGTTAATTGGTACAGATGGAAGATTTGACTACAAGATACAGCTCAAAAATAAAGTTACTGCTATAACATATGAATGAGCAGTACAAAATGCATGTGTATGTGCACACACACCCACAGAGGTTTAGTAGCTACTAGAAATAGCACACAGGATTAATTTGAGATTTCTGCCATCCTGCTACCTCCTCTCTGACCTCTAAACTAGGTTCTGTTATAACCTCATCTGTAAGAAGGCCTTACAGCTGCAAACTACTTCTAGTCTCATTTTCTCCTTCCATCTTTCATTTGTACTTATTTCTCACCATTCCAAGTTGTTCACTATCCTTTACAATCTTATTACAATTATTTAGTAGACCAGTATGGAGCTAAAGTGCACTAAAATGAGGTTTCCAGAAGTTTTATTACTGGCTTTTAGTTAAGATTATCTTATCTGGCCTTGTATTTAACTCTTAGAAGTTTTGATTGAACCCCGGTAGTCTTTTTCAGGATGCCCAGAAACTATTGAAGTACAGTCATCTTTTCCTTATCCATAAATGGATTAGTTGGTCCGAGCGTACATGGTGTACCTGCCTGCAGAGCTGTGCTCTGCACGCCAGGCAGGCACTGGTACCAAAACCCATCTTCTGCTATAGCGCACCTCCTTTCTAAACAGGCTTTTGAGTATAGCTCCAGAAGAACCATACAGCCTAAGCCTCCACGCCCTGCATTAGTCATGTTTTCTCACCTTATCCCTCCATTATACCAGATAAGCAAGAGATGATTGTAAACAGGGGCCGTCTTTGTGCATGCATCAGACACAACTCCAAACTCCTTGAGTAACCTAAATGGTTCGTTTCTATTGGGTCCTTAGCAGTAAAGCCTAAGCATTTGTAAAGTGAAAATAAGTAGTATCTGATCTACTTGCATCCACTATTTTTCCATCAAACAAGAATTCAGCAGTAGCCATCTGAAGCCAACCAATAAAACATTTTTTTCCCATCTTCAGAATAGCCTTGAAGCATCACCATGTTAAAATTGAGCATTTCACATCTGCCTCAATTACTTAATTAAACACTACAAAACTATGTTGCAAATATTATTTTTAACAGCAAAACATCAACTTTATTTCATCTATTTTCTAGTGCATTAAAAAATAATAATAAAACACAGAGAACGGTCAGAAGAAAATCCCTCTCTGCTTATACATTGTTGTAAGGTTCTGTGGCTAACCACATTTCTCACCTAGTGGAATTTTAGCACTGTGGAGTCCAAACATTTGACCGTTTCACGTTACATTGGTTTTCAGTTCTGGTGTATGCTTTAAGCTTCCCACTTCCTTCTTCAGGACATTAAGTAAAGTTCTAGAACTATCCAAAATCTTCATGTAAGCAGCTTCAGTTTCAGCAAGAATTTTATCAAGCTCATTCCGTGAAGCTACCTTTTGGGCCAGGTTTTCACATACACAGTCCAGTTGATCTTTCAGGACTTGGATTTCGTGCTGGAGTTTATTTTTTTCCTCTTCTGCTTGTTGGATTTGTCTGTTCAGCTCTTCTTTTTGAATACACAAGTCTTCAATACACTTCACAAGTTCATTATTGTAACCCTGAAGAACAGCTCCCTGCTGAGTCATCCTCCACTCCTGTCTCTCAGCTCTGCCACTGCTCCCTGAAGTCCCCTCTCAGCAACAGCCTCCTGCACACTAAGAAAAAAAAAACACCAACAAAAAAACACAGTACAAAACAGAAAGAAAAAAATCTGTAAGAGTCACCATGAACAATGCTACACTAGCACAGGCAGAGCCACGAGGAAGGACGCTCTGGTTCAAGGTTAACACGCTAGTTCTGAGTTGTACCACATCTCTTCCCTTTTCAGGAAGGGGGCAGGACACAATTCAGCATCAACACTGTACGTTGACTGAAAAACGGTCTCTCCTATGATAACGTCATGCCAATGTTTAACTGTGGTATCAAAATACTTATACTATAACATCTTAATACCGTTTTGACTAGGTGATGCTTTGTACCTCAGACTTCGAGAGTTTGGTCAGAAATCACCAAAAGGCCCTCTTCCCAGAGAAGGCTCAGCGGTCGCCACCAGCTGCATCCACCCAGCCCTGATGAACGGGACCTTCCTGGCACATCGAGCGTCAACCACTCACTTCACTCAGCGAGCCCGGGGCCACCTGAAGGAAACCCACCTGGCGCTGTTGGCTATTCACAGCCGCCGGGGCGACACTTCCACGCGTGTTCCAAGCCTCGGAACAAGCCGCTCGCTCGTCGGGGGCGGCCGTTAGCGCCCCTCACCGCCGCCCCCCACTCAACCCTCCCCCCCTCCGGCGGCGGTTTCACCGCGCCCAGGCCGTTCTGCCGCCAGCGTCTCGCTCCCTCAGCGGCCGGGGCTGCGGCAGCCCGGCGGCGGTTCCTCGGGGGCCGGGAGCACAGTCCCGCCACCGCGGGTGGGGAGAACCCGGCGCCGCCACAAGGCCGGGCGGCAGGGCCTGGCCCGCGCTTGCCGCCTACCCTTGGACATTTTAACCACCTCTTCACCGCCGAGCGCTTCCACGCAGAAGACGAGCCGTACACAAAATGGCTCCTGCTTATGCATCAAGTCCCTGGGCGGAAGGGGAGGAGGGGGGAGGTAAGAGGAGACCTTCCCTTTCCTATCTCGCAGCCGGGCGCCGCTCCGCTCCCCCCGCCCCACCGCTTCTCTGGCAATTCTCCCTCTTGCCCCCACCTGCCTGGCGTTCCCGCCCTATCGGCTCCCACCGAGGAAGCCAGCTGCCCAGCCGCGGCCCTGCTCCTGCTCGGCGGGGAAGCGAAGCAAAGCGAGGACCCCCGGGCGGCGGGGGCTCCCCTCGGCCGATCAGCCGGGCACGCCCGGCCAACGGCTGCTCCAACCGGCGGCGCCTCGAAGCCGCAGGGTGAGGGGTCACGGAAATACCCGAGCGTTTCCGAACGCTGCGCCACCCTGAAGGGAGCGTGAAAATAGCTCTACGGAAATAACCGATGTTTTCCGAAGACAGGTAGTGTTCCGGAGAGGAGGACGAGGCGGGCTGGCCGACGGGAGGAGGAGGGAGGGAGCGGCGTTACGGAACGAGCCGATGCTTGCCGAAGGGAGAGATTGAAGGGCGTTGGGCTCGGCGAAGGTTGCCGATGTTTCCCGAAGGCAGAGTCGCCCGAGAGCAAAGGGGACAGAGGGGACGGAGCATGTCGGAAAGAGCCGAAAAGAGCCGACGTTAACCGAGCGCGGCGTCGCCCGAGTTTCCCGGATGTAGTTGGAGGAGCGGCGGTGGCGGCGGGCGCAGCGGGGGGAGGAGGCGGCCGCGGCGGCAGCAGCAGGAGCGGTGGCGACGTCCGTGCTCCCGGAGTGTCTCAGCGCGCGCGGGGCCGAGTTGCTGGCGTCTCCCCCCTCGCTGTGCGCAGCGGAGATGGGCCCGTGAGCGCTGCTCCCAGCCGAGCTGCCTGAGCCGCCCCCTCCCTCCCTTCCCCCCTCCCTGCCCCCGGTCGGCGGCGAGGCGGAGCGCTGCCTCCCCCTCCTCCCCCCTCGGCGCCTGTGGCCCGGCCGCGGCCGTCCCCTCCTGGTCCCCTCACACTCACACACACAGGCCGGGCATTGATGGTAATGTATGCGAGGAAACAGCAGAGACTCAGTGATGGGTAAATCCCTTCCTCCTCCTCTGGCCCGTGGCCCTGCGGGGTCTCCCCCTCCCCTCCGCCATGTTTGGGCCCCCTTCCCCGGCGGCCGGTAACGGTTGTTCGCTAACGTCTCTCTCTCTCTCGCTTTCTCTTTAGCTGTCACGACCGCAGGGGGGACTCGCAGCCCTACCAGGTACCTTGAGCGCCGGCCGCTAGGCCCAGGAGGAGGAGCAGGGGAGGAGAAGGGGGGGGGAGCTACTCCAGCGGAGGCTTCGGCCGCCGCCGCAGGCCGCGGCGCAGCAGACGCCTCGGACCCGTCCCTCGGCGCCGTTTCGGGTCCGGGGTGGGGCGGAGGTGGGGGCGGCAGCGGCCGCGCGCGGGGAGAACGGGGCCCCGGTGCTCTGCTGAGGCCTGCGGGGCTGGGGCCAGGAGGAGAGGCCTAGTGCGACCCTGGGAGGGCTTGGGCCTAGGAGTTGGGGAGGGAACGGTGCGACGGGCGGGAGAGCGACCCGGGGTCGCTTGCAGTGGAGTGGAGATCCAGGGGGAGGTGAGTGGTTTCCTTTTAAAAACAAAAGGCATCTTGTTCTTCCCTCACTCCCCTCCCCAAGTCCTTTCTTCTCCCCAAAACTGCTGCTGTGGACTGTAACCTGAGCAGAGCATGGTTTTAGACCCTGGATAACTGGGGTTGCCAGTGAGTCTTAATTTCTGCAGTTGCCAGCTGCTAGGCATGTTAAGAAACTATCAAACCCTTAAGCTGCTGACAAAAACTTCAATTTCTGTAAGGTTGGATACTGTATTCCTCTGCTGTGTCTACTGAAAAAAAGCCAGTTCTTGGGGTGTGAATCTGGGGAATGCCTTATATTGTGATATTGCTCTCCTTGGGGCACAGAATAGAATTGTTTTATTACATGTCTGTGTATTTGTATGACTGTGAGGTGCAATCTGGGAGTCCAAGCCAGCTGTCAGTGACTGTTCATGTAAATGTAAACACTTGCCACTGCAAAATAAAGCAGGTCAAAGTGAGGCAGAACATGTAGTTTTTGGTAAATACTTCAAAATGAATCTTCACATTATGTGTTGTGGGCCCCCAGAATTCTAGGGCTTTTAGCTACATCTGACACAGGATTGGTAGTACTGAAAAACACTACAGAAGTTGCAGGTAGTGGTGAAACTGAGTGGCCTTGGCTACAGAATGGAGGACATATTCAAAGTTTACACTGATTCAGTGTAACTTTCTGTGTATATTCTTCATACCAAGTGAAGACTTGTGCTTCTCCCAAAAGTGCAGAACTACTGCAGCTCATTTACTGCTGAAAGTATGTAGTCCATCAGTGAAAAGATAAAGTAGTCTTATTTTAACAGCAAGTGCTATGTTGGATGTGATAGAGGGAGAAAATGGTTTGAGTTCTAATTACAGAACTTGTTGCTTTAATGTAGGTAATGAAAATTAGAAAGACTATTGCTGATTGTTTAATTGGGAAATGAAAGTTAATTAACTTTGCAAAGTGTTTTAGAAAGAGATCTAAAATTTAGAAATAACATTTTAACATCAGTTCTGTAACTTCATACCTAATATAAATGCTTGTTCTCTTGTGATCTGTTACAGGCTCTTAAGTACTCATCCAAGAGTCACCCCGGTGGTGGTGATCACCGTCATGACAAGATGCGAGACACCACAGATCCTTCACCACCAAATAAAATGTTGCGGCGCTCTGATAGCCCTGAAAACAAGTATGGTGACAACACAGGGCACAGTAAAGCAAAAAGTGTCCATGCTCACAGAGTTAGAGAGAGGGATGGTGGTGAGTTATCTTTAATTAACCTTTATTTAAGCAATTTCTCACAAATATTAAAATTCAGCCGTTATCGCTCAGGTGATGAGTGTTACACTAAATGTGCCTGTTACTGTGCTTGGAGGACAGCAGTGTAACCAATGTGCAAGTTTAATTGGAAGCAATAATTTAGATGTTCTAATACCTATCAATTTTCTTATTTTTACAGGTATTGTAGCTTTTCTAATAACCACAAAGATTAAATAAATGTCTGGGTTGTTTTGTTGTGTTGGTTTTTTTTTTTTTTTAGACTGGTATGTCTCACTTACTCTAGACATACTACAACATGTAATGACGTGAAATGTTATGATAACAATAACTATTAGCTGTTTCAGAGACTTTAAAAAATAACTTTATATATTATGTTGCTATATTATGCAGTTGCCTGCTTCATAGGCTAAACCCCATAAGAAATGGAGAAAAAACTTCTCCATATTTACCTGCTGTGTTGAACTCCTAACAATCAGAAAACGATAGCACTTACTGGAGCCTTTTTGGCAGGAGCTTAGAGAGCAATGTTCAGAGACAGGTCAGCCTCCTGTGTTTTTGCAGGATACTGTAGATAGTAGTGATATCCCCAATATTTTTTAACTGATGTTGTTTTCTATCCCTGCTTTCGAGAAAAAGGAAGGAGTAGGGTTTTCCATGTAATAAAAAATGTAACAGTTGCAGTTCAGAAAATCCTGGTTACTGCCTGAATTTGGAAGCGTATTTTCTGTTTTGTAATGACTGTGTTTTGTCTGTATCAAGTTATAAAATGAAGTATTGGAGAACTTACAGCTTTCAATCAGTGTTTCTTTCTTCTATATAAAGTTCACAACTTATGGTGTACAGATGTATTTATTACAGCACTGTTGTTACATGTTAGAATCGTTAAAATATCTGTAAGTACCTGTTAGGAAATACTAGTTCCACACCACAAATGTGTTTATAGTACCTGAGTGTTCTTACAATTCCTATTTATTTTTCTTTCTTTGGATTAATACAGAGGCTCTGTAGACCACTGATAATGTGATAATACTGTGTAGAAGGATTATAAAAACAAGCATCTTTTGTTAGTACACTGTTTTCATTATATCTGATTGTACTTGAAAGTATAGGAATCTCAGAATTAAATGCACTTGCAAAGCCAGTAGGCTGCTCTTCTGTGCTATGTATTAGGACACGGAGGTGTCCTCTCTTATTTCCTGTTCACCTGTCCAAAGATACTTGTTCTACATACTCTTACAATTCTGCTTAGTTTTGCTACAGTCAGTAATTCTTTCTGCTTCAGTGCAGCTACATTTAGTGAAGTTATGCATACATGAAAACATCTGGAGGTTGAGGCTCTTTATGGGGAGCATATTTGCTTTTTTGTGTGTTGGAATTGTTTTTAAGATAGGAAGGACATTCTGAAGTTTGCACTGAGTCCAGCTGGATTTAATAGTTGCTGAATGACCTGAAGCATGGATGTATACAGTAACGATGAAGGAAAAGTAATTATTGTGGTATTGTAAGTAGAAGGAACATTATCCTGCTGTACTTTCTCCTTCCCCAGGCTGTTAACACAGTGGAAAATTTCCTTTATTCTGATCTGAAAGTGGTCCTTTGTACATCACATGTTATTAGACTGGAAGAAGGAAGTAGTCTTAAACAGTCTGAGTGAAATTACTAATTTTAAAAGATACGCATGTACTATTTAATGGAAATACGAAGTGATTTTTTTTGTTGTTGTTGTTAAGATTAGTTTGGCCCCAGTTTGATTTTTTTCAGGTATATTCAAAACAACTACAGTTGTGTTAAATCTTGTTTATTGTATGTAGTAAACCAAAGCTGGGCGGATGTGAGCAGGAGGATATCAGCTTTGTTTTCCAAAGTAATTATGTGCAAGTTTGAGCTCATTGCATCTTATTTTCTGTGTCCCACTATGATTTACTGAATCTTTCTGTCAGTATGAATTGAAGGTAGGTGTTATGCTTTGGTGTAGGTGAAACTCTGTGGTATTATAGAAATAATCTAATAATCTGCCTTGTTCGCTATTGAATTACACTGAGGTACTGTTATTGATACAGTATTCCCTTAGTTTTGCAATTACAGGCATACAGTAGGAAAAAAAAAAATTAAAAAGCTAAAACTTTAATTGAAGTCCTTGACTTGAAAAGTATTAATTTGCTGTGCTACTGTTGTTTTCTAGCTTGTTTTCTTTTCTTTTTAAATCTACTGAGGGAAAAAAAAAAGTTTTGTTTTTTTTAATTGCTGTGCATTTCATTATTGTAAAAGCAGTGGTGCTTGATTTGGAACTACTACAAAGGTGTTATTGCCTTCCTGTGATCTAGCTGAACTTAACAAAACAAACCTAATTGAAAAATCTCCATTATTTATTTCCCCAAACAGCATTAAAGTTCCAAACAATCAATCTATTTTTCCTCTTATCCGTTAGAAAATAAAATAGAACAAAAATCTGGATTATTACAGCTTAATGTAAAGCCAAATTAACCTAATCTCTCCCTTTCAAGTCAGTGTTTAAGAAATCACTCCTTTATATCTATTCATGATATTTGCTCTGAAGTTAAACAGGAAGATTCAGTGGTGTAGTATGCTGATAGCTGGGACTCATTTAGTCATGACTGGTTATTTTTTTTCTTTTGTGGTAAAGGCAACTGGCTAAATGTCAGTTGAAGATTCAAGTGTACACCTATGAAATGTAGGAGCTATAATTAAATTTATTGAAAATTAGTAATTAAAAAATTGGTAGAACGTCTGCCTGTGAATACTTTTGGTACCTGTATAAAGGGATTTGTTGTTACAGCTTATTTTTGTATTATTCCTGGCAGAATCGTTTGTGTTTGTAGAACTGTAATCCATGGTAAGAAGTACAATTGCTTTCAATTAAGGTTTTAAAACGTGTGTTATGGGTAAGCCCTCTGTACTGATACAGTGCAAACAAAGCACTTTCCAAAGTTGCTTACTGCACAATTTCTGTGGGAAGAGACTACATACAGAGATGACTGTTTCTGTGAAGAGGGACTTATAACTTTACCTTGGACTAAACATGGGAGAGTACTTGCAATTTTTTGTCACATCCCTGGTTTCCAGACTACTTGTACAGCCAGCATATAAAAAAATGGCAGTAATTGTGTTCTTGCTTTCAGGTCCTTGTGCATACGGACATTGCTTCTGTATGCAAGTGTTTAAAACATAATGAACAGCTACCCCCCTCAGTGCATCTCTTATTTCCAGGTCAGCTGCTAAAGGCAAATACACAGTTGGAAGAGATGAGGGGGGGTCTTACCAGACTAACTCAAGTGTGAAGTTCCTTAACAGTAACAAATAGGGACTTCAACGTAGCACTGTTTACAGGAAATAGAACCAGGAAGGTCATTGTAGATCTGGAAAAGTGTTTCCATTAAAGTAAAAAGGAAACTACAAAGGTTTAAGGTATCTCGTGCTTGAGGATGGACAGACTGAGAGCATAGATGATCCTTGTAGGTCTTTTTAAATGCATAACTTGGGTGATATTGGTTTACAGGACAGAAAACAAAGTGATGCAATAAGTACAGTACCTTTGGGAATGCTGTAAAGGACATAGATATACAGGGGAGTTGGACTAGATGATCGATTATTCTGTGATTTTATTTAGGAGTGAAAATTGCAAGATGCAGCCCTTGGTAATAAAGAGAAGATGTTTCTTTCTACATCAGTGTGTGTGGCAGAATGACCAACTAAGATACGTAGTAGAACTTTGTGCAAAACAAGTTCAGTTAAGCCACATGTACTCAGAATTGTTTCTTATCGTAAGATACTGAATGTTTTGCTATGTTTAGGTTTAAGAGACTTTGGAAATCTGTGTTTGCTTCTTGTAATGATGTTTTTGAATTGTTTAAAATAACAAATGGAGAGCATTAATATACACAGCATGAAGTCTTTTGCTGGGTTGTGTGATATGTAGGCTATTTTAATAAAATTTGATTAGAACGTATGATATTTAAATTCCAAAATATAACTGAACTTTTCTGAGTATGTTTCTTTTGCATATTTTTTTTAATTGGCAATTAAGAGTAATATCAGTGACCAGTGTTACTGACTGTACTAAGGTTCTAGAGATTCAAAATAGTACTGCTATTAGAGACTGAATGGAATATTTTAAGTCAGAAGTTCCTAGTTTTGTTGAGGTGGTGGTAGCACCTTCTGTAATTAAGTGTTGACTTGCTTTGTTTCCAGTGATCCCTGGAGCAGTTCAGAGTCCTCAGAGCAAAAGGGACAGTGAACAGCCAGAAGCGGAGAGCTGGCTTTTCTTTCCTGTCTTCCTCACAGTAGAGAAGGACAAGAGCTATAACTGTTGATTTAATTAGCAAGAATGAACGGGGCATTAGGGCAGGTACAACAGAGTGGCAGCTGCCTGGGTGATGTGCATTGGAAAGAGGAAATGGCAGGGTAGGTGGAAAGAGGGAAGGTGAGAGTAATGAAGTATTATGAAGGGTCAAGGAAGAAGCTAGAACAGCTTCTATGTATTTAGTTAGTATTAACTGCTGTTAATGTTGAAGTAATTATTCATTACTATGAAAACTGTTTCTTTACTGCAACTGTATGATCAAAACTGGGATGAGGGAAGTCTTGTGATCACAGATGAGAGTAGGTTCTCAATGAAACCTGCTTTGAACATTCCCTGTACCATCCAAATGTAAAAGAGGTGCCTTGCTCCTCTGGTTGGTTGAAAATTGGCTGTTTGGATGGCTCTAAATGAGGTGGGGGTTTAGTGGTTCATTTGCTTTTCAAGATAAATACAATTGTTTCCAGGACCACTCACCTCTTAGAAGCTTTTATCTGGATTAACAAAAAAAAAAAGGATGAAAAAGTAGATCTCTGTTGTTTTCTAATTTTGATAAAAGCTTTCTTTCAAGTCTTGCTAGTGCTAGCACCTTCACTTGGTGGAGGGTGCAGTTTTAAGTTGCCTTTAAAGTTTTCGCCGTTTTAGATAAAAAATAGCGTTTGTGTTTATTGAGTATATTTCTGAAGTGAATTTTTGCTGGATCAACTGTTTAACTGTGGTTTTATTGTTGGATTTTTTTTTTTTTCTTGTTTAGGGTTTTTTAGTTAGTTTGCTGTGAAGAATCTCTGATAGAAAAGAAATTACAAAGTATGTGATCATAGAATCACAGTAAAGGATATAACTTGTGTAGGTACTCTGTTAATTTTGACTTTAGAATGTTAATGTTCAAAATTGCTTTTGAAAAATAGCTGCAAAGCCTTTAAAAAGCGTAAGATTTAAGATATAAACCCCTAATTTTATATTGTTGATATTAGGAAATAATTGTGATATTAGTAAGATGGTATGAAGTGTTAAGTCTTTATGCATTTAGGTGGATGGAAAGATTTGTGTTTCTTTTCATGAAGTTCAAGTATCTGGTGTAGGTTGTGAGAGTAAAGATGCATTAATGGGAGACCTTATCCAAAGTGGAAGCTGCAGGGAATGGCAATTACCAATACTGTTAGTTTGTAACCTGTTGCTGCAGCCAGTTCCAAAAATCTGTTGCTATTAGGACTTTGACAACTTCCAATTTCACTTACTGTCCTTTGTTTCTTCTATTTTCTAGTATATAAAATATATAAGGTTTTCCTTTGTGGTTGGTCTGTTTACAGAAATATGTATCTTTAAGTGTTTTAAGAACTCATAAACTTAGTATTTGGACTGTAAGTGTAATATGTTTAAGTCAGTCTAATAGCTCGACCTGGTAAGCTTTTGTATGTAAGCTTATTTTGTGATTTGGAAAAGGGAAAATACTGTCTATGAAAAAGATTTGTTAAATTTGATTATCTTTGGTACATAGCTAATCATAAGGCAATGATTTTTACTTAGCATTATGCTTTCTTAATGCTTGTAGCCTCTGACTTGGCAGAAGTGGAATGTAGAGCCTATTAAACTTGTACTTTTGGGTTGCTTTTCTGAATGTGAAAAGAAGCAATGAAAACTGTTAGTTTCTGATAAGCTGCCTCGTACTAGGCCACAGTAAAGACAGCAGTTTGTAAATTATGTAGTCTTTTTTACTGGGGTTACCCTGTATTTTCTAATGTCTCCCAGTTGAAGTTTGTAGACTCATAGAATGGTTTAGGTTGGAAGGGGCCTTAAAGATCACCTAGTTCCAAGCCCCCTGCTGTAGGCCAGAATGCCTTCACTGGACCAGGTTGCTCAAAGCCCCATCCAGCTTGTCCTTGAACACTGCCAGAGACAGCTTCTCTGGGCAGTCTGTGCCAGGGCCTCACTGTCCTCATGGTGAAGAATTTCTTCCTTGTATCTCAGTACAAAGCCATTACCGCTTGTCCTATCCCTACGTGCCCTTGTAAAAAGTCCCTCTCCAGCTTTCTTGTAGGTCCCCTTTAGGTACTGGAAGGTCTCCCTAGAGCCTTCTCGAGGCTTAACAACTCCAACTTTCTCAGCCTGTCCTCACAGGAGAGGTGCTCCAGCCCTCTGATCATCTTCATGGCCTCCTCTGGACTCAGTCCAACAGGTCCATGTCCTTTTCATGTTCAGGGCCCCAGAGATGGACACAGCACTCCAGGTGGGGTCTCACCAGAGCAGAGTAGAGGTGCAGAATCACCTCTCTCGACCTGCTGACCACATTTGTTTTGATGCAGCTCAGGATACGGTTGGCTTTCTGGGCTGCAAGTGCACATTGTGGGATCATGTTCAGCCTCATCAGCCAACACCCTCAAGTCTTCCTCAGGACTGCTCCCAATCCATTCTCAATCCAAGTTAGCTCCTCAACTACTGTTTGAGACACAGCTGCTTTCTGAGAAATATTGTTTATTGACAGTTTACATTTGTTTTCCCTGTAGTTTCTACCTATTCTATATAAAGTATTGAGTAAGCCAAGTGTCATTAAAACTGTGCAGGACTTGGAAGAGAAAGCTCTGCCTTTGTTTTGACTGAGGGAGGAGATCATGCTGTAATTACTGTGGAAAATAGTATTTTAATGGCACCCAACTTACAGGGTTAACTACATTTGTTTATTATGTCAGGCTTTTTTACAATTTAATAGGCACTTCCAGGGAAAAACTTCTGAATGTCCAGAAAATGTGTTCCTTATATAGTTCTTCAGTAAGGAAAAAAAAATGCACTGGCAATGAAAGGCAGTTCTCAATACTGATGCTTCTAGGCTTATGCTTTGTCAGTAGTTTGTTGTAGTGTACAAATGAATCCTTTCTGGGCTTAAATGTAACACTTGAAAAGAGGGAAGCATTTATTTGTATTGAGTAAGATTGTTATCCTCCCTAATGTTTTTTCTTGATTCCGAAGGGGTCACCAAACTTCGTTGTACTTGACTGCAAGTGTTCTGTAACTTCAGTCTTAAAGGATTCTGTTTCCTTTCTTAAAGACCTTCAACAGACTTCCTAGCTTTTAACAATAAAACTACACTAGAAAAAAGCATATAAGTTCACTAGCTGTTTCTTTATCCCAATAAGCTTTTGCTAGTAGTAAAAGAATACTGTTTAGTTCTGGGCTTCTTTGGCTTGTTTTATGCATTTTGTGCAGGTTTGCTTCTTACTAGTGTGTTTTTCCATTGGAAAGCACTGACCTAATCATACAGGGAATTCATGTCTAGTTTTTGACATGAACCTGTATCCTTTCACTACTTTTGCCTATTAAAAAACCACTAACAACTCTTGTGGCTTACCAGATTTTTGCTGAATATTTTACCCATTTCTGAATTCAGAGCTTTCTGCCTGCAGTTGTATGCACAAGGAGTAATTTTAGAATTATACCATAGGCTAACATTTTTATTTATTTTAATTTTTGTTGGAAGTGTTTCTTTGTGAAACAGTATTTTGAAATTAATCTGTAGTAAGTGGAAAGTTTGTGGTAGTGAATATGTAGGAACCAAATTGCATGAATTTTTGAAGTGTAAGCTTCTAAAATAGACTGCTGATCCTGTACATTTTGAGCACTTTAAATTATTCAAAAGTGTCTTGAATCGGATTCTTATTTTCCTGCTACAGGAAGTTTTTCTTAGATCTTCAACAGCAAAACCAAAACAACAACAAAAACCCCAGTGAAATAGCCTGGAATTCTCCTACATACACTTTTGCATCCCTCCTTTTCCTCTTGTGCAGTGTTCAATTTTTCTCCCTACTTTCAAGCTTGTGAAGTGAGATGCATGTTTTAAGGCACAAACTGTACTCACCTACTGGCTAGAAGTATCTTCCTGGAGCAGTATTCAAGAATAATGTCCAGATGGAAAGTCTGCCATCCAAGTTACTGGAAAGGGAGATAAATTTTTGAGTAGATGACTGACAAGAGACCTTGCTATTCGCTCTTCGTTTTTATCAAATGGGTTAGGAGATTTCTGGTAAGCTTTTGTGGCTTTGACTTAGGTTTCCGTGCATGCAGCAATGTTATATTATGTTTGAAGTTAGTGGAAAGCAAGAGGCCTGAAGAACTTTGAGGCCCCCTATTACTTTGGGATAACCATGCTGTTCCTTACTGTGACTGCTGTAATGAGAAGACTTGCAAAGGAACAGTATGTAAACAATTAATGTTGCGACTTTTTCTGCCTCAATTCTGAAACCTAACTTAACTTGTTTCTCTAGCAGAGGTATGATAAAAATGTTAGTAACCTGGTTTTGTCATTGCTCAAAAAGAGAAATGAAATGCAGTATTAAAGTGCTTCATGATAAGGGTAAGGCTGTCAGAAATCAGTTTCCAGAGCTAAAATCCTAGACCTTGAGGGGCAGCAGGAGTCTTCAAGAGTTGTTTTTTTCTGTCTAAACTTTTGTTGTTAATTTTCTGATACATATCAGCTAACTTCTTTGACCTGCTGTGTTGGGTAGATGTGAAGTAGGCGAGTCTTAGCTGCCGAGTAAAACATTTTGAGATCTTTAACTAAGAAATATTGCTTACATTGGGTGTTTTATAAATCAAAAACTGGTAACTGATAGATCCCAAAACCGTAAAACTTCTGATCATCGAATGAACTGATTTTTTAAAAAATTATTTTAAAATGTGCATAGGTTTGCTCTTGGACCTAAGTAATGTTTTTTTATATACAAGAAAGAATAGTAGGATCATTCATACACTTATCAGTAATTTGAGACTGAATGGCAAGTAGTAAACACTGTTGACTACTACAGAGCTAGCTAGGTTATGTGAAAGTGAAAATGCTCATTGATCTACAGCAACATGTAGAAGTGGTGCACTGGGTAAACAGTTACAGGAAGGAGATGACAGGATGGAATGTAGGACTTTACAGAAAGTGGATACTGTGCAGAGCGATGACTTTTAAAACAGATGTGAAACTCATACACAATTAGGAGCATAAATATTGAGTGCAGTGTTAGCCAGAAAGGATATATGATCAGAGGAATATCAAGTACGACTAGAGAGATTGCCTCTTAGTGCTAATATGACAGCTACTGGAATACAGTCTCTGGTTTCATTCTCACGGTTTAGAAAGTATGCAAAACTGCAGATTTTCAGAGAAGCAGCAAGAAAATGACCGCAATTGAAACTCATGCATTAGAAGGAGAGGCTTAAAGAGCTCTTGGTATAGTTACAAAGAAAACATTGAGGGTTTATTTGATTAATAATTACAGGGAAAAGAAATGGCATGTGCACAAGTTCCTGAATATAGCAAAGAAAGCTGCAAGATCTAGTTAGTTTAGCCTAAATATTCAGAAAATAGAAATTTGGCACATTTTTAATGTTGTTAATAACAATTGGAATGACTTCTTGTGATGATTTTTGCAGCACTGGCAGTTTTGAAGCGAAATGATGTAAAACCAGTTTTCTAAGGTTTGTTTCATGCAGAAATTTGAACTAGTTGATGGGAGGTCCACTGATAGCTGAAACAGTAATGTGGATATTTCTAGTTTAATTATTGTAGGTCAGTGGACTTCAAATTAAAAGGGATTAAAAATTTTTAATTGACTTTGTAAGTAGCATTTCTGTGATGACTTTTTCCCTCCCAAGTGGCTGATATGGCTCATGGCATCTGAAGATTACGAACCTGTGAATGTGTTTTATAGTCAATTGTAGGATTTTGGGTCATTGAGAATACGTTGTTTTGAGTGCTCTTGGGGGTCAGGTGGGACTATGATGGACCTATTGGCAGTAGAATTCAGTATTTGCAGGTACGTGCTACACTGGTACAGTTTTAAGTTTTGTGTGCTTTTTAAGTGCATACTATTTTTAGGAGCAGGTATCCTAAAATATCTTTGGGATTGAATATAGTCTAGATGATCAGATCTCTGAAATTTCTTACTATCTAATTTGTTCAGAATTTATCTGCAGTTCAGTACAGCCTGTAGCAGATGCAGTATGTAGAATGTTTTTCTTCGAAGATGATTGCACACTTTCACTTCAGTGCAGGCTTTTGATGTTTTTCACTGACATGTATTTACCAGTTTGGATTTTAGTTAGTTGGCCATAACTGCACAGCTTCATCTAGTTCAACAGTATTTGAGTAGCTTGAAATTGTTTTACTTGTTTTACATTTGTGGAATTTGCATATGGTGTGACATCAATTTCTTCTTAAATTTCTTTGCCAGAAGAACTTGTTAAAGAAAGGTTGACATGCTTGTCTTGCATGCTTTTTAGAGTGATATATAAGGCCTTTCCCTTTCCACCCTCACCACCTCCCAGCACACATTTGATTTCAAAGTTAAATTTGTTAATTTGAAAGTTGGAGAGTAATTGATAGTTTCTGTAGGTAAAGATTTCTCTTTGGGATAGAGAAATGCTGCGCTCCTTAAACTCCCTATGTATAGATCATGTTTATGCAGGATAATGTGAAGTGAATGTAGCGCATAATTAAGCTAAAATTATATTTTTGTTTCCTCCCCCAAAAGTATGGGGTTAAATTTAAAAGCTGATTTAGATTTATCAAATTCTGTTTTTTTTCCATTTCCACATATTTTCTTCTTATTTACAGTTTTAATTTAAGTGTACTGAGAATTAAAACAGATTCAGAATCTGTTTTCTTCTGAATTCTGATACAGAAGTTTTCACTCAATTAAAATTATTGTGTATCACCAAACTTCTTGAAGAGGCGTGTTATAAGCAGAAAGAACTTGTAAGATGTACTAAATAAAGTGTTCCTTGAAATAGTCAACAGTCTTTGCCAGAACAGCTTTCAAATATATAAGATAATAAAGTCAAGATACACAATGAAGTATCTGAATGAAACTTTAGCCTTTTTTTTTTTCCTTGCCTCCATTTCAAGTCTGCTGACCTATCTGGATATTTTTCTTGTAATTAATTGTGACTATAAAGGAAGCAGAGTGGCTAATTGGACATAGGACAAGGACTTGGCAGTGACATCTGGTTCCCTGCTATCCATTTTTCTGAGTCCTGTCCTTAGCTTTATCTTTGGCTGTGAATGAGAGAAACAGATCTGGGCTTAGAGACTTAAGATGGCTACAGTATGAGATGAGAAGCAGTATAAACTAGGTTTCTTCTGCTTATATAAAGATTAAACTGGTTTTATTTAAATCTTAAATAAGCCAATATTGCATGGAAATTGGTCACTTATCCTTTTTGCAGTAATTTTAATAAAATTTTGAATAATAATAATGATAATAAAGCCTGAACGTGGTTGAACTAGTATAGCTTCTTACCAGGGAGAAAATATAAAGGAATTTTAAAGAAATTTGTAAAATTACATTTTCCTGTTTAAATATTTGTGATACTTGTTTTAAAAATGCAGAAGAAGCTGCATGTTATGAAAATATTGTGTCATCTCACATGTTTATGTATTTGGTTAGAAAATGTTAGCTGCATGTGTTTGATCAGTTCATACCTTCTCTGCTTTTAGGAAGCAATGGTTGAAGGCATATGATTTTGTGGCTCAGGAAATTCCTACTATAAAAATCAGTGTGGGTTGTGTGTTTGAGTTTGGTGGTTTGTTGTTGTTTTCTGTTTATTTTGTAGGTCTAGTTCATTGGATAACATGAAATTTCTTCTTACCATTTTCTCACCTTTAGGCAGTTAGCATAGCTACTGAAAGTGTAAACGAAAGCGGTTCATCTGTGCCTTCTCAAAAACTCGAAACACTGCTGAGTTTATGTGGGGAAGAATAGAACTTGGAGGTGTTTCTCCTTTCGTGTGTATATAGTGCTCAGCTAACAGAATAGAAGTTCTCACCTAGAGGGTCCTGAAAGGGGAATGACGTTGAGACACTTCAATAAATTAAGAGGAAAAAAAATGTATTTATCTGTGTCATCTTTGTATGTTTTTTAATGCCAAATACCATGCATCTTGAATTTACTGCTACTTGCTGTTGTCCCTTGAAGAGTGGACTTTGAAACTCATGCTGTCATTACTCCGTATAGTTGTCTGAGGAGCTGCCTACCAGAGAAAAGCTTCTGAAAAGATAAACTGTGAACATTGCACTTTAATTTCTGCAGAAACAAAATGCAATCAGCTAATACTTAAAAATGTTTTTTAAAACACACTTTTTTTTTTAGTAAAAACTTGAATAGTTTGTGGCCTGTTTTAGTGAAGTGTGAGCTTCACATTTATTCTGTAGCTGTACCTAAAGATTTGAGAAGATTTCAGTGATTTGGGTTTTGACAGTAGTGCTCTTTAATCTGTTTATTCCAGAAATCTGGAGATCAGCTTTTTTGTTAAAGGAAAACATAATTTGAAAAAAAATTCGTGCTAATGGGCATGTTACTCTTAGGCTTTACTAGATTCAAACCAAGTTATGATGTTGATTTGCACTGATATTGATATTGGCACCTTCTGATGGAAAAGATCTCAGCGTAGTTAAACTTTTCAAAAAATCCCTCCTGTTCCTTTTTTGGGCATGTTACATATGTTGCTGTTAGAATTTAAATATCCCTAGTAAGATTTTTTTTTTGTAAGCTTATTTTTTTTGGAAGAGGAACATTCTGTATTTCACCATATTATAGAAATCTGCTATATGTAGGCATGTCGGGCTTTCTGAAAATATTTTTTAGAAACTATTTATAGCTCCAACCCAGTTACACAGATTAGTTCCTCTGCCTTGGTTTCCTAGATTTCTTAAGTATCATGCTGTTTTCTGTGCTGCAAAGCAACAGTCTTCCTCAGGGCTTTCCTAGGTAGATTTGTTACTGAGTTTGCTAGAGTAACAGAGGTACGAATTACTTAAATCCATCAGCAGCAACAACGGGGAGAGGGAATTACGATCTGCCCTACCCATTTATTATGTTTCAAAAATACCTATTCACTGCTACATGGAAAAAACCCAAAGAATTTTTTTTAAGGCATATAATTTTAAAAAATGCACGTTTGTACATGAACTCTTCCATACAAATTAGGTAATGTGCTTTTTTTTTTTTTTTCTGCTGTGTTTATTTGACATAATTATGTTCTTTTGGCTGATGATGTGTTCATGTCAGGCGTCCACCTTGAATAACATCAGCAAGAGTTTGGATCTTTTCTAGTTAAGTAGTTGGAGTTTGCTCATTCAGATAGCTGCTGCTGACAGGTTAACACAGACTTACTTTTCAAAACTGCTCGTTTCTTTTGAAAGAATATTATTTCTACTTGAATATGAGAATAATATGATCCTCTTCAAAGTCAAGTAGTGTAAAGTTCACCTCTTTTACTGGCAAAACACTGCCTACACTAATGACTGCAGTCTCTGTATAGTCCTTTTTTAAGTGTTTACTTAACTAGGGAAGGTAAAAGGAGTCACTTAGGCAACCAGGGAATCGTAAAATAGATTTTCGGTCCGTAAATTTAACTGTAGCTTTTGTGGGGAGGCATATTTTCCTCCAGTAAGGAAATTCCAGGAAAGACCAGTTGAATTTTGAATATATATTTCAGAATTATTTAATGTGAAGAGGGAAGAATTGTCTTGTCACTTACTGTGCTTTAGATATTTGAAAACCCTATTGCACAGTAGCTTTATTAAGCTGTGCTAAACATCCAGCCTGAAACTAGAGCTGTGAATCCATCTGATTAAAACTACAATGCTGTATATATTGATTCTTAGGTGGATCCTTGCTTGCTGCCTCCCACCCCAAACCCTGGGCCAGCATTCTTTTTTTTTTTAACGAAGAACTTCAATGAGGCAGAAATTGATTTAACTTCTTTTTTATTTTTTCCCAGAATGTAATTAGCATATCTTCTTTTCAAAAATGATTCTCAGATGAAAATTAAATAAGCATAAAATTGAATTCCTTATACTTGTTGCGTATCTTATACTTTAATAAATATATATTTGGTATAGCATGTCCTGAAGTGAATGAGTAGTTTGTCAAAGCCTAATCATTTCACAAGTTATCATGTAAAATTTTATTGAGCAGCTACTACTTCTAATAGTAAATATTTTCAAGTTAGTGTGCTCATTTGAGATTGGTTACTATGAATTTCCTGGACATGGCTGTAGTCTTAGAAGAGAAGCAAAATTCTCTTCAACTGGCAAATAGTAATAGCACTTAAGCAGTGATCTTGTGTTGGAGTGGTGTTTGGTCCTTGTCAGAGACAGATGTTAAGTAAGTGGAGGACAAGTAAGATGTTCTTGTGTTAGCCTACAAAATAAAAGTAGAATAGAACTGAATGAGACAAAATTCTGCATGCTTTTGGAGGCTAGTCAAATTTGATGTATCATGAGATACAAATTTGAGATAATGTGACTTACAGTTAATATTTTTAATACACTTTTAAGAAGGGAGATACAGTGTTTTGTGTTTTTTCTTTGTGTGTGTTTGTTTGCTTGTTTTTAAATAGGTTTAGTTATTGATTCTGCTATCGTCTTTATATTAAGGATGTAAGTGTGCTAAGTATGTCCGTGACTAACCTTTTTGCAGGATTGTAGTAGTGTTTTCTAATAGAGACTTCTTTTTTTAATCTTTCTTCAAGTCCATGAACTTGTAGTTGCTGAGTCTGAGTGGTACACAGTTGAAATGAAGGAAGTTTTTAAGATGGGATTAAGGTTGTAAACATTTGTCACTGCATAGCACTACCTGTGTTCAGAAAAAACTGCAACCTGATCTTCCTTATTTTAAACTGAGTAATGGAAAGTTTCCTGCAAGTTAATTTGTAAGTACTATTGCTTTCGCAGAATCTTCTGTTGAAAGTTCTTTGTCTCCCAGAAGCTATCCCCAAAATATTAAAAGAAAATGGGAGAGAGCTGCCAAACAACATGGCCTTGTTCTTGTTTAATCTTATTTTTACTCAGCGGATTTTGTCAGGGAGATTAGGTTGTCTTACCTTGCTTAATTGGTTGGAGTGTCTGAGTGGGAGTACTAATTTGACGCTGTTGATGCATAGCAAATGGAGGAATAATTTCAGAGCTGTACACTGCCTTTTTTTTCTTTTCTCCTTTGTAAGCAGAAATTGTTCTGCATGACCTCTGACTTCATTCATACTTCTTTCAGTGACGACCAGTTTATGGTGTTATCAATCTTTCATAGTATTACCATGTGTTTGCAGTCTTAAAACATTGGAAAATCCAGTTTTTAGAAAGTGTCTGCACTTAAGCAATTTTCATCTTAACATCACTGAGATGTATGTTGTTAAACATTAGTGTTTCTTCCAGTGTGTTTGTTTTATCTTCTTTGGGAAGCTCCTTGAATGAAAAGTAAAAATTGTCAAACATATCATACCTCCAGAGTGTTAGGGGATTTGTGTATCTGGTGCCTATTGGTAATAATTAAAAATATCCCAGATGGCTAATATATTTTTAGAAGTGTCTTGAGTTTTGAGAGAAAAACTCTGTAAAATTGGAATTATCCACTGACATTTAATGTGTATCAGTGATTGCAGAAATAGAGATTTCAGGGGATCTGACAGAAGTGAAATGATTTTTTGTGAGATACACCAACTATACATTTATGCATCCTGTTTTCTATTAAAGCAAACAGTTTCTCTATCTTTATGGTAACTGCTTATTATCAGGTGCTTAGCCATAAAGTTAGTTTCTATTTGTGACCCAATTTAAAAACCTTGATATAGAATCATAGAATAGTTTGTGTTGGAAGGGACCTTCCAATGTCGTGTAGTTTAAGCCCCCTGCCATGAACAAGGACATCTTCAACTAGATCAGGTTGCTCAGAGCCCTGTCAAACCTGGCCTTGAATATTTGACATAACCCGAAATCCTGTTCTCACCTTTTTTGCTGTGTTTATGTAGTGGGGTTATTATCTTTTAAGGAGGTTTTAGGCCGATCTGAGGCACGAACCGGTGGCAGTCAGTCTTCTGCTCACTGAAGCTGGTGGCAGTACGGTTGCCTGAGGCACTCTAATGTCTCCCTGCAGTGCTGTTAGATATCCATTGTCGGACTTGAATCCCTCAGTACTGTGTTACATGGGGGGCTGTTCCTTCGCGTTTCATGATATATTGCTGCAGAGGGCTTGGAAGAGGGAAATTCAGTCACAGAATCACAGAGTGTTAGGGATTGGAAGGGACCTCAAAAGATCATCCAGTCCAATCCCCCTGCTGGAGCAGGAACACCCAGATAAGGTTACACAGGAAGGCGTTCAAGCAGGTCTGTTGCTCAGGTGCTGCCAATATACTGATTTTCTTTGAATAATAGAGTTGATAGGGATTTGAATAGAGTGTAGTGGAAATTCATGTTTCATCCCTTATGCTTTTCTGAAGGGAATGACTTGGGACATTTGAGTATTGGTTCTTCCAGAAACTCAGGGAATCCAGTGGACTTTGTTCAGTGAACCTGATAATTTTCTAAATTACGTATAGGTTGAAAAGTGATTTTTCATTTCTACTGGGAGGATGAAAAGAACAACCCCAAAGTTACTTAATTACTTTGCTGTAGCTGTGACAAGGAAAGGAGCAAACTAGAAGGGTATGGTTAGACAAAAATAAGTTTATCTCTGTTCTACCAGTGAGGACAAATCAAGCTGTTACATCCATTTAGACTGAAGTACAACCCTAGGAAAACAATCTGCCTGTTAGCTGCTGGAGCAGTACATCACTGAATTGTCATGTGAGAACTCAGAAGTTTGAATTGAATTGGAACCCTTTTCCTACTGCCTTTTCCTTTCCTTTTTGACGGCCAGATAACTCGTTTTCTTTCAAGAGCAGCTTGTACAGTTTGCCTCAAAATTAAACTTCAGTTTCTGAAATAAATTGGGCAGATCTAATTAAAAATAAAAACGTAAGCAGAAGACAGCAAAACAGCAAACTACTGTTATGTTATGCAATGCGTAAGATAAAATTTGAAGCTAAAATTTTTCATTTTAATAATCAGTAATAACTTGGCATCCTTTCAGTAGTTCATTAGTAAAACAATACAAGTCCTTGACCTTCATTGGTTTACTGCTCCTGGCTTTTCCTTCTTGAGGTGTCATTGTCTTACTAGAATTTTAGAAAAAAATTCTATTATGAAGAAAACTGTATGCTGACAGTATCATTTTCATCCCTTATTGGTCATCTGTCCCACTCTGTGTATGTATGGTTCTTGGTCTTTTCTATACTAGTACTATGGACTAATTTCCGTGAAATTTTGTGTGGATGGTACCTTGGAGGAAAACATGAGAGCTTCTTTACATTGGGGTGATCATCCTGTGAATCAAACATTACAAAACCAGGCTTTGCTGTCCTGGTTAGGAGATGCAGTAGGGGAGGAGATGAGGCTTTGTAAGCTCTTTTGCTCATAGAGCTACTTGTTGACTGGTATAAAATATTTATTCTGAGGGACATTATGAGTCTGTAATTGGGCAGTTGGGCAGTAGAGTGATTAGGGTGGATTTTCTTTCTTTTGGCAGAGCACTGTGCATTCAACTTGGTATGTTATGAATTTCTGGAAAATGTTACTGCACAGTTGGTGTATTCTCTGAGGCCATGGCTCTGCTAGAAAAATGGCAACTTTTTATGCTTTTAGTTGCCTATGGGAAGCAGCCATATTTTATTTCAATACAGCAGGCCACATAAATATGCAGTGAAGAAAAATTGTTTTGTCGTATTACTTCTATGTGTGGCAAATTAAAATGGCCATGATATGCTGTTCAGTTACTGCTGAGATGTGGGATATCGTGTTCCTATTGTGTTACTTTTTTCTAAAGTTCTGCATAAAGATTTGCACTGAGGTAACAAATATATCGGTTGCAGTATACTTTAGACATTTTTAATTTAGGCTTATCTAGGTAAGTTTTTATAAATTTTACTGTTTAAGCAAGTCTTCATTAGTTATCCCCATAAAATATCACCACTATAAACTCTATTGCTGTTTTCTCTGTTAACAGATAATTAGTCTGTCAGCTGGGCAGTATTTGTTCTGTTGAAGAAGTCTAATATATTCTGTTGAGGAAGTTCTAATACTGTCTCTAGTTCAAGGAATTTGATTGCATATTAGGGGAGAGGTGGAATGTGGAGTCATAGAATGGTATGTATGGAGTTGAAACAAGTTGAATGAACTTCCTTGCTTTTCTGCTGCATGGTTTTTCTTTCCATATGCCTTGTTTCTAGGCACAGAAAAGATGATTCCTAGAGTCTTTCCCAAATCCCTCTTCCCTGCACAGGGAGTGAACATTTGAGTTCCACTTAACAGCTCTCGTTGCTAGGGAGCAGTTTTTGTGGATCCGTTCCATCTGGTGAACATTTGTAAACTTTTCCTTTGTGCTATCTTCATTGACGCTTGTTTTAATAAACAAACGGAGAGTTATGATATTAACAAGGTATTTGACTGAAAAGGAAACATAAATGCTTTATCTGTTTTGTGCTATGTAAAATTAACTATGGTGTAGTGCAACACTATACTACAACAACTGCTGTAATTTTACTGTTTGTACCTGGCTAAAACCTTGGGTGTGAGTGGAGGTGTGTGAACTTGTTTACTATCTAATTTCTCAGCATATGCTTGTTTGAAGAGGGTGAAAAATAGCCTTTTTTTATTTCTTACCGTTTGCTGGTCTGGATTGTAGATTATCTTTTGAAGATGACTCTAATGTATCTCAGTGTACTGATTTGTACACTTCAAATTAAGATTATTGTGTTTATGATACTGTATAATGTTATGAGCTAAAAAGAGTTATGATTACGCTAAGACACTAGGATGCCAGAGGACAGTGTGGAATGCATGGTGATGTATTTGACCTTATTTTAGCTGTTTATAAATAGATGCTGTAATTGCTAGTACAGATGTGTAGGTTTTGGAAATGAAAGAGTTTCAGCTTGTTCTTCAGAAACAGCAGGGGACAAGGGGAGAAATCAGTTGCTTTATTAGAGCAGTCCGATCCTTAGCAAAACTCAGAATTTCAACGTAATTTCAAAGAATTGAAGTGGTGTTAATTGAGCCGTTAATTAAATGTGATAATTACTAGAGAAAGTTGACGTTGTTGCAAAATGGAATATTCTTATTTCACTCTACGTTATGTCTGTTTTCCAAGTCCAGTGTAGTGTTGAAGCTTTGTTGTGGTTCAAACTGTCTTGGATTGAGCAGTTTGGATCTGGAAGCTACTTAAAAAACATTGTTAAAGTGAGTCTTGATGTGGCATAATCTCAAATCTGTAGTAGGCATTAAGTCACAGTCTGGTTTTTTAATTGGTTCCCAGAACCATGCTTTTTGCTTTCTGCTGATTTTCATGCACCAGTGAGGAAGATTTTTCGTTTGAAAGACTTGAAGATAGTTATGGTGATTTAACCTTGTCTCTGTCCTGTCTTATGACCTGTTCATCACTAGAGAAAGTGTTAGTGAAGGCTTGCTCACATACTTGCACCACTACAGTTACATAAAACTGTAGTGCTGCTGCCCTTCTTGGCCATCTTCCAGTTACAAATAGCTCTTTCCAGATTTAACTGCTTCCAAAATAATGATTAAGCTGAGCAAAGTCAGTGATGGTGCAGTAAATGTTTCTATGAGGAGTTCTGTAACTGAACTGGAGGATTTATAACACAATTATGAATTTCCCTGTGGTGCATCAAAGATGTATATTTGAAATTGTTGTATTTTAAGGTATGCTAATAAGCATTTAAAGAGCAGGAGTCTTTTTAGCCCTCTTTCTGGAATAAAGTGGGAATAGTAAAGAAGGTCTGACTGTAAGAGGAACAAGTGAGAAGTGCTACAAGGGAATGTCTCAAGGGACAGTAACATGCGGTCTACCTTATCAGGCCTGTTTCTGGGATATGGACTAATCTCAGTGATCCTGTTCTCATTATCTACTTGCTGGGCATGCAGCTGGGGGACACACAGCTGATTGCAAGTCACAGCCATCTTAAAATGGCTTGGGCTTAGGCTTTGTTAATGTTGAAAGCTAGCATACAAGTGAGCAGTCCCTGTCTTTTCAGGGTAGACCTCTACTTGTGGATTGCTCTCTCCATAGCATTTTAACTTGGTGGCCTTTTAAAGATCTTGAGCAACTTTCCCTGGCAATCTGAACTGGCAAGGTTTGCTTGCCTGGGTTGTCAGAATGCCTAGGTGACTGCTATGCAGATATGTGCCTTTTTATACTGAGCCAGTAAGGTTTTAGTATGTGCTTACCTTGGTGACGTGGTTTTGGTGTTTACATGTGATCTTTAAGTGCTTAACTTGTATGAAGTCCCTAAAACTCTTGTTCTCTAGAGCATCATCTGCTGTGGTCTTGGAAGCTTCCCAGCAGCAAACAGCAGTTTGACAGCCTTTTCATATGTTTATTCTCTTCAAGTTAGGTACTGATCCAAATGTCAAGTGATATTATGCATAAAATAAAATGCAGGTATAGGGGTCAACCTACACCTGTAATTATACTTTGTATCTGTTCTAGACACTACTGGGTATGTATTATGGTTGGCCCTTGTAAATGCCCCCATGTAGGTTGTCCTGGCAACCCCAGGCAGTCGGTATTGCTGGAGCAGCTATGGTCAGTTTGTATGCAGCTGAGGCCAGCTCAGGTAGGGCAGCATCTCTGCTGGAGCTTTGTTGGCAGGACTGCAGCTCTGCACAGAGAGGCCCAGGCCTGCAGCCCAGCAGGCGTTCCTGCTATCAGGGCCAGCTGTAGGTGGGTGTGACGGCTGCAGCCGCTCTGATACTGCTCCGAGGTGCTTTGTGACTCAGTGCTGGGGCTGGGAACAGTGTGAAATGGTGGGGGGATGCTGCTGAGCTGTTGGACCACGTGGGGGCTGGAAGTCTGCTCAGGGAGTTTGAGGGGTTTGTTTATGGGTTGGACAGAATTGGCTTTAAAGGATTCTGTTGATTCAGTCCGTATGTTGTTGGCTCTTATTCATGTTTGGAAAATGCGTGTTAGATTAGATTCATGGGGTGGTGTATTTAGACCACTGCAGTATTTAAAAATCACCAGCTACATCTTGAGTACACTGAACAAAACATGGTGTTACTGTATCCGTGGTAAGGGATTACAGTAAATTAACGACATTGGTGTTTTCTGAAGTTTTGAAGTGATTAATATCAAACTGTTCAAATAAGCCATCTGTTAAATTTTCATATTGTTTTTTCCTTTATAAAGGGAGATGATTTTACCTCATAGTAGAAATTCTGTCTGCATTAAGCAACCTACAGAAATATATGAAGAAATGTAATTACTATCTCAGTAGAGTCTGGGAAGGGTATAGCAAATAAAGACTAACAGGGTAATTACTACAAAAATATTAAACACCTATCTCACTGCATAATCAGTGTCTAAAAAAATACTAAGTCTGGTGTGACTGATTGAGAGGAGTACAGTCTTGTAATGTACTTCCTACATACATTTAAGGGAATTAAATGTGTCTTTTTATAAATGTATATTGGAGTCTAAATTCTGAACTTTTCTAACCTACATATCATGTGAAGTCACATCATTCACTAGAAGCTCAGTTTTTTGTTGTTCATGTGCTTCACAAGCACATGCTGTTGTGAGTATTGCTTTGACAAGCTAACGTTACCCCTGCCATACGTCATTCCACCTGTCTCTGAGTGTGCAAGTTACTTTTGGTGTAGGACTAATTGTCTTGCTTTTGAAAGGCTGTAGTTGAGGACAAGACTTTTTCCTTCCCCACCCCCCCACCCCTTTTTTTTTTTTTTTTAACCTCCAGATCTTTAAAGAGAATGACAAATGTTTTTAGCCAGAATAGTGTAGGAAAAGGTTCAGAGCTACTGTTGGTTCAGGTTGCAGTAGCTCATGCATGTGCAAATCAGTGTTTAACCTTTGTAGGGTGCTAAACAGATTGGTCATAGCGTATAATGTACTTCTTTGCTTTTGTGATGGACTGTTTCTCTAACCCGCATGAGAGGTGAGGAGGAAGAAGTTTGAAATAGTAATTTTGTTAAGGCTTGTGTAGTCAGAAGGCTCAGAAGATAGAATTTGCAATTCTGCACCATGGTATACCATTTAGTCACCTTCTGATTGTGTAGCACCCAGAAGACTTTAAAAAAATATTTGTTTTAATGACCCCATTCACTCCCACCTCTCAGTCCACTGTCAGTGGACTGTTCTTTACGATAGTTGCCTGTAAGGTACAGCCTTTGCCAGCTGCAGAGCACTTCGACTTGATATTTAGATTGTTGTACAGTATGTGAAGCTAGTGGTACCTAATGTACTATCCCTGGGTATTTAGAAACTGGGTATTTAGGAAAAATAATGACAGGGAGAATGTTATACTGGAATATCTAGGTTTTTCTCTGAAATGTGTAAAAAGATATTTTTCTTAGTTTGATGTGGTTTATATAAGCATTTAAAACTTGGGAAGAGGAAATCAGATAAAGAAGAATAGAAGATTTTTTACTTAAAATTTACGTAAAAATTTTTGAGGAATGGGAGGCCTTAAGAGCAGGACATGTAAAATAAGATTGTGAAGGGTTTAATGGAAGGCCTTGCTTAATTTTGATTAGAACTGTTCAGGTGTATTTGGTGACTTGAGCTTGGTGAGGAAGAAAACTGGGTTATCTTGAGTAGCAGTTGTTAGGGAGGCCAGAAGCAGGTGTCGATTTGGGAGATGCTGCTTTTGGTATTCCAGATGTCCATACCTAAATTGCAGGGATTGAGATGCAGGAAAATTTATCTATATCCGTAGACAGAAATAGTTACCTAGAATCAGTTACAAGCAGTCTCAAAAAGGGTCTAACTGTGTAAGCTGTTGATAAACCCATTTAAACTTTCTGACTTGAGGAGAAAATACCTCTTAATTTATGAATTGATGTGATAGGACTACCTCAACCATCAAAAAATATAAAGACTATACTTGTTTGTAGTGGAATGAAGTCTGAGAGTAAGACTAGTGAAGGGACATACTGCATTATTGTAACTAGAAAGGCAAATGGAGCTTTTTGCTATATGTAAAAGAAATACGCTTGTGGTGTCCTGAAATAGTTATCTGAAGTATGCTGTGATGCAGGCTGTGGGCAACTTGTCTTCTCCTCTGCCCTCTCCTTTCCCCTTCCACCTCCTTAGGATGCATATGATTGATTTATTTGAAAACATACATGGTGAACAGTCTTTCTTTTTTCCTTTAGGGACCAGTTACTCTCCACAAGAAAATTCACATAACCACAGTGCTCTTCATAGTTCAAATTCACATTCTACTAATCCCAGCAATAATCCAAGCAAAACTTCTGATGCAGTGAGTATTTGTGATTTGCGTTCATCCCTCTGTCACTCCAGTTTATACACATTATATTTTAATCATTTTGTCTAAAACAGGTGACATGTATATTACTTGCTTCATGGAATTCTCCAGCATCAGTGTTTATTTTATAAACATTTGTAAACCCAAGCTTCAGTTATTATATGTTGTAAAACTCTTCTAATTGATAATCATTAGAGCTTTGAGGTACCTGTTTTGAATTTTAAAATACTAGATTATTTAAATGAAGTAAATATAGAGAGAAATATTTTCCGTGAACTTGGGTAAATTCAGAGAAAGCGGTATGATTTTACTTATTTATGATGCGTTACACATTGTGAATTTTAGTCACTTTATACAAATTTTAGTAGTTAGGATGGTGTTTGTTAAAAATTTAGCTGAAAACAGAACAGATAAATTTGTGAATTATAGAGAAATTTTGAAAAGCTAATGAATTATTTTTGAGGAACTTTTAGGGTGCAAAAAACTAATGTTATCAATATCGATATTACTGTATCCCACTAAACATAGCATCAGATTTTGTTTCAGGGTTGATGGGAATAAAACAGAGGAAACTGTTGCAGAATGCAGCAGGAACATAGTGGTCACATCATTAAACTGTCAAAATGAAACATGCGTTTAGAGATGGTGTAAATGGAAAGCAGTGATATGGGTGGATATGAGTGAGGATGCCATGTAGTTTTAAAGGTGATAGAAGCTTTTAAATTTGTGTACTCAAACTCTCAAGTAGTCTTTTGTCCAACACTGTTTGTATTTTAAAGGCTTATGATTCTGCGGATGATTGGTCTGAACACATCAGCTCTTCAGGCAAAAAGTACTACTACAACTGCAGAACAGAAGTTTCACAATGGGAAAAACCAAAAGAGTGGCTGGAAAGGTATATGTGTGTGCCTGTTTTCATTGTATAAAGACCAAATATTCTTAAGCTCATTTAAGAGCAGTTGAGCTTATCTAACAGATTACTGCTATAAAAGATTGTGGTCCAAGACTACTGTGTTCTTACCCATAGCATGACCTTCAGCACTTGTTATATCCCTTGATGATCCAAAGCTGGGGCAAGGGGGAAGTATGGTTGGTTTGTTGTTGTGTGTGGTGTGTTTTTTGTTTTGTGTATGTGTGTGTCTTGTTTTGTGGGGTGACGGGTTTGCTTGTTTGGTTTTGTTTTGTTTTTTCAGCGTTAACTGAACAGTTGTACTGGGGGCTTTGACAAGCACTGGTATAAGGAAGCAGTAGCTGGAGTTTGCCTACCCCATCTGTAGCAGAAAGCACTTAGAATAGTGTAATTCATCTCATCTAACTTTGCCTGTGGAAAGTGTTACATTATTAGATGGTGTAAGTTCTTACTTAACGTATGTTTTCTTTTCTTTAGAGAGCAGAGACAAAAAGAAGCAAGCAAAATGTCAGTTAACAGTTTTCCGAAAGACAGGGATTACAGAAGAGAGGTGATGCAGGCAGCAGCTGCCAGTGGGTTTGCCAGTGGAAGTATGTGGTTTCTTTACAATAATATATTCTTGCCTTATTTGCATTACTGTTTTCTTTTCCAAACTTGAAAAAAAAAAAACCCTCTTTCCTTAGCTGTTTTTCTCACCTTTTTCTATAAAAAGGCCAAAGTGAATAGCACAGACAGCTCTCCCAAATGTTGTTTCTTAAAATAACTTTGAGCCTTTAATGGTACAACGCTTGCTTAATGCTTCTCATGGTACTGATCCTTTTTGGAGCTTTTCCTGCCTAATTTTCCTTTATAAGTAGTTATTGAAACAACTTGCATGGTTTATGGTATAGTTGGACTGTTATGATCATTGAGACCTGTCAATTTTGTATTCTAAGCTTAAAAACAGAGATGCAGAAATCTCTTCTAAAACCTTGATTTCACATTTAGTGGATGATGATATCAGCATTTTCAGAGACTTATGTATGTTATTGAAAGTGTACTTTTGCCATGCTAATTCTCTTAGCAAAGGCTTTCCTAGACTATGAATTACTATTACCTGGAATGTTTTTTTTTTAAATATTTGTTAAGGTTTTCTGGGAGATGGTTATACTGTGAGATTCTTTCTGTGTGATGGTGTAGTTTGGGTGAATTTGTAGCATAGTTCTCATGGTGGTTTAAAAGTAAAATCCTAAGTATTAACCTTCCCCCATAAGTTACTTGGGACTTGACAAGGCAAAGACGTATAAAGGGCTGGCGCTTGTGTGTTGAAACAGACTGCATATGCTAAAACACTGTGTATGCTGCAAAAAGACAGCAGAAAGGCATATTGCAGTAATTATTTGGTTTGTGACAGGTGAAAATCTAGGATTTTATTAAAATAATTATATTTGCTTGGTATGTTCTCTGTGTAACATAGTTTAATGTCTGTGTGACAAATGCAGATTAGTCACTCATTTAATATAGTCGTCTTGAATTAACTCAATTGAAAGTAAATTCTTTGTAGTAGTACTTAAGTGACTTGAAGTGGAATTCTTTGAAGACTAGAACTTGAAACTATTAAATTATACTTGGATGTTCAGGATTTTCAATGAACAAAAGAAAAATGGCACAAATTAATCTCTTCACACTAAGTGTAAGATGGAAATAATAGATTTTGATTTAGATTTTTTAGGAGACTTCAAAAGTTAACTTGACTGTAACACTTGTTATAAAGCAGCCTTTCATCAAAACACACTGCTTAACTGGAACTCTAAATCAAGCGAAGGTCAGAGAAAATGCGTTTTGTCAGTGAGTAAAATTAAATTTTGCCTCTTTTGATGCTGATCTACTTGAGTCTTTTTTTTTTAATGATAAGTTCAATCAGTTCTAGTTGTTGATGTGCAGCTGTATTAATCAAGGTCACTACAATCTTAGACCAGTTTCTAATTTGATCTTTCTTTCTTATTGCAACGTTACTTGGGGAATCCTGAATAAAGTGGAAGACAAGCATTCCAGTGACGCCAGTAATATGCTCCCACAGAATATTTTATCTCAGACAAGCAGGCACAATGACAGAGACTACAGACTGCCAAGAGCAGAGACTCACAGTAGTTCTACTCCAGTACAGCATCCCATCAAACCAGTGGTTCATCCAACTGCTACCCCAAGCACTGTTCCTCCTAGTCCATTTTCTCTACAATCTGATCACCAGCCAAAGAAAACCTTTGATGCTAATGGAGCATCTACTTTATCAAAACTGCCTACATCCACATCTTCCATCCCTGCACAGAAAACAGAGAGAAAAGGTATGTCTAATGAAATTTCTTCTAGTATTTAAGGCGATGCATTGCATTTGTGTTGCTTGTTCAAAGTATGTTAGTTCTAGAATTCAAAGATATTTTTGTGTTTATTGTGTGTGTTTAGAACCCAGTTACTGTTTTGATGTGTTTATTTCCCTTTAAATCCTTTTTTCTGTATCTTACACAACTTCAAATTGACACCACAATATTTGCCATTTATGGCTTTTTCTGCAAATTGTAATTTTAAATGATAATTTGAAAGATATATTTTACTAGGACATACTTTAGTTTTTGTCCTCCCTCATGTTGTTTTGGATCTTTGCCATTATTTGAGTTCTTAACAGAGGTGTAGTTAGACCATTTGAAAGTCATTTTGGACCATTATATTTTATGAACTGCTGTTACTGTTTGGAATGCCAGTGTCAAACTTTTCAATAAGCACAAGTGCAATGCTTACAGAACGCAACAGAGATTTCTTCATGTCTGTGACAGCTACTTTTTTGATCTGTGTCTTGACATACTGATCTTTAGTTCCGAAGCTGCTGAAAGTTTGTGTTGCTGTACACTATGTAGCAGAAAAATTTAGTCATCAAGTGAAATCAGGACTTCGCTGTGCATTGTTTGGGACCTTCAAAAGTCTGTATTTTAATTGGATTTACTTCATTATTGGGGAAGAAAAGAAGATGGTGAGAATGGAGATGTGTGTTATTAGTGGCAGTGTGATACTTTGATATAGTCAAGTTCTTAGAGATAAATTTGTACAAGAAAATTCTAATTTGGGGGCTGTTGGAGGGGGAAAAAGTAATTTTTGATCAACATGTCTGCTTTTAATTAAAATATTGATTAATTAGTATGACACTGAATTCTTTTTTGAAAGATCGCTTGTTGCCCTGTTGATATTTCCAAGTCTGTCTAATTACAGAAGAGGAATGCAGTGCTAAAAAGAAGACCAAAAAGACTTGAATCTGTCATTGGTCTTATACTCTGTGTTTGCTTTCCTGCCTTCCACTTTTCTTTATCACAGAATTCCAACTGTTACACAGAGCTAAGTGCACTTGGCCATCCAAAATATCCAAAATACCATACATTGGTAAATACTACAGCATGAAAATCGTGCATATGAAGAATTTCTGTTCAATACAGTAAAGCAAGAAGTGTCCCCTTTTGTGGTTCTTAAACTGAATACTGTAGTTACCTGCTTCAGTTCAGCCTCCATGTCTTGATTGCAGTTTGATGCATTTTAAACACGACATTGCAAAACACCCATGTCCTGTGTTCTCTCCTTTAGCCTGTCTTCTCTATTTTCATTATTAACTTTAAAATATCCTCCAAGTAACCCCTTATTATTACTTAGTTCTGGCATGTTCTTTATTCCTGTTTGGTGTGTGATCCAACTTCAGACTGGATATATTCTTTCCCTGCTTTACTGCATACCTTTATTAGTTGCTTGCACTTAAATTGAGCAACTGAATCTTGCTGCAATTGAAGGAATTTCCCATTGTGACAACTGCTACAAATGTTGGCAGGGAGTTCCGGTATTTCTTATGTAAGACGTTCATTTGAGAGCACACAATTGGGTCTGAATAGTGAAAATGATCACACAGGGTGGTCTTGACACCGTAAATCTTACTGTAGAGTCTATGTTACTATGGATGGTTCCATATTAAATAACCAGTTAATTTCTCTGTTCTTGTGTAGGTTTTTAAAGATCATATGGGTTAAATGGATAGATCCTCTATAATACTCTTGCCCCATTGATGTGTTTCATGGCACTTCATTGAAAGCAAATACAATACTTCCTGAGCTTTCAGACAAGATTAATTACAGAAAGTTAGTAAGTAATTGAATAATTAGAATAGAATGTTAGGCTTGAAGTACTTATTCCAGAATATGTGACTTTTCACATGTTGCTTGGATACCTCTTTTCTAACAGAAACAGAAAAATTCAGTGCCGCTTGTATCATAAGAGATCATTCAAAGAGTATATTCAGTAGTCTCACCATTTTTTTTGTGAATGGGCTTTTTTTTTTTTTTTTTTTTTTTTTTTTTTTTAGGTAAGAAATTTGACCAGTGTAATTTCTGTAGCATTTTATGTGTTTAAATTTAAAAGAAGGGAGGAGGCAATGCTGTATATTGGGATGTTGTTGGATAGTTTACTTCTGTTACTCATTTTTCCAGATGTGACTGAACCTGTAGTACTATAGGTATGCAGTGTTTAAAAGTATTGGTTTGTAGCTGTTATATAAAATGGGAAAAAAAAAGATAGAACAAAACCCAACATTGTCCTGAGACACTCAGTTCAGACAATCTTCTAAAAGTATCTTTGTAAAATTGGGAAATAATTTGAGGGGGTTATTTTTAAACTAGTAAAGGAAACAGCCTTTGATCTTTTTCTGTTCACCAGCTGTGCCATCCCTCTCTGTAATAGGAGGTAAAGCTGTATTTTTTGCTTATAAAAATAGCTTGGTCCAAATGACTGAATAGTATGTGCAGTAGTCCTTGCCTAAATGAGTTCTTGCTTCTTGTCAATGTGTTGCTGGCAGCCTTATGCCAGCATATATGTACCACTGTGTTAACAGTTCTGTTCTTAGCGTGTATTTCTTAATGCAGTAATAGTTGTGAAAAAGAAACAAGAAAAAAACACAAAAACCAACGACACCACTTTTTTCAGCTCAATCTCTTTTGCTGCAGGGGTATGTTGTAGGCCCGCAAGGAGATTGAATAAAATCCCTGGCTGAACTCTAGCTCAGCTGTTAGCGATAGTCCTCTGCCCTCAATGGCTGGCAGTAGTGGAGAGTTCCTGGGGAACTATTTGACCTCTACCCTTTGGTTTGAATGTTCCAGTCAGAATCTGCTGCTTCTGTTTGTGCTCACTGTGAGTGCTTTATGCAGGTAAAGTGTGGGGTTGCTTTTCCTACTTGTTTGGCTGCTTTATCTGTAGGGCACATCACATTTTCCTACTTTTAATTCAGTTACTGAATGAAATGTTGTATTGTCTGTATCTTAACAGTGTGTCTGTCTGTAGGATACTTCTTCTCACACCTTTCCTCCAAGCCCCATCAGGCAGCACTTCTCTTTCTAGTGCAGTAATACTTGAAATTTTCCTGACAAAAGTCAGCAAGCTGGGCAGTGCACCTCTGGGTGGGTTGTGACCCTGGTGCTGGCGGATTAAAGTGGTTGGTCAGTGACAACTGAGCTTTTTCCTCATCCTTTTCTCACCCTGTGGTTTTCTTACTTGTAACACTTGCTAGTCCATAGCAGTCAGTTATTAACATTGCTTCTGGTATTGTTGCATCCTCTTTGGCTGAGTTTTGCAGTTTTAAGTATATTACACAATTGATACAGTAGCTAGAAAAAAAATGACACTATCAAGACTGTTAGAGGTTTCTTCCAGTATTTTATACTTGTTTGCTACACATTGATGTTACATCTGTTTTGGCAGCAGAGATAAAATATGAAAATGCAGTTTTAAGACTGAAGTAATCCAAATGAGCTTTTTTGTATTTAGGACAATTTTAGTTTATTTGAGAACCCAGTCACTGTTATTGCCATGGTTTCATTTGGCCAAATGTGTTTAGAAAATGCATTGCTTTTAAATTTTTATATATATTGATGTGGTTTCAAGTCCTTAGTGGATCAGAACTGAACTATCTAAAAAGGTAATTGTGACTCACTAACATAGAGAACTTGGTTGGTGGGTTGTACACTTAAGGTACTTCAGCACAGATGAATGTGTTATGATTCTTAATCATCAGCAGTAAATCAAACGGTTCAGTTAGTGGTTCTAGGTGGTAGTTGTTTAATCGGTATAGCAGAGGTGAGGTTTATGGGGCAACAAGGCATTGGATTTCTGAAAATTTTGTAATGCAGTTTTCTTCCCACAGAGAGCAGAGTGTGAGAGCACAGGTGCATGACTGCTGGCTTAGGCTCTCAATAGAGTGTTTGGGTAATATTGTAGTGTTGAATCTGAGGGAGTTTGAATGCATTGGTTTAAATGGCATAAAAATTACATCAGTAATAAAAGCTATTGGAACACTCAGAGGGTCACATTTGGGAATTATCCAGTCAATGGTAGTGGGTAATTTCCATGTAATTTAAAAAAATCTTTGTTGAAATAAATCAGCTGTCCCTATATGTGGAAGAATAAGAGCAAGCTATATATAGGAGTATTTTAAAGCTACTTGTTGTATATGAAGTACAAGTATGTTATTGTGAGGAGGAGGACTGTAAAGGAAGTTATTGCACAAAAAATGCATTACCTCTTTTTGTTTCTTTCTTCCCCACTCACTTCTCTGTCACACTGACATGCCTGAATAACTTGGCACACCATGGGTGAGAAGGGAGCAAGGAGGTACTGGCAACAAAAACTCCAGGAACTCCAGCAGGTAGAATGGAGCCACTGAGGCACAACAGCCGAGCAGGAGTGTTGGTGTCGAGTGCTCTTTGTTGAGAGCAGCTGAACGGTCCAAAGACTTAGTTTTTCACCCCTTCTGCATTAGACCTGGTGTGAATAACTTTAACTGTAACATAAATAGGCTGAGAACCGCCTTCCAGAATGACATTCAGAGCAAAAGTTCTTATAATAAGGGGCAGAGGTTGACGACAGTGAGATTCAGCAGCATTTTAATACACTGCCTCGGACTCTGAGGAGCTAAGCATTTGCCTTCTTGTATCTGGGTTGTAACTGAAGAATGTTACGGCACAACTGCTGTGATATTTTTTCTGAAAGGATTACTTGGCCTTATTATTAAAATTCACACTACTTGGAAATATACAGTGTAATGTTTCCATTCTGACATCATGTTTCTGGGGCAAGCAGCAGCCTCCACTTTACTTCAGATACCTCTTTGAAAAACCTCCTGCAAAGACACACCTGTGCTGTGCAGGCGCTTGTCATAGAGAATACTGCCTGATAACTTGACTTATCTCCTGTTTGTCCGAAAGATGTGATCGCAGGTCACACTCCAGCAGAGAAAGCTCTTTCCTAATCATTGTGGTCTTCAAAAATTTTCATGATAAAGAGGTTTGTTCCTGCTCCATTTTAATTTAAAAACAACTAACATTTCTTCACATTAATTTAATCTCCACATCTACTTGTTTTACTTTGCCATCTAATTAGGGTTTTTTTTGGATGACTTTATTTCTTGCTCTTTTTTCTTCCCCATATGATTAAAGTTGACAGTCCAGAAACTCGGTTAGTTATATATTGTAGTTCTGAATGTAGGCTGCATCTAAGCTTGGTGATGTGGTTGTCAGGAAGTATACAAGTATACTGTATTTTCATATTGTTGCAACAAAGTGAATGGATTATTTTTTTAAAAGTTTTTTAAAAGCTTCAGAAGTGGAAACTTTTTTTTAACATCACTAAAATAATTTAGAAAATAATCTATTTTTTATTTATTCAGAGGAAGAGTTAAAACGTAAATTTTAATTAACACAATTTTCAGCAGTTCAGACGGTCACGGCAGGCTCTGTTCTGCTTTGGGGTTTAATTTTTTGCTATTATTTAGAAAGTTTTCCTTGGGACTTTCATGATAATAGCTGAAATTTTATGTGAGGTTGATGAACCATATTCATAGCAATTGTATGGAAATCGGTGTTGACAGTGAGGAGGCTGCAGAGTTGCTGTGTTCTATAGCAGGCAACTTCAGTCATTGTTTAAGACTTCTACTGGCCTTGCAGCATAGTTCATATTTTCTTTAAGACATAGACCAAATTTCTGTTTTCTGTTTGTAAAATTCCAGTTGTATGTTCCAGAATTAGTCTCATTGATGGTTCACATTAGGTTTATGAATAACTGCTGTGTAATCCAAAGCCTTATTTTACAATAATACTGTGGATTGCTTGTTGATGAACATGAACTTGTTGTTGAAACAGGTGTCAAGACCAGTGTATCAGTTGTAAAACTAAAGGACGTAGGTTTGTAAAGGTATTTGCCTTTTCTCAGTATGCTGAGTGCATTTCGGCTGTGTTTCATGATGGCTGAGGCTTCAAATGCATTTAAGAACTACAAGACTGTATTTTTTTTAAATCCTAGTAAATGTGTCAGAAACTAGGAAATGGCTTTTCAGTGTTGAAAAGTAAACTGTGTGGCAAAACATACAATGAAGCAATCTCTCAAAGATGATCAGAGGAAGGGAATGAGGGAAGAAAAGGAGGGAGTGAGAAGTTTCTGCTGCTGTTTGTGGGAAAATGCAGGAGAAATGCTCACACCCCAGGGAGTGATACCTGAGGATTTTTGTGAAAAACATTTAATCTTCAGGAGTTTTGACTACTTGCCTTAACTTTAAGGGTGAAACTTGCAAGTTCTGTATAGCATCATAAATTAAACCAGTTTTAAACCTTTGCAATTAGATTATACAAGAATGGATATGTAGTATTTAGAGACTTTGTTTTATCAGCAGTATTTCTTTGATTTATTTCTGTGAAATCAAATGTCTAGTCTGGACATCATGGTTGGTTTAAGTTAAGGTAATGAAAGTTGTGATTAAACAGATCTGCAGTCTATATTTTTTAGTATGTTTTCCTTACAAAAAAGTTTCCCTTTATAGAGAAGAAAATATCCATTCAGGCTATTTAATGCAAACAAGAAATACTTGTATTTCCACAAATAATTTTTGCATATTTTTTTAGCAGAAACAGGTTTATACCCTTTATTTCACTATTAATAGCTTAAGTCGTTTAATTTGTGAAGTGCAGTAATGGTCTGAGCATTCATTGTATTCTACATCCTCTGTGATGTTAAATAGCAGTCATGGTGTACATGTAGATTGTCATGATCACAGAGATGTATTCTTTCACAACCTTCGGACTGTTTGTTTTGTAAAATTAACCATCTGAAAAGATCAAAATGTTAGCGTTAGACACCATCCTTTTCTCACATTGTTTTCTCTAGGTGTTCAGTCTGGGTGAATGTACAAGAAATATCTTTCACAGATATATTTTAACGTACACTTAAAATACCTGCAGTAATACATCTACAGAATAGTGTCTCCATATGATCTAAGATAATTGGACTGTGTTGTGTTGATGTAATTCAGTTTGCATTTTTATAGCAGAGGAAGTCCCCCAAACTAACCTACTCTTACCTCTTGGAATTCAATGGTTTTGTGTAACATATTTTGACTCATTTTATTCAAGAAAAGAGCAAATACCCACAAGTAGTCCTATGGTGTGTCTTCACTGCTTTGTTAGCTCAAGTTTGCCTTTGATTCAGTTTATTTTGTGTTCAAAACTGCTTCCAGCTGTTTTGGTGTGGTTTGAAGCTCAGGTATTGCTGAAGTACATTAATAATATAGTAATGTGTTGCTTCTTTACTTAAAATAACTCAATCTAACTGTGAAGACAAGCCTGACTATATTAAATATGTTTCAAAATTATTACTGGCAGTTGCATAGGTTTTTTTGTTGGTTTGTTTGGTTGTTTTCTGTTTTATTTGTTTTTAAATGAGGATGTTTTGTTGAGTTTGTTTGAGAGTTGTTGTAAGGTTCTCAAAACCACAGGGTAGGAGACTTGTACATAGAAGTATTAACACGCCTCAGTGTGCTTAATTCCCTTGCTTTTGTCTGCCAGTGTATCTTGTTTTCCTTATTCGGACTGTGACAGATCCAAGTTCAGTTTAAACTTTGCATGTTTTTGTTTAGTATGATAAGATTCTTGTTTGTTTCATGTCTGACCTGCAGTTGTCTTAATAAGTTTACTCTGAACATCATAGTGTAAGATTTTGTGTGTAACACTTCTATAACAAAGACTTGTACTAGTGACATTGTTTTAAGGGGGCTAATAACTAATCTGCTGTCCTAGTCACATGTTACTGAAAACCATAAAAAATAATTTCTAACTGCTTTTTTTCTGTCTTCAGTCTTTAACGCTTCCTGTTCCTCCATAAGTTTTTCTTATGAAAGCTCCTGGCCAAATGACCAGGTCACTTTACAGATACATTGAAAGCAAACCCCTTGTCCTGAGGAGCTTGTGACTAGATAAGGCTGCCTCTTTTTTAGAAGTTTGCCTGAAACACCAAAATATTGCTGTTACAGCCTTGCAAGCTGTCAAATTTGGATTCTTTACCTTTTTTTTTCTGGTTTAAATTTCTCAACTGCTTGACTGGAAAAGTTTCTTTGGAGTATTTGTGACCTGTGGTGAACTATTTCTACGGTAACTGCATGGAAGCAAAATTCCCCTTTCTTCTCACTGAGATTTCTAATCTGATTTGGTTTATGTATTGATACTTAAGTAATTATTTTTTAGGGTTTTTCTCCAATTAGTCTTAAAAGTTGCAATTAAGGCTGTCACAAAACAAAAGCTTTTTGAGATTTTGTAACATTTTTATTATTCTTACATTAAAAAACAAACAAAAACAAAAACCCCACAAGACCTCTTCATTTTTCTTTTTTCCTAAAAGTCAGCTTCTTCGTACCTTGACCATCTCTCTGAGGGAGAGAGAAAAACAAACACACACAAAACACCTAAAACCCAACAACAAAACCAGAACAAGCCCACAAAGCAAAACCAAACACCACCACCCCCTGCCCCCCTCCCCAACAAACACCTTTGGAGTAAAATAATTTCCCAGCTAGTTATTTTAGCTTTCATTTGGATTTTTGCCTGAAATGTGGAATATCCATGTTGACATTCTGTGCCCAGTTTGAGGTGAATTTAAAATCCAGGTCTTTGATATTGTAGGCAAACATCCTGGGTGAGATCTTGGATCCATGTCCATCTTCCCACTCTTCGTCCAAGCTGTTTGGTGCCATAGAGATATTAGTCTTGACTGAATTTGGGGCCAGGATCTCTGATGGGGTTTAACAGGAATGAGAGAAGGGGAAACTAAAATTGAAATATGGTGGTCCAGGCTTCCTAAAGGAAGGATATTTGAGGTGACTGATGGTACACCTGTATTAAGTGGAAATAATTTCAGTGCAGGAGTTTCTCACAATACTGGAATGGAGGAGAAACTATCATGTTAACCAGAAGTCAAATTTAAAATTAATTAAATAACTCAAATTAATTAGGAAAAAATGCCATACAATATAATTGAATTTAAGTCCTAAGCATTTCTGTTGATAATAAGTGTTGATAGTTGCTAAAATGAGATTAATAAATAAAGGGCATAGGTCTTGATGTTTCAGGAGAAGCTGACAAGTTTGAGATGGATTATGGGCAGATACGTTTTTAGATGTTTTTCTAGTCTACAGTGGGGATATTAACAGCTCTTGTTTTACATTTCTAGTGCAGCTCATTAGCCTGTCTGAATCCTGAGCAATGTAGCTGGGTTGTGGATGATAGACTTGGTGTTTATTTTGTAGCTTCTTGTAGGCTCTTTTCTGAGTAAATGAAGCATGGCTTATACTCTCCCATCAAATTTGATATATTAGCCTATCTGTAAAGTCCATGGGCTGTAAGGTTTTTGTTTGTAGTATATTTTCGGAAGAAAGATTAGGCTTCTGAGTGAAAACACAAGTTACGAGTATATGCACAGTAAAAGAAAAAAATCACCGAGGAATTTTTGACCTACATTTGTCCTAAATGTTTTGGGAAAAAAAAATCAGTTTGTAATACTGGCAGCTTTCAGTCCAATAGTGTAAATTACACTAGATATCAAATATCTTCCATTTTTGTTATATTAATGCTTTTATTTCCTTATAAAGGTAGTTAAGCATTTGATCTTCTGAATTTAATATGAATATTGTACTAGTGAGAGGTTGTCAGGTTATATTGGGGAAAATGAAAATTACTGTCTGTCTTCTGTTCAGAGTCTGCGTCTGTGGACAAGTCTGTATCCCATTCTTGCACAACTCCTTCTACATCTTCTGCTTCTGGACTGAATCCAGCTTCTGCGCCTGCTTCATCTGCTCCTACAGTTCCTGTCTCACCTGTCCCGCAATCACCAATTCCTCCGTTACTTCAGGACCCAAATCTCCTTCGACAGCTGCTGCCTGCTCTGCAAGCCACCTTGCAGCTTAATAATTCTAGCGTAGATATATCCAAAATCAATGAAGGTAAGGATTCTTTAAAGTTGGTGTAATCTCTTATTTACACACATTATTATAGTACTGGATACTAAGCTGTAGTAAATTCAAGCCTTACTTTAAATGAGAAGTTAATAAATGAATCCCTAGATAAAGTGTTTTTATTTGTTTGGGGTTTTTGGTGGTGTGGTTCTTTGTTTTTTGTTTGTTTTTTTTTCCTGTTAAACCTTTTAAAATCAGCCGAGTAACATTTAAAGTTGTCAGGCTAATAAATGCTGATGTATGTGAGTGGTCTAGTTGAGACTGGTGACTTAATTGCTGTATCAGCATTCATCTGTTGTCCAAAATTTAGTTAGAGCTTTTTGTTCTTTTGTTTTGTGCAGTGTTGTTTTGTGTAGTTTGTGCTGCTGTTCTAATCATGTGTTTGCAAATACTGAAACTTCTAGGGATTCTTTAAATATTGTTGCCTATCAACTTCTTTTTTTTAGCAGAACATGTTAGCCTCTCTGAATAAAGACAGCATATCAGTAATTTTGCTAGCAAGATAAATTTTGTGTGCAAAATCAGTGTATCCCTTAGATTTTTGCCCCATTGGTCTAGTTTATTAGAAGAAATTTTAGAACTAGCTATAGTGCCATTTGCTGTAAGAATAGGTAGAGTTGATGCGCTTTGAATGTAATTTTATCTAATGTGTCTGAATGTGGCAGGTTACTGATGAAGCAAATGTTGTGGGAATTTTTGTTTGCTGCTTTGGGCTTCTTGTGCACTGATCACTGATTTAAATAAGAAGAAAAACATTTACATGCCCAGAGTTAATTAACATTTTAAAAGTGCAAACCATGAAAATCAAAATAGTAAAATTATTTAAAATTGTACTATTTTGTACGGTATGATTATTTAAAAGGAAAAGCTGTCAATTGACTTCCTTTTAATTGGCAAATATTATGGCTTCATTGGATACTAATAGATGAGTAGGTTATTGTTGTTGTTTTTTTTCTGTGCAGGGAGAAGCTTTTAAAACTAGTGCACTAGGTTGAACTACAAAAGTAGGAGTATCATGGTTAAAAGAATGAAAGTTCCCATGAAAACTCCAATTGTATTTTATTAGAAAGCTGCCAATTGAAGTTCACAGTCATTTTCTTTTGCCATGTCTGAGCAGCAGCTGGGACTGTCTCGGAACAAGTGTGTTTAGTAGTGTTCTGGTGGCAGAGTGACTTCACCTTGCACAGCAGGACGGCCCTCGCTGTGCACACGATGCAGTTAGTCTGTGTTTGTGCTGGTGAGTCAGTTTTTTCAAACTTGGGCATGGGCAGTGTATGTTCAGGAAATATCTCTCAGCGCCCAGAGACCTTTTTAAAAAGCTGAGTTCAGAAGCTGGGTCTCATCTGCTCATACTGTAAGATGTTCTTCCTGCATAGTGCAGTTTTAAAATGACTGGTTGAAAATTATTAAGTTTTTTAACTAGAGGAGGAGAGATGGGACAGCTAAACCCAGAACAAATAAGGTGGTTTTGTTGTGGGTTTTTTTTTTTAAGAAGAAACACTGAGTGTCTGGATTTTTAACTTGAAACATCTTTTCCCTTGAAGTCTTCACCCCTTCCCCCCTATCTCTTTTAGTGAGTTAAAGTGATGCTGCTTTTTTTGCTTTTTTTTAAAAAAAATATTGTTATTTAAAGAAACCCTACACATTCTGCTTGCTGCAATAAAAAATTGAACAAATATTCTCCTTCTGTTTACAAGAATTAGTATGAATCCATAAGGTCAAGCTGAAGACCTAAAGCTATTTTCTAAAAGAATTTTTAGTGTATATCTCAAAGATAAAACTACTAAATAAAGGACTTGGTTAGACATGCCAAGCATTCATGATTTGAATTTAAGTAATTGAAAAGTGGTTCAAGTAGCACTTTGGTCTATTGTGGATAAGGGAACAAAACGAGAAAGAAAATGTGGCTTAAATGTATTTAGCCAGTTTGAACAGTTTAAAGTGATGTTCAGTTGTCAGTAAAAAAGAATGTTTGTTTTTAGTTCTAACAGCAGCTGTGACACAAGCCTCTCTGCAGTCTATACTCCATAAAATTCTTACTGCTGGACCATCTGCTTTCAATATCACTTCCCTAATTTCTCAAGCTGCACAACTGTCTACGCAAGGTATTCAGAGTCTCCTTTTCACTTACGTAAAATGGTTACGTTGCATTTTATAAAGGCTGATACAATTGAAAGCTGTGTCTTGCCGTGTGTTTGGACATCTGGTGTGGAGGATGTCGAATGACTTCTTTTTCCAAAGATAGGGTAAGGAATTGTTACTTGGGAAACAGGAAGCTGACACTCAACTAAGTAAATGTGCTTCTCTGTCTCACCTTTTGGTAGTTTCTTTCTGAAACGTGTGAGACATTTTGAGTTTGTTCTGAACCTTTATTAGATGTCTTTTAATGTTCAGTATAAACCACAACTCTTCATTGGTTGAGCACTTGTCCTGTAATACTGTGCTACTGTGACTCTTCTTAAAAGAAATTTAGTTTATCTGGTGGGGGCTTTTTTTGTCCTATTCTGTAAACAGTATTTTTCAGCTTCCAGGCAAGATAGTCCTTCAGGTGTCTTCAATACATTATGGTCTGTAACTTAATAAAACTGGAAACCAAAACCATAAATGCAGTTATGTTATTGAGTAGGTAAGCAGTACAATGCTAATTTTTAGCCAGTAATTAAAACATGAGTGGGAGACTTGATAGATGCCTAGAATGGGTTTCTAGATAAACTGTTCATGCATTCTTTCAGTTAAATTGAGTTGAGTGCTCTAAAATAGGAATTGCAAATGAAACTAATATAGTCTCTTAATGTAAAAAGCATTGCATAATAGCTGCTTCTCTCTCCTCCCCTTTAAGTTTTAGAAGAGGAGGGTTTGGGGAAAACAGAATTCTTTAGCTAGGATTGTTGATGAACATTTGATTGTTCCAGTTGTTCACCTTCCAACTGTCTCAAGGTGAATGTGTTTTGTATGTTACCTAATGCAGCATACTCCAAAGTACCAAAACAAAACCTAAGTCACATTTAAGATAGGATATGGTTTTATTAAAAACAATCTTTTGTTTTTCTTTACAGCTCAGCCATCTAATCAGTCCCCAATGTCTTTAACATCCGACGCCTCATCACCAAGATCATATGTATCTCCAAGAATAAGCACGCCTCAGACTAACACCGTTCCACTTAAACCTTTGATGACTACGCCACCGGTATCATCGCAACAAAAGGTAAGCTCCTTTTGATTTATGCCACATTGTAGTAAGAAACCACTACAGGTAATGTTACATATTGCTGCCATACATCCGTGTGCTAGTAGTTATTTACGGGATCAGAAAATATGTATGTTATCTTGCCCAGTAGAAACAGAAGCAACTGGAAGCAACTACTTGGCTGTATTTTTGCAGTACTGCTCTAACATGGAATTCTAGTACACTTCTCTGTTTTTGAAGAAAATTTTGTGCTCGCTTCAGATGCTGTCTAGAGATATTACCAAGAGATCAGTAGTTTAACATACTTAAATGGAAACAAAAACTGACTCCAAAGGCAGCAGCTCATGCAGTTCTCTAGACTTCAGCCCATGAAAGATTTTTAGAATGGGAAATTCTTGGGGAAGTTGACTTGATGTAGTCTCAAATTTGACTTAGAAGTATTCTATGTGTTTACAAGGTCAGTAGCATTATGTCCCTTTCCCTTCCCATCTCCTCACTCTCATTCATTCAGAATTCCTTAATTGGATCAGTGACTAGGAAACATGAATTGAAGCTAACAAATAAGCCCCTGTGGTTCTTCCTAAGGATGAAAATATAGTAGGAAAGTAGGAAAAAGGTCTTCTGTGGGATCTGAGCTCAGTATTCCATATCCTACAAGCAGTGATATTGAGGAATAAATACGGTTGAAGCTGTGATTATCTGTCTTATCTACCTGCTCTGTCCAGCAGATCAGAGATAGTGTTTTGCTGTGTACAGGTGGGGACAGTAGGTCTAACTAGAGGCACTCAAGATGAACTTCCCCTTAAGGATTGTTCTTTTTCCTTGTTTAAAGACTTGTGATACATGCTGTAGAGCAAGGGAGGAAATGGGTTAAAGGACCTGTTATGACAGAGAATTTTGTTACTAAAGGGGACTGAAGGCAGGGCTATTGATTTACACCCTCTGGTGGAAAGTAACTTTTACGTTTGAGATAGTTTTGTAGTGATAGGTAGAGCTGCAGGTCATAACACTTGTGCCTTTTAGGCAAGTTTAAAAAAAAAATAGCAATTTACAGTGTTCTGGCTGTGAAAAATGGAAATCTGAAGAGGATTTAGACCTCTCCTAGAGGTTTGCTGTTTTCATGCAGTGGGAGCTTGCCCTGTCTCTTCATTGTACAGATGTTTCTTTGAAGTTTGAGACCCTCAGATTTTAACCCGTTCTGTCAGTATGTTGCTCAGTGTATGTAGTATCTTATCAGTGTAAAAAGCATGGCTCTAGACTTTGGGGTGAGATCAGTCTTTTTTTTTTTGGTAAAATCCCTGCTGTCCCCCACCTTGCTTAGCTAACTGAGGTATCTTTCTTTCAATTTTCTGCTTGGAAGATAGCCTCTTCTGTCTTAAGGCCTTTAAGAAATGCTTTTATCTTCAGGAGGACAGACTGCATTCCTCATTCTAGTCTAAATGCATACTTTTCTTACATTTGTATTTTTTTCATGAGTACGAAGAAAACCAAGTGATTCTCCCAGTTTGCTGTGATTGACAATGGTACTGTGAATTGTGAAAACCTCATGTGTATACTAATCCTGCTTGTTGTCTTTGTTTCTGCCCTTGGAGTGCATCCTGAATCTATGTGGTCACATCCCTTAGCTAAGTGACAAGTAATAAAATTATCAAACAACAAACTTTAACCAAGAAGGGAGATGTCTGACACTTTAAAATCCTAGAATATGAAAGAGAATCTTCTTGTTTACTGGCAGTAACTGGAAGCTGATCTGTTCTGGTCTCCACAACCCAGAGATCTGGATCTACTTTATAAATAAAGTTCTGATTATCAGCTACATTAAAAACACTGGAAAAGCTTTATCCTTTGGGATCTTCTTTATCTAGTTTGTTTTTTGAAAGAAAACTTGAATGAAGGGCAGCTCTGCAGGATTTCCCCCTGCCCTTGCTTCCCCTCCACCCCAGACATTTATCCTTGCTTTATAATCTTATTCTTAATATTCATCATCCTGCTAGAGATGTTTTCCTAGAACTGTGCAGACAAACCCACTGCATTTCACTCAGTATAAAGGCCAGCATTATACCTGTGAGGTAGGTGGTGTGATAGTAAACTATGCCTTAAGAGAAAGTGAAGGCAAGCCAGGTACTGAAATAGAATTGTAGAATAATTTTGATTGGAAGAGACCCTTAAGATCATCGAGTCCAACCATACCTAATGCTAGCACTAAACCATATCCCTAAAAGCCTCATCTATATGTCTTCTGAACACCTCCAGGGATGGTGCTTCACAACTGTTTCTGCAAATAAATTTTTCCTGATACCCAATCTAAATCTCCCCTGGCACAACTTGAGGCCATTTCCTCTCATCCTGTCACTTGTTACTTGAGATAAAAACCAACACCCTCCATGCTACAACCTCCGTTCAGGTAGTTGTAGACATTGATAAGGTCTCTCCTCAGCCTCCTTTTCTCCAGGCTGAACAGCCCCAGTCCCCTCAGCCGCTCCTCATCACTCTTGTGCTCCAGGTCCCTCAGCAGCTTCATCACCCTCCTCTGGACTCCATCCAGCACCTCAGTGTCTCTCCCATAGTGAGGGACCCAAAACTGAACACAGGATTCAGGGTGCAGCCTCACCACTGCTGGGCACATGGGGAAAGTAGGGCCAGTCTGTCTTGTCTGTATAATTGAATATGCTTTTGAACACATAAGCCTTCCCTCAGTTTTTCAGTAGAAGCAAAAAACTTCAAGGCTAAATGCAGGTTTGGGAAGAGTTGGTTTGAGTTCAGTGTAAGTTGTAACTAGAGCAAGGTTGCCACTCCTCCAAAAAGAACAACCAAAAAAGTGTTCATTGGTTTATGCTGTATTTTATATGAGAATCTCCACTTACATGCAGGGCTTTGTGATTACCCATAGTTAGAGACTTGGTGTGCAGGGTGTCACCTCTGTAATTTTCGAAACAGGGTGTGTTTTATTTATACAAATACAGAAGTTTTTCCGAAAGTGATGATATCTATATTTTGATGAACATAGTGTGACACATTTTGAAATGACTATATTTTAACCCATTTTTCCTTAAAATGGCATGACAGTGAGGTGAGATTGCACGTGGCTTATTTTTCAAACACATATAATAGGATTGCAATCAAAGTGTTAAGCGTAGTAAATTTCTGAGTTACACATTCTAAGCTATAATGTCTTTGCTTCAGAATACTGTTTTATTAGTCCTGATGGAGTTTTGTGAATTATTATATACATTGGCACGTTTTTACTCTCATCCCTCTGTGAGGAAGTTATAACTCTTACTACACTAGGATATCATAACCATAAATGCTTTCTCTTTTCTAGGTACCTTGAGTAGCTTCACAGAGCAGCTAAACAGAATTAATAGTAATGCTTGACAGCAGGATTTTGTTTTGTTTTATATTTTTTTAGGTGTTTCTCAAATCTGGTGCTAAAAGGGCTGTTTAAATATAAACATAAATTGTTTGTGCGTTAGTCCCAGAAGTAACAAATTCTGGTTCAGCAGCAGATACCTTTCCAGTTCATCAGGGAAAGAACTTGCTTGATAGTTCATCTATTTACATAATACAATTCTGTAAGATGGGATTGAGATGAGAATTTAAGTGGTGATAGTTCCAGTGTGAGCTTGTCTGTTTTAGTACTCCTTTGGATATGTCAGTCAGGTTAGTTTATCCAGTTCTAAGAGTATGAGGTAGATTATGCACAATCCAGGTGTGGTGCTGTGCCAGGACACGTTTGGTTTCAGAGCACAGGCTGGTTGGTTTTGGCTGCCTCTGTGCAGCAGGCACAGACAAAGCTGAACTGGCACCCTGTGAGCAGAGCCAGTGCCAGGTGCGGAGGTCCTTGGCTGGCTCTGGGAACAGTGTGGTGCCATCGCGCAGTCAAGCCTGTTACATGGGACTGCAGGAATGTGCCTGTGCTGGTAGGTGTGCCTGGAGATGTGCTGCACACACGTGGCAGCTCAGGTGGTACAGACTCTGGCATCCGAGGCATCGCATTTTGCTGTTTAGCTGTGCCTGTGTTGTATGATCAGAAACTGTTGGGAATTTCTGCAAAATAACTGTGTAAAGCATATTACACAGACCTGTCAAGCCCAGTGAGAATGCTGCTTATGAATTTGTTTTTTAGATTTAGCCCTTGTTATTTTTCTGTTTGTAGTACACTTACAGTCTTTGAAACACTTGGAAAACAGGGAATAGTTAGGAGTTTTTGTGGCTCATTTAGGTAACAAATCTCAGTTCTTCTTTATAATCCATTTTTGGTTTTATTTTTACCAGCCAAGGAGCTGGTTAGTTTCTAGTTCAGATCCAAAGGTGATTGTATTATCTCTGATAAACTTTCCTTTTGAAATTGTTACTTCTGTTTGAACAGCCTTGATGGTTATATCTGCTCCCAAGATGAGCAAAACTCAGGCATTAATAACAAAGTTCTTGATGTCATATATTTCATAAAGATATGTAGGTAGTCTTTTCATAAATCAATTTGAGCTGCTACTATTTCGCCCCCTTAACTGTATAATTCTGTTGATTTCAACACACTGAGTGATCCTACAGTGATCTTGCTTTATATTTTCAGAACCATGACCTTTTCATGTACTTTTCAGACTTTTTTTGGCTTTTGATGATAATTTTTGAAGGTGGCTTTTCCTCGTAGACATATATGTAGGTTTGAGATTGCATAAAGATTTCCTGTGTATTTAAATAAATGAAGTTATGTCTTGACTTACTTGAGCAGATACTGTCTGACTTGCCGTCTGTGGTTTGTTTCACTGGAGTCTGTTTCTGAAACTGAGAATTTCTGGAGGTTCAGATGACAACTAGTTAGTAATTGACACCAGTTTGATGTCAGCAAATGCCAGACAGGCTGCCTGATTTATGGTTTTTGTCTGTATGGATCCCTAGAAACCATTTTTCTTTCCTTCTTCTTTCTTTGAATTGTTAGCTTGATTTTCTAGAATGGAGGATAAATTTTGGAACTCTTTTCTCTCTTGTATGTACTTTAAAAGGGACAGAGGTATGCAGAGTATGGGACAAAAAAACTCATCTTAAACTCCATTTACTGTAACTTAGGCACTAGTATATTACTAAACCTTTCATCCTGTTATAGTTCAGGAATTAACAGAAAAAAAGACTGTATCTCACTGCTGATGCCTTAAAGTCTTTAGTGTGAATGTGTACTGCAAAGGAAAAGCAAAAAGCTACTGGTGCCTTTTTTTTTTACATTATACATTGATTTAGAGCTGAGAGAACAGTTAAAAGGAGGGAATAGCAGACTGATAAATATGCTTCAGATTTTTTTTTCATTTCTGATATGACTATGACGTAATTCTGCTTTTGATACTGTGTAATGTATTTTCAAGTAGAGATGATCAAAAATGAAATTGGGTTGAACTGTTTTACCTAATAAACTTGCAATGTTCTGACAAGTCATATGGATCTAAATTTGCTTCTGTTATACCTGTTAAGTACTCTTTGTATTTTAGTTAAAACAGTTATCTGTCACAGTTGTGGAACTAGAAATGATTTTTTAAAAAAGCACCCTGTGAAGCATATAAAAATTCTGTCAACAAAAGACCTTGTATCAAAAAACCCCACTGGTCTTGTAATATCCATGTTTTCCTCTGATTATTACACTTGGTATTTACTGTGGAAGAAATCTTAATGAAGTTTTGAACTTTCCAGGTTGCTACTCCAGGTGTTAAACAAGGACCAGTGTCACAGGCAGCACCTCAGCAGCCGGTAATAGCTGACAAGCAGGCAGGTCACGAACCTGCCTCTCCACGAAGCCTTCAGCGCTCAAGGTATTTTGAAATACTTCTCTGTGCTTTCTTCTGGTTTTGCTCTGGATCAGATGTCTGTTCTGTGTGTTGCAATCTATGGGTTCTTCCTGGGCCTATTTACTGAACATATGACTTAGCTCTGCAGCTACTGAGAGGATGGAGCTCAATATCTTTGCTACAGAGCTAATGTGGTAGATTCTCCATTTTAGGACCACCACTCGAGTTCTATTCACAGAAGGAAAATAGAATTCGTATTTCTGCTCTGTCACTCTGGAGTCAATTTTACAAGTACTTCCTTGTATTGTGATTTCTGAGTTTGGAGGTTTTGTTTCTTTCTGTGCAGTTATGGGATTAAATGCTTTAACTCTCTGTGATTTGCTTAGTGTTAGATGTTTGTGGTGTCTTACTGCAGTGTAATATGATTTTTAAATTAGTAAGAACTTTTGTCTGTCAGGTGATTTTGCTGCTGTAATGAAAAACATTAAAAAATGAAGTAAGTTTCATAAATGCTTTTCCTTGGCCAGACTCTTTTGTCAACATTGCAACCTATTCAGATATTGCGTGATATGAACATTTATCCATTGATGTACAAGGTGAGGTTAGGATCTGTATATTTTATGAATTTTTTCTCTTTGGAAGATCAGCTTTTCATTGTGTAGAATGCTGTGCACTTGGTCATATTGGTTTCAGGGGCTATAACTAAAGATCTCAAGGCATATCAAGGATAAGAGGATTATTAGGGGCAGTCAGCATGGCTTTACTAAGAGTAAGTCATACTTGACCAACCTCGTAGCCTTTTATGAGAATGTAACAAGGTAGATGGATGATGGCAGGGCGGTGGATGTGGTCTACCTTGACTTCAGCAAAGCGTTTGACACAGTCTCCCATAGCATCCTAGTTGCTAAGTTGAGGACGTGTGGTCTGGACAATAGAGCAGTGAGGTAGATTGCAAACTGGCTTAAGGACAGAAGCCAGAGAGTGGGAGTCAATGGTGCGGAGTCTAGTTGGAGGCCAGTATCTAGTGGAGTGCCTCAGGGGTCAGTACTGGGGCCAATATTATTCAATATATTCATTAACGATTGAGACGAGGGAATATGGTGTACTATCAGCAAGTTTGCTGATGACACTAAGCTGGGAGGAGTGGCTGACACACCAGAAGGCTGTGCTGCCATCCAGCGGGACCTGGACAGGCTGGAGAGTTGGGCGGGGAATAACCTGATGAAATTTAACAAGGGAAAGTGTAGAGTCCTGCATCTGGGCAGGAACAACCCCAGGTTCCAGTATAGGTTGGGAAATTACATATTAGAGAGCAGTGTAGGGGAAAGGGACCTGGGGGTCCTGGTGGACAACAGGATGACCATGAGCCAGCACTGTGCCCTTGTGGCCAGGAAGGCCAATGGCATCCTGGGGTGTATTAGAAGGGGGGTGGTTAGTAGATCAAGAGAGGTTCTCCTTCCCCTCTACTCCGCCCTGGTGAGACCCCCATCTGGAGTATTGTGTCCAGTTCTGGGCCTCCCTTATGAAGAAAGGCTGAGGGAGCTGGTTCTCTTTAGTTTGGAGAAGAGGAGGCTAAGGGGGGACCTTATTAATGTCTATAAATGTATAAAAGGTGAGTGCCATGAGGATGGAGCCAGGCTCTTCTCGGTGGCAAACAATGATGGGACAAGGGGTAATGGGATCAAGCTGGAACACAAGAGGTTCCGCTTAAATTTGAGAAAAAAACTTCTTCACAGTGAGGGTGACGGAGCACTGGAACAGGCTGCCCAGGGGGGTTGTGGAGTCTCCTTCTCTGGAGACATTCAAAACCCACCTGGACATGTTCCTGTGTGACCCCATCTAGGCGTTCCTGCTCTGGCAGGGGGATTGGACTAGATGATCTTTTGAGGTCCCTTCTAATCCCAAACATACTGTGATACTGTGATCTGTCATAAGAGCCTTTTCTGATGGAGTGAGTCATGGTCTAAAACTGTGGCAGGAGGAGACTGCAGGTTGACTTTTTAAAAAGTGCATCATTGCAGTGGATTCCTGTGAATCTACAAGGTTTTGCAGTTCTTAAAAGCTGGATTTTAGAGTGGTTGCATAAGGTATGTGATATGATATTTGAAAAGATAAAAAAAAAGGACAAAAAACCCCAAACACCAAAACTCACACCCAACAACAGCAAAAAACCCCAAGACTCTTTCCTTGACTGCATACCCTGAAGCTACATGGTGGTGCTTTCCAGATCATGAAGTCGTGAGATCCTTTTATCTGTGCTGATGGGATTAATAACAAAGGGAACCTTCGATTACATCAGTGCACTAACTTATAGATTTCCAAATCTGTGTTGGTTTTTGCTGTTTTTGTGGGGATAAGGAGATTGTTTTGTGTTTGAGTTTTTGTTTGTTTGCTTGGCAGTCCTGTCCCAGTGACTGGCTTTACTGGAGACACTGTGGTATTGATCAGTTTGAGGGTAAAAACAGGAGCAAGTAAGAAGTTTTAGAGTCTTTAGCATTAGGTATCTTACAGACACTAGATTCTAGTCTTTGGCAGTATAACATACAACTCATTTTCCTCCATGGATAGAATAAGGACATAGTGTCCCACCTCTAGTCTCTAATAGTTATGGGTGGTGCTGTTAAAATCTTTCCTGAATTACAGTACCAAAAGTAAAATTGTACTTGTCAACCAGCTAAGCCTTTTTAGTTTTAAGGGAACTATACCTTTTTATAAGGAGCAGTGAATTTTTGGGGAACGGCACTCAGTCACAGACCCTCTTGTCCTTTGCTGATCACCCTTTCCTCATAGGAAATCTTGACTAGTAGAGTATAGTCTTGCTCTTGGAAACATTCACCATGGCCTGGAGTCCGTGTGAAGTGATCCTAGTGGGCATTTGGACTGCTAATCCATAGCCCACCCTCCCTTTGGGTAATAGGACTTTGTACTTTGGCATAACCCTTGCCCACATTGAGTTCCCTTTATGGACCTACTGGCCCTCTGCAAACCATTGCTCTGCTTGCCATCAGCATTTTGCTGGAGAAGCTGAGTTTGTCCCAGGAACTGTGCTGCTGAAGCAGAGGGGTCGTGCAGGTGGCATGGTCCTGTGTTTGAGGAGAAGACAGTGCACAGATAGAGCAGAATGTGTAGGCTGATATCAAAGGTATTGTGACTTGTATCATGTGGTCATGCGTTTCTGTTTCTTTTGGATGTCTAAGAGATGATTCCAAAGACACACCAAAAGTTATGACTGCTTTAAAAATGGAAACAAATTAGTGCTTCCATAATTAATAGTATGATCAGGTTGCTGGTGTCTCTTTATTTCCAGAAAGGACTGGGAATATTTTTCCTTTACCTTAGAAAATGCAAAATTGCTGGAGGGGGGGCATTTCCTTCCATTTTCGGTAGGTTGTAAGATTTTGTAGCTTGTAGTACTGTATTTCAGAACCATCTTCTTTTCATACAGATGGTTTTGCCTCTCTAGAAGCATTCTGTTACCTGTGGCATAGTCAGTCTTTAACTCAGCCAGCAGCTAAGGCTGTGTTTGGCTTTATTGAAGCTTTTAAAAATACAGCAGTAGTTTGGAGCTGTCTGTCATTGCTGCATTCGTAGCTCCCCCTGCTGCTAACAGCAGTACTAGGATATTTTGTGACAATATGTTTTATTCATAATTAAGCTACAACTTTGTTTTTGAGAAACCCACAGATATTATTTATTTTCCTGAAGTGTTTGTGATATGTTAGAGTGATTTTTATTTTTTTTTGACTGATGAAGTAGGAGCCAGTGAAACCAGGTTGGTAAATGGAGAGAAGGCAAGTCATAGGGGAACTTCACTCCTATTAGAGCTAACAAGTAAATAAGCATTGAAGGTGATGCCTCAATTCTACTTAGTTAACACATGTAGCCTTGCTCAGCGTTATTGGTATGCAGATGCTGTGTGAATACATAGAAACAGAATAATTCAGGTTGGAAGGGACTTCTAATTGTGATCTAGTTTAAGTCCCAACTCAAAGTAGGACTGGTAAGTTTGAATTGCTAAGGGTGTTGTTTAGGTGTTTTTTTTATATATATGTCTGAGCATCTTCTTCTAATGTTAGACTACCTGGACAGTGAAATTTTTTTTGCTTATGCCTAATTAGAACTTCCCATGTTGCAACTGGTGTCTCTGCCTCTTGTCCTATCAGTGTGCATCTCTGAAAAGAGCCTGGCTCTCTGCTCTCCCCATAGCTAGTTAAAAAGAGTAAGAACCACCTTCAACCCCCTTCCTTAGCCTTCTCTTTTCCAGAACTTTTGGCTTCTCCTGACACAGCATGTGCTTCAGCCCCCTCATTATCTGTGTGGTCCTCTGCTGGATTCCTTTGCTGTGGCAGTCCTAATTTTTGGCTGGTTTTGGGCTCCCCACTACACAGTGTTCCAGGTGCTGTGGATCTCATAAGCTCTGAAGAGAGGGGAGGAATTGCTTTCTTCAGCCACACTCTTGCTAACACAGCCCAGTGTGTGCTTGGCCTGCTTTTCCACAGGAATACATTGCTGACCCATGTTTTAACTTGTCCACCAGGATCCTCAGGTCCTTTTCTGCAAAGCTTCTTTGTACACACTCACCCTGTGCTGTTCTGTGGGGTTGGGTCTGTTCCAGTACTGTTGCACAGGGTTATTCCACCCCCAGTGCAGGACTTAGCATTTGCCTTTTTTTGACTTGGTTTCTGCCTGCCCGTTCAAGTCCTTCTGAATAACATCCTACTCTTCAGCGTATTGACTGCTCCCCCCAAGTAGGTGTCATCTCTAAATTCACTGAAGGTGCATTGTGGGCCACGATCCAAGTTTTTTAATAAAAGTTAAGCAGTATTGGCCCCAGTATTAATCAGTGAAGCTCAGCACTAGTCACTGGCTTTTAATTGGTCTTTGTACTGCTGTCTGTAACTTTTGAGTCCAGCAGTTCTGTGTCTTACCCACCTTACACATTAAATACGGACTGGAGAAGTGAACAGTTCATCTGTAAGAATATTATGGGAGATGATGTTGCAGGCCTTGCTGCAGTCAAAGTAAACAACATTGCTGCTTTCCCCTTATTCTCTGAGCTGGTCATCTAATCACAGAAGTTGGGGAGGTTGGGTCAGGCATAATTTACCTGTGGTAAATCTGTGCTAGCTCTTTTATTTTGCCTTTTAGTCTTCCATGTAGCTAGAACCCCTCCCAGGAGGACTTGCTCTATAACTTCCCCAGAGATTAAGGTCAACTAGCCAGCTGGTTGACCAGGTGGTCCTCCTTGTGCTTCTAGAAGATTGCTTTAATGTTTGCTTTTTTTCCCCTGCTCACTATGCTGCTGCAAGGTGATGCAGCATCTGAGTTACACTGGCCAGCTCCTGATGACCCTTGGGTGTGTGCCCTGTGGTGGTGTGGACACACGTCCAGTTGGGTTAGCTGCTCTAACTTGTTCCTCTGCTGTAGATAATACTTCGCTTGCACTGACTGCAGATGTGCTTGAGCATGTGGGAGGCCTGATGGTGGACGATACCTGGAAAAGGCCAGGCAAAAAATCTTGCCGAGTGTTCTGGCCTTTTTCTCTAGGTCCCTTTGCCATGTAGAGGGACAACCCACTTGTTTGTTTACTTCTGATGTACAGCCCTTGTTGCCCTTCACATTCTTGGCTATTTTCAACTCCAGCTTCAGAATCCAAATGCCATGTTTTCCTAAGCAACTGGACGTTTCTACAGTTAAGCGTTTGCACTTGTAAGTGGTTTTGAAGTAGTTGAGCCAATTCCTGAGGAGACTACAGAGCACAAACCCCAAATAATACTTCCCCCCCAGTTACATCATCTATTCCCTTTTACAGTTTCTGCTGCCTGAAATAAAATTCTTTCTGCATATTTTTTTTTTAATATATATTCTAAGGTTTTAAACAACTTTGAGGGTACCAAAAAGAATGAGGTTAAAGCCTTTGATGTTGCAGAATAGTGTGCTCTACCTAATTTGTTGGCTGTTTGGAAACCTGTTCTAATTCTTTGCAAGTGTGAGTAATTAAGATAAATGGCTGGGCATTGGACTGCAAGGATAGTTTCATCGTGCTAGTATGTTTTCAGTTCTCAAAGGCTTAAGTAAGGTGATGACTTAAGATTCCTCTCAAATTTGTTTTTTCTTCATATTACTTTATATTACTCGCAGGCAAGTAGTAAGAAAGTTTTAAGAAACAGACTGAAATTATCGCCTGTGTTGAAAAGCTGCTGCCAATGGGAGAGTGATTGTAAACATAATCTTATGAGTAATGGTAGGTACTTAAATAATTAGTACTACTATTTCTCAGTATGTGTAGTGCCAAAGAACATTGTAACTGTGAGGTACCATCACTGCTATGGTGCTAGTGATGTTCTTTTGTCCTGCTCAAGGTTACTGCTTCCTTCCTCTACTGTTACAAGGGTGGAGAGGACAGAGCAGACTGTTTCATCCTGATCTGTCCATGTTCATCTGCTGTAACTAGTGCTGCTCCCACTTTCTCCTTGCAAAATAGAAGAACGGAGCCCCTTTCAGTGAGTGTGTGTGGGGTGGAGATTGAATGCTGGGACGGGAAGTAAGAGCATAGAGGCCTTGTATTTGCAAGGGATGGGGGAGTAGAAAAGGGCATGTGCTGAAACATCAGCTTCTAAGGTTGCCCACCATGGGTTATAGACCCCTCCCAGTACAAGTTCTGGCTTCCTAGAAGATCAGATCACCTGGACAGCAGTGCTTGCAAGGAGGAGAGAACCCCCCACATTCTGATCCTTTGTTTGATAACAATGATATACCAAATAGCAGTGTTGATAATGGTGAAAGTCGCAGTGGCATTGCCTATGGTTGATAATAAAGAAGTTGAAGAACAGTGGTGAACTCTTACAAGTAGAACTGTGTTGCTGCAGCTCTGGTAGCTGTGTAGGTTGTTGTTGGATCCATACAATACGAGAGTGTGGTGTTCGTGCTGGCTCTGACACCTGGGCTTCTGGATACATGGAAAAGTAAATTTAAGTTATCTGATTTTTACATATTTTGGGGCAACTTCTGTAGCTTGTTGGGCTTCATGTTAGGTGTTAAGGTTATCAAACATAGCTTTATTGAGAGAAGTGATACAAGTGAAACAAAGAAACCCTGCTTCTTTACCTAGAATGCTTACTGTCCAAATGTAAGGTGGAGGATGAGTATTTGCAAATTGTGAGTACAAGAGTCTTTGTGAACTAATCAGTCACACCAGTTTACCAAAGATTTGCCTAAGTGGTACCCATCTGTTTTAGGCATTGCAGCAGGAATAGGCTTTTGTAAAGAGATGGTATTCTTAGGAAGGCCCCTCCTGTACATGAGGAACATTGTGAGGTAGAGAGGAAAAATGTCTTGTAAAGTGAAGTGAGAGGGTAGTTATTAGAGGAATGCAGTTTAAAACAAACAAAACACAAAAACCCCGTGTTGCAATGGCTAGAATACTTGGTAGATAACATAATCTTGGGCACTGTGAATGGCAAAAGACTGCTATTTTGAGATCAACATGAGAATTTTTTTGGTAAGAAATAGAAAAGTTTTTGACCAAGACTTAAAGTTGCAAAGTAGAATTGGAAAAGCTGTGTGTCGGTGTAGTGTTCAGATAATGTAAATGTGTTTGCCTTGCATATCGAGATCTGAAAGAGGGCAGTGAAAGGCTTTGTCCAAGGCACAGTTTTTGATTCTTCTTACAGTACACATATCAGGTGAACATGTCTCCATGCATCTGTTCTCCAGCTACAGGTTACCACATCAATGAGAAAAACAGCAGAGTGAGTGTGTTCCAGTAAAGCAGTCAGGGTGGTAGCTACAAACATACTGCTCCTGTGGTACTTCTGTTCTCTTGAATGCTTTAAGTGGGGATGTACAGTATCACAAAGTCACCTAGGTGTTTGTGTTCTGGCATTAGAAAATGATTACATTCCTCATATGGCTCTATTTTTAGATCAGGACATCAGGCTTTGTACTTAATGAGTATTATGTGACTTGCCTATATTCTGTTGAATAAACCTGCTTGGTTGCGTCTGGTACATCATTATTTAAAATCTTAGGTTTACAGCTTGTTGAAGGAAAAACATACACGTATATATTCCATATCCAACACTAAAACATAGACGCAGCTTATAGCTCTGGAGTAGCTATTAAAGGTAAAAAACCAATCAAACAAAACCCAACAAAACAAAAACCCACCAAAACCATTATATTGTAGCACTCAAACAGCTCCCATATAAGTAAGAGGTTTCTGGAAAAGTGGCATGTTTGGTCTATCAGAAGTATTTACTTGTGGTTTAAAGGCTTTATGTATTTTGGTGGCTGGAAACAGTGAATTTGACGTGTTTGTTTTTCTTTTGGTTTACACATGGTTTTAAATGCCTTTTTCTTTTTTCCAATTCTTCTAGTAGTCAAAGAAGCCCATCACCAGGTCCAAATCATACCTCTAGCACTAGTGCATCAAATTCAACACCTGCACCGCAGAATACATCTGTACGACCCACTTGTTCATTAACACCTACGCTAGCAGCACACTTCAATGAAAATCTTATAAAGCATGTTCAAGGCTGGCCTGCAGATCATGCAGAAAAGCAGGTGAGTACATCTGTGCTTTGCTTCCCGTGAGGGTGCAAAACATATAGCTTCAAGTATTTTCAGTCTCACTTAAAGTACCAGTGCTTTTGAAATTCTCTCAGGTTAATAGCTATCCTCATAACTCTTACTGCCAAAGTCTTGTTGAAATTTACAAAAAAAAAAAAATTCAACAGATTTTTATAATAACGGTGTTTTTGTTATGTGGAAAATGTTATGAATTAGGTGATGGAGTTAAAGTATTTGAGACTGCTCCACAGTTAGCTCTACGCAGTGAAAAAGGAACTCTGCCTTGTTTGTTGTACCCAGTTTTTAAGATGATGTAGAGGGCTCGGACTGAATTTGCCCTATTTCTACATAATTGGAAATCCAGTTGAATTGCCATCCATATTTTATAACTAACTGCATGAAACCTATCCTGTTGTGGTAATGCAGGAAAACTAGATGCATGTCAGCTGCTTGGAATGTATTACTCAAAGGAACCACGTCGGTTGAGTCTAACACTAACTCCATCCCAGCCAGACCCAGTACAGCAGGGAATAACATTGCTAAACAGTAATACTGCAGGGAAAGATTTATTTGAAACAATATTCTTCTACATTTACATTTGTGCTTGTCTCCACCTGACCAAGTGGGGGTATTAAAATATCTCTAATAAAATTATAAGGTTTGTTTGGAAGAGAACACCTGAAAAGGGTTGCAAAGATTTTTTTCTGTAGCTGGAAAGAAGATGGCATTCAATTATTTTTGTCACTAAGGCTTAATTTAGATGGGAAATTTAAGTCTGCCATTGAAATAGTAGATGGAGACAATCAACTACTTGAACAAATTACTTTGGAAACTTGGAGCCCTGTCATGTACTATCTTTTCAAGATGGTTTGGTAGACATTGGTTAGGATCAAGGAAATCTCAGTCATCTCTGCCTTAGCATGGGCCTGCATTAGAAAACCTCTTGGCAGCCAGTGTTGTTCGTTTCTGTTTCTAGATGGGCTTTTGTAGAGAGTTTAATGTACTTCTGACGTAGTATTCACTTTTGAAGTTAGAGAGCTTTGCTGTTTCAAGACACGCTTGTCCAGCAATCCTGTGGCTACAGCCAGTTGTTTCCGATGCACGACTCAAAATCCTAACCTTTATGTGTAACTGTTGCAGGCATCGAGATTACGAGAGGAAGCCCATAACATGGGAAGTGTCCATATGTCAGAAATTTGTACTGAATTAAAGAATTTAAGATCTTTAGTTCGAGTATGTGAAATTCAAGCAACTTTGCGTGAGCAAAGGTAAGTGTCTGTTCTGTGTTTATTTTCGAAATGGTCATTTTCAAGGTGGTATTAGAATTCCTGCTCTGGCATTGTTTTGTGTGAGCTATATTTACTGATGACTTCATGCCAATACTTGCCAGGTTTGTGAGTTGTCTTCCCTGTGTACTTTCTACCTGTTCCCTACACAGATACCTTTTGGTCTCCAGTGAGTAGAACCAGATACACAACTTCTCTGTTTTCACTTGGACAGAAAAGAAATATGTTTCTAGATACATTAGTCCATTAGGAAAAACTGTTTAACTCTCACTAGTTTAGCATACTTCTAAAATACCTGTCCATACATGATGCATAGATCACATAGGTACACATTTATACAGTTTATGCTGGTCTTAAACATCTACAGTTTGCATGAGACATTTGTTAGGTCTAAAGCCAGAACAAGTTTGAAAAGGTCTTGTTGATATCACAAGCTAAGGAATAAAAAATGTTTGTTACCTAGGTAGTCTGAGAAGATATTGGGGTTCTTTACTGAGACACGGATTATAGTAAAGTAGACTTCTGATGCTTCAGTCAGTGATAGAGGGTGTCTTGTGTATCACTGAAGCAAAACACAGCCACATTGTTCAAGACTCTTGTGCAAGATTTAAAAGTGTAGTCGTACAGTATATGCTGAAACTTTTCATGTGTAGTGAAATGTTCTTCCCTGTTGGCAGTTAGTAAAACTCTTTGTAGTCAGAAGTAGGCTATAGTATATTTGTAAGTCTTTCCTAATACAGAATCTAATGTCCATTCTTTGTGAAATCTTATTTCATAACTTCATTACATAACCTATAGTTTCTGTAGAATATTTAATGAACTACTTGCTTTCTTACAGATGAAATAAAACCTCCTAAGGCTTCATTTCGGTCTCTGGGTGCACATTTGATCTGAAATAACATGTCACATGTAATTGTTCAGCTCACTAAATAGCACTTCGTTCCTTGTACGCTGTGTATCATTAAGCTGTCATTGGATAATGATTATTATGACTTGGAATCTATGATAACATGTATCTCTTATTTTTGCTGCAATCTCAAATATGTGGAATATATGGCATAAGTAACAAGTTGATGGGGGAAGCTTTTGCAAAGGGTGGAATTATCAAAGCCAGTATGTTTGAATAATGATATTATTTCTATACTTTTAAAATATTTTTTAAAATTCATTGTAAGAGGGAACTTTATCTCTGGGCAAAGCAATTATATTATTTAAACCATAACTGACAGCATGTGGAAAGGCACTTTCCTTGTTTCATACGCCTGCACTTCTTAAGTTTAATGTTTTTTTCAGCATGTCTATCCTAATAGTTTTTCCACCTACTTTTCAGTAGAAAATTTACTGAATTGTGCACATACTTGAAAAGTGTTCTACGAAAGTCTCTTGAAGTGATGCATTTTCCACATCTATTAAAGGTGCTTCAGACTTTATAGAATGTTTATATGAAACTTAACTTTCCTTGAATATCTTCTTTATTTATTCACATGCTTGCATTATACTTCAGCATCATGAAAAGTTGTTACAAAATATTCCTTAAAGTCTGGGAAACAACATGGAAACCAAATGGTCATTAATCACAACAGTAGTTTATATCAATTCAGTAGAAAAAGGAAAACTTGATAAAAGAATTGCTAGCAACGTAATTCATTTATAAGCCAGATGTAGTTAGCAGCTTTTCTCCCTGTAGGTGTCTTTTAATGATGAGATGTTTTGAGATTGGAACTTACCATAGCTAGAGACTGCCTATAGAGTAAACTGTTACTATACCAGCCACAGAGCCAAATACTAGAAAGTAAGTGTTGCGCCTAGGAGAAAACTTCCTTGTTTGAAAAATATGTATGAGTGCTTTGGGTTGTTGTACAGTCTGGAGAACTGCATGAAGCATCAGAATATTTAGTTACTCGACATACTCTACTAGTGCCCAGCTTTTTCTAGGAGTTAAATTCAAGTGAAGAGCAGGCTTAAATATAACTGTGTATCTGTCAAAATGAAACACAGCAACTTGATTTTTCTGAACTAAGTAATCAAATACTGTAGGTCTCCATGCATCTGCGTGCAGTGCTCATAGATGATTGAACAGGTTGGGCATTCATTTAAAATGTTTGAAATATATAGATAGATCTAAGGAGTTTGGCATCATTTGCTGAGATTGTAGAAGTACTTGTGTAGATATTAATTTCTGTATAATGGAAGTGTTTATACTAATTTAATTCTTTTCTCTTGCAGGATACTATTTTTGAGACAACAAATTAAAGAACTTGAAAAGCTAAAGAATCAGAATTCCTTCATGGTGTGAAAAGTTGTAAACAATTGCACATGGTTTTGAGTACAGGAACTATTAAACTGATGCCCAGTCTTAACACTTTTGAGCTGCATTTGAGTAGACTTTGGACCGTTGAGCTGGGCAGAAAAAAAGTTGACATGGGGAAGGGGACAGGAGGGAGTCAAATTCAGGGGAAAGATACAAGAATGATTTGTAAAACCCTTGAAATGTAGATTTCTTGTAGATGTATTCTTCACGTTGTAAATATGTTTTGTAGAGTGAAGCCATGGGAAGCCATGTGTATCAGAGCTTAGACATCCAAAACTAATCAATGCTGAGGTGGCTAAATACCTAGCCTTTTACATGTAAACCTGTCTGCAAAATTAGCTTTCTTTTTTTTTTTTTTTCTTTTTTTTTTTCTTTTTTTTTTTTTTTTTTTTAGTTAATTTATCATTCAGAAATCTTGCGTTTCCTAAAATTCAATGCAAGCGCCAGGCGATCTGTGTCTAAGGCTGCAACAGTTTGGGTAATGTACAAAATATCGTGAAACAACTGTTTCCACACTTGCACCGAATCAAGAGCAGTGCTTCTCCATTTCTGTATACAGAGAAATGTTTTTCATTTTCTGTGTTCCATTCCCCTGTGAAATCCGAAATCTGATTTTATCAGTTTTTTAATGCTTCTGATTTTCTCTTTTCTTAAGGCACTGTTGCTATGGCACTTTTTCTATAATCTTTTCATTCCTGTGTACAGTAGCTTAAAATTGCAGTGATTGAGCATAACCCACTTGTTTGTATAAATTATTGAAACGTATTTCCATTTGCACCCTGTAAGAATGGACTTATAGTACTGCTGGGCATGTGTGCTGAAAGTACATTACTTGCTCAAATATAAGGAAATAGCCCAATGAACATGTTAACATGGTTGTGGGAGGGGAAAGAGGAAAAAAAAAAGCTAGTCAGATGTGAATTGTATCTGTTGTAATAAACATGTTAAAACAAAGAAACACTGGTTTTCATTTCCTTTGGTCAACACATGAAAATTTGGTCTGTTTGGGGACTCTTTATTAGGACTGTTCTTGTTGAACATTTTTGTACTTAAATAATTCCTCAAGGGAGGTCTTGTTTAAAACTTGTAAACAGGAAAATGTGTATAAAATATTTAATGAAATATAAAATTCAACAAGAATGATTTAAGACACCTCCCCAACAGTTGTCATATGTTAACTCCTGGTTTACCTGTCTTGATATTATGACATTTCATTTTGAAGGATGTTTGTGTTGTAGCTAACTGTTTAAGTCTGGTGCTGACTGCTGTTCTTAACCATCACAAAACGCTGAATTTGTGTAATTGGAGCAACCCACCGTTTGAAAATGGTGGCAAAGCTCAGCTTTGTATATTGTTTCCTAAAGTATATTAAAAATAAAAAAGAAACTATTGCTACTACAAAATAAACGTGACTTTTTCTTTGCTTAAAACCAACAAAAATAGTGATGGCAGTACTAGTTTAATATTTGCAGAGGTGTATATGTTACAGTAGCCTGTTAAGAAAGATTGTAGGTGATGGATTGAAAAAAAACGAACTTAATGATAAAGGTGATGCTACATGTTTTGTTCCTACAAAATACTGTCTTTCAGCACCAGAAACATGACTTGATTTTGCCTTGTCTCGTGTTGAGCGGGCTCAGACTGATTTTTAAATGCAATTTTTAGTAAGTGGAAGCTGAATGCTCTGTCCTAACAAATGGAACAAGTGGAAATAACTAATAACAACAAAACAAAACATAAATCAGGATGGATTAATTTGTAATTGTTGCTTACTTTTCAACCCAGAATGTGATGTTGCGTTTCATATAATGCAAATATTTGGTTTTGTGCATAAACTGGTAATAGAATAATCTTGAATGAGTTAATTGTAACAGACATAATTTCTGCATTTTTAGAGACCCAAGGCCAAATGACAGAAGGTTTCCTGAGACTCATATTTGCCAAACGTCCCATTTCTTGTAGTGCTTCTGGGCCTGGGGTTGCCCAAGTGTAGGGCGACAGCATGTGAAATGGCTGGACCTACGGTGATCTTTGACCAGTGCTTGTCCTTAGTTCAGGTATTTTGCTGTTTCGTTACTTGACGACACGTAGACGGCTTCTGTCTCGGTAGGTATGCTGAGCCTGTTTTCCACCAGCTTATTTAGTTCCCTTTTCCTGTACTGCCCTTTATAACATGCTGTATCAGTGAGCTTCACAAGTTAATTTTGTTCTGCGAAAATGATTTTGAATTATTTTTTTAAACCTCTGGTTTAAATGAATTTGCATATATGCTTATCTACTGTCTTTTCATCTTATTATTCATTGTTTTACAGAAGAGTCTGTCTTCTAGCCTAAAGAGTACTGGTCTATCACATGAAAATTTGCAGAATGTTTGAATGGTCAAAGATAATTTGGGAGTAACAAGGATTAACATGCTACTTTAATCTCTTATAAATAAGTGCATGCATATACATATATCCCATGGAGACTGTCTGTTGAGTGGGGACAGCTTGCCAGACTTTCACTAGCATTAGCCAGATTGGGCAAGAGGATTGCAGGCACTGCTCTGAAGTGGACACTAACCAAATGGCAGGGTCTGGATTAATGTCCCTCAAAACGGCTTCACTACAAGACAAATGCAGTTTTGGCCTTGCTGTGTGATCTGGAGTCCCTGTGCAGTGACATGAGAAACTGACCCTCTGCGTATTGCTTGAGGGGAGGGGCGGGAAGCAACAAGATTTTTCTCCCTCCTATCAAATCTCTTATCTGAAGCTGGACAACAAAGAAATGGGCAGGTGCACTGAGACCTGTCACTAGGTTACCAGCTTATGGTTTATTATCTCTCCTGAAGTTAGTGCTGTCCTTCCAAATGTAGTTGATGATATATAATGAAAGGGGCTTTATTGGATCATTCTGTGCCTGCAGTTCCAATAAAGTGAATTTCTTCTGAGGCAAATCTTGTTTTCTTCCTCAGCAGGTGTTCAGAAAGTGTTTGGAGTTGTAGGATGTTTTTTCCATGTTAATTACTTGATATGGGTGGTCAAGGAATAGTGATGAGAAGCTGATGAAAGGCCTGTTGTTGCATATGTTGCTCTTGGTTTTCCTGTTACACATTTGCTAAGCAACTATTTAGTGTGTTAGAGAAACAGTCTTTAGAATTACTGAAGAGATTGACTCACACTGCGAACAGTGCCGGTGGGACAGTATTTTGCCATCTGTGGTGGCATGCTCAAGGAGCTCCAGCAGGAGGACTTGATAGAATTATAAAACCACTTGACTGATCCAAGGGACTCCCATGTTTGATCCTTTTACAATTACACCTTGTTGGGTTTTTTTTAATTTTAAGGCCCTCTATCTTTGAAGGTCTCTATTTTTTGTCACTGGCTTTGATCCTAAGATGCTGTGGTCAACTGCTCAGGCTCATCTCTTGCAGTAATGTAGTGTCTCCTTTTCAGGCTTGTTTTATTAATTGTATCTCCTTTGGTAGGCACATTTTATCTTTTGGTTGACACAGGTGCTGTCTTCACTGTTGTAGCTAAAAACATCCTCAGAAAGGGTATGTAATTGAGAGGAGAGAATTAAGAACTTCTCTTTGTTTTGGAGTAGCCTCATTGCAGGAGTATCCCCAAAGATACATGAAAACATACAGGGTAGTTACGCCATATCTCCTGAGTCTGTAGGTCAAAGATGATTGTGTTTACTGTCACCCTTTCATTCTACTGTCACCTTGCCTAGGATGACATCCTGAGGACTTAGCAGAGCAGGGTCCTTTGTTGCTGTGAGTTTGGCTGCAGTGTCACTGTTGCATGTTCTGCTCAAGGAAGGAGCGATGTGCCCTAGGTGTCACTGTCACGGTGCCTTGGGGGTACTTGTGAGTCAGCCTTGCGGAAGGGGTGGTCACCTACAACCCTATATTATTAACATTTGACTACTGTCTATATACTTAAATTTCAAGTCCATTCTTGGAATTAGGAACTGGATGGTTTTGTGAATATGTCATGAGTATATTCCTGGAATAATGTTCTGTTCTCACCCAAACACAATCTCATTTACAGATACAAGATAATAATGAGGTAATTATGGATGTTTAAAAATGCTGCCTTGACTTTTGAAAGTTTACTGAAGAGGAATATTCTGAGCTAAGGTGCCATTTTATTGAGATTAGCACTGCTCTTCTGCCCATAATTACTGATTAATAACATGTGGGGGTTTCTTTTGGTTTGGTTTTCTAATTTACTTTTTATTATTTTATAAGAAACAGAGCTTTTGATGTAGGGGGATTTGTTTTTTTCTTTTCCCAGCCTGACTTCTTTGGCAGTTGTTTTCTTTTGGAGTTGGTTAAGCAGAAGCTTTCATTTACAACCAAGATCTGTATATATGTTGACTTATTTTGCAAATAAAATCATTTTCAGCTGTGATGCAGTTTTGCATTCCAGTTACACTCTTTTCAAATACCTGTTAAGTTCCTCTGTCTTCCTTCTCTCTGGTCTCCTACAACAGGCGTTTGGAAAGGCTGAGTCTTCCATAGCTGTAGGCGCCAGTTCTATTCTAACCTTCCTGGATGTCCGTGTTGCTGCTGCTCTACTGATTTGGCTGGAATTGTTCCTAGAAGCAGCTCCTTGCTACAGATTTCTGTGCTGCCCAACCATGGCTTCTTGTTTGAAGATCTTATGTGAGGGAAAGGCCTGTTGTGGACTTGCTAGCAATTAGGGCTCCAGCTAGCTGAGGATCTGGAAGTCATGAAGCACTTTTCTCCTCCCTGGTAAGAACACTAACCCAGCTGATCTAGGATGTTCTAGAGAATGAGCTGCTGGGTTTTGTGTCCCAGGGGAACTAGTAACATCCTGGCAAGTCTTGTTGCATTCCAGACAGGTTCTGCCTGGAGCTTCTGGGTCGCACGGCAGCTGTGCTACAGGGCTCCATAGAGCAGGCTTTGCACGCCAGGTTTGCGAACATGGCTTGAAAAACCTTTTCTTCCCAGCAGTTACTCAATACATGTGACAGTATTTTGTCACCTTCTGTTAGTCACACATGCCAGGGAGCATTTACGAAGGCATGCCATCTACTTCTGCGTGCAGCACCATGCTCAAAGGTGAGTCCCTTTGCCCCAGTTTGAAATCTCAGGATTTGGGCTGAATGGAAGGTGTGTTAATATAGTGACGCTCAGAATGGTCTGTTATGCTCATCTTTTACTGTATGTTACAATAAAATTAATTAATTATGGATAGTACTGTCAGTCATCTGCACCATTAGCTAGAATGGTGCAGGTCACTTAAATTGATTCTCTTCCTCCCAGATTTCTGAAGTTTGCACATTTAGGTCTGTGAATGTGTTGCCTTTCAGAGCTCTGAAGAGCTTCCTTCTCCTGCCTGGCCAGGCAGATTTGCTGTCAAGATCTTACATGCTTCTCCGTCCAAAAATCTGTGATTGGATCTTCTCTCAGTGTAACTGGAACACTGTTGGAGGTTAACTGGGGTTCCTGTTCTGCTAGATGCATCCTTATTAGCAGCAGAAAGCTTGTGTACTGGGAAGAGCGATTTGGCGAGGCAACTGAAGCCCATGGCAGATGGTGCTGCAGAAGGTGAATGTGTTGTCAGCAAGTCTGGACTACTTGGTGGTGCCAAGGGACTCTGATGTCTGTCTGTTCCATCCAGGTTCATTTAGCTGCTGCTCTGCATCCTCAGAATAAAGGCTTTTTCCTTCCACACTTGGAAAGATTTAATTGAACTTTTTCTTCTTATCGGGGATTCAATTCCACAGTAAGTCTTCTATCTTTTTTTAAATGGGAAAGCTATTAAATCACTGACAGCATGTCCCTCTCTTCACTTGCTAAATTAAACTGCCTTTCTGCATGCAATTACATTGCAAGTAGAAGCACAGATAACCAAACCTTCTGATAGTATTCTTTTTTTAGGATAAAAATTCTCAGAGGTCACTTTGACATAGGGCAATATGTAAATTTCATTTCAGTTAAAGGAAAATTAGTTTGTTGTATATTTTGTTCTCATGTCTCCTGACATCTCTTCACCTGAAGAATTAGAGACATGTGGGTGTGTGCAGAGTTACCTGTGTATAACACACAGCAATAGGACAAGATCTTTAAGGACTCTTGTTTGCTTCATAGGTGGTTTCATTGAAAGAATTGCTTGTTGAGGGTGAGGCCTCACACAGTGGGAGAGTTTATCTGACATCCAGCTCCCTGCAGAAAGAAAACACCCTTCCTTATTGCTTCCCAGCTCCTGCCGAGTCCCCTTTGCCAGCCCTGAAGCAGTTCAGGGAGCAAAGCCCCAGCAGAAACCCACCTGGTAAATGTGTCTGCAGAGGCTCAGACCAAGGGTAACACACGGGCAGGGCTGGCACCTTCTGGCGCTGGAGGGCAGAATAATGCTCGGGGCAGCAGTAAACTCAAATGGTAAACACTAAGTGCTTTTTAAACTTTGTACATGTGCAAAGAGAAGGGCTGGGGCATGGAGACTGCTCCAAGACAGGCATAGTTTTCTGAGTTTGAATGTGTTCATGTTTTCATCTAAAATTTTTCCATCTGTATGAATGTTTACTTGCTGTGCAGCTGATCAAAATCCTAACCTGCTAACCAAACTGCCCTATTGACTGTTATATGGATTTTGAACTAAGCGTGAGTAAAGGTGTAATTATCAGCCATGCTGTTGATAATATATTTTAAAAAAAGCACCCATCCCAAAGCAAGCAGTGTGTCTTAATAGGTTTGGAATATGAATGGAGAATTGTCTCCAAGGAGATGATAATCCTCTCCAACTGTTGCTCCCTGTTAAACTAACACTGAGCTGTTATTCTTGCTCTGGATGTTTACTTCAGATACCAAACTGCTCTTGAGAATGAGGACAAGCAACTCGGCTGTCCTCATCTGCCATCTGAGGGGTTTGGAGTGTTTCCTGAACTCCTGAGTTGTTCCGTGAGGGTTTTGCAGGCTCCCCTGCGGGAGCCTTGTGAGCGAACACGTGTCCTCGCCGCGGGTCCCCGAGCCGCCTGCCATCCCCGGCATCTCCCGCGGATCGCGGGCCAGCTCGCCTGCTTGGCAGATCTCTGTCTGCTGGTACATGGAGAGACACAGGCTCTGTCTCTGCATGTGCTTTCCGTCCCTCTCCAGACAATCTGCATGACTTGTGTGGCAGCTGAAGCTGTGTTTGGTGCCTGCTCAGGCGAGAACACAGTGTCTGAACTGGTCCAGCTCAGCAGAGACAGACTGGCCTGGTAAAAAACCCCACTTCAGCCGGCGCTGCTTTACTCAGTTGGAGTTTCTAGTGCTGTAGTAGCTGAGGAAGCCTCAAGGTGCGGGAATCTCTCTGGCACCCACAAGGGATCCAGCCCTAGAGGGTCAGAGCAAGAGAATCACTGAAAAGAAAGTTCAGAAAAGCACAGCAAGGTGTCAGTTCTCTCCTGAACTGCACTGAGCTCTGTTACTACGGCCAGCTTGTAGCTAATTTTGGCAATTCTAGTCCAGACCCTGTACCTCTGGAAACCAGGTTCCTTCTACTTAAAAATCAATGTTACCAGATTTGGGATTCTAATGCTCTGCCTAGAATAATCTTTGGTATAAGCCCTGAAATCCTTTTCATCTAGCTAACAGGCATAGATTTCTCTCTAATTGTTAATATATTTGAAATTGTTTAGTTTTATAGTGCCTGTTTTCACCACTGATCACCCTTAACCAATATAAGATTAAGTGGAGTTTAGATGTGGAGTTCTGATTTTTGTTTGTTTGGTTTTTTTTTTTGTTTTTTACCTGTAATGACAGCCATTGTTCCAAGTTCCTTAGGATTGTAAGTGTACTTTAGGATAGTTTATTGAAGGTTTGTTTGGCACTGGAACAGGCTGCCCAGGGAAGTGGTGGAGTCACCATCCCTGGAGGTGTTTGAAAGATGTGTAGATGTGGCTCTGAAGGACATGGTTTAGTGGTTCACTTGGCAGTGTTAGGTTTACAGTTGGACTTGATCCTAAAGGTCTTCTCCAACCTAAATGATTCCATGATTCTATGAACAGAAGGCAACATTTTGGTAGCTGGTCCATGGGAGTTTTCTATATGCTTTTGCAGTTTCACATGACTGATCTTCATGGCATTGGTAAAGTGTAATGGTGATCTGAGTTTCACAAAAACCTGTCTTGTGTAGTGGAGAATGGGATGATAAACATCATCCCTGAATAGTACTTAGTAAAGGACTTTGCCTCAGGCATGCTATACATTGATGATTCGGCATGTTGTAGTCTGAAAACAGGTTTCCATTATCATGTGTTGACACAAATAGCTGTTACTATTTTTAGGTCAGCTATTCATAACACAAGAGTACCTTGTGCTCACATCCAGTTTGCCCAACCACAAGCACTACGTTTTGAAGGATCTGATACGGAGATATCAAGACGTAGTGAGGCCTAAACCTTCTTCACGCTTGTGCAGCTATATGTTATTTTAGATGAGGATCAGCTAAAAGAAACCTGTCATTAACTTCTTAAATAGTCATTTTTTAAAATTTCATATTTTTTAATGACATTCTACATTTTTGTTCTGCCTGGTTGAGCTCTGGTGGGATTTGGATTATTACAGGAGTTTTCTCAAGGGAAGTTTTGTTGAACACATTTTTTTCCCTGGCTGACAAGTAGAAATACTAATGTAACCTCATATTTTGTACCTCTTCATAGTAGGGGTTGTGAGATTTTCCTCTTTAGAGCAGGAGTGATTATTTCATTTATATGGAGTTGTTCAACAGAGAGAATTTCTACCTGGGAATTTAACGTAGTTGTGGCCTACTTTTGTAGTGCCTTGATTTTTTTGTTTGTATCCACCAAGTACAGTACACACAAATGAGGGATGTCTTGATAATTAACAGCGTATCCTAAAACCCCCTAAATTTAGAAAACACTGTGAGAATCTATAACTTTCCCAAGGGGAGGAAAAAGTTAAAAATTAAATCAGATTTGCCTGCTCATTTTGTTACATACTTGAATTCTGCACAGGCTTGAAGTTTTCGGTGAGGCTGGATTCAATTTCATTAAATACCGTATTTTTCTGTGTGCTTTTCCATTTTGTGGAATTTCCTGGGATGAGTGACAGGATGTTTGTGAATTTGGGGAAATAGTTTTAACGGAATCTGCTTTTCAATGTTAATCTAAAACTCAGAGATAATGAATGCATTTTAATGAATGCAGAAGTAGGCTGCTGCGGCTTTAGACTTTCCTCAGCTGAGAAACCCATCTGCTAACTTTGCCCATTTTGAACCATGCAGGCCATTCTATTGGAAATGTTGCTCTTGAGGCTTGTTTTTCTTCCCACCCCCACTTTTACGTCTCTCAAGATCCTTCCTATGTATGTCCTGTTGTAGCAGATCGGCATCTCCGGTCACGGGTTGTGTCCCCTCTCCAGGCCACGCAGCAGCCTGTGACAAAAGTGTCTCTCTGTGATATTCCAGTTGTGCAATTTCTCCTCTCCCAGGTAGGATTTTCTCACCCATTACAGTGTTATGAACTTCATCTGTGTCATGGCCTCATCTTCCTCTGCCTAATTTTGTTTCTCCACTGCCCTTCACTTTCTTTGATCAGTGTCTCACAAAACCCAAGGTTCTTCTGTTGTCAATTCCTCTGTTGCCCCCCAGGCAGCACCAGGAATGTTCTGGTCAGGTGCAAGAGGTCTCCCCCTGCACCCCAGCTCTCCTGCTCCACGCACAGCCCCATCCCGATTCCTCCCAGATGTGCTCCAGCTGTGGCTCGGTGAGGGCGGGGGGCCTTGGGTCTGCCGCTGCGCCTGTGCACGACCAGAGCCGGCTGGGGACAAGTTTAATCACTTCTAGTGATGTTCACCAAAGCAGCAGTGGGAAGGGTTGTGCGGTCTAAAGCTGAGCTCGCCACCCTCTCTGCGGTCTGGGGTGGGTGTCCCCTGGGCAGCTGGGATATGAGGGCAAAAGGGTTCTTGTTGGGGACATCACAGGTGGTTGTGTTCTGAGCTAATGTGTGTTTTCCTCTTCTCTTCACCACCCACATCTTATTTGTATTTCCATGGTATTTCCCAGAAGAGACCACGCAGGGGCTCCTCCTAAGGCCAGTTGTTTGAACTTCTGCAGTTCTTCACCAAACACAAACCCCAGCATCTCCCTCTGGAAACTTTCCATCTTATTCCAATGCTACAGCTGGTTTCTTGTAACCAAACCCCCAGGGAATCCAAACTTCTTCTTGAACTGAACTTGACTTCAGCTGAACTGAAACATAAGGTTGGGTGAAAAGCTGAACCGTTTCATGATTTCTTTTTGTTCTACTTGTGCTTGCTGGCATTGTACTCTTTCTGCAAAATGTGTTTTGGGGCATGGGGTTTCTAAAGGGTGCTTTTTAAAAATAGAAATTTAAAAGTCTGTACTTGGTGTGTGTGGGTGGTGCAAGCATGTCTATGCCTCTGAATTTCCTCTGTGCACAAGGGCTTGCAGCACCTGGAGGGAAGGGTGATGGAAGGGTGATGCTTTGCCTGCTGTTGGTGTTCTCCTCCTCACAGTGCTTATCCAAATCTGCCCCCAGAAAACGTGGCATCAGCTTCTGTAAAATAATGGCAAGCAAAATCCTGTCAGGCCCCCTGCAGGGCTTTGGGTACTCCTATATCATCCTGGAAAAGATTCTTGATCTTAAAGCCTGCGTTTGAATTGGTTTTGCGGGTTGGTGCGCTTTCCCCCGCTTCGTTTTCCTCCTTTTTTTTTTAGCTTAAAAAACCCCGAAGTTTTAATGTAAAATATAATAAAAATGTGGTCACATGCCATTTGCTACAATAATAAAAGGATCCAGCCATGCAGGTTTCATTCTTGCTACTGTTAATTGACTGGAGCGGATTGCACCATTTTGCAACAACTGCTGATTTTGCCAGGGCTGCCCCGGTGGTGTTGCACGGCCCACTGTCTCGTCTGTTTGGATGCTGCTTCTCTCAAGAATTTGATCTACTTGGGGACACAACTGGGAAATTACTAAGGAAAATAGTATTTTCACATTGGTGAGTGTTGACACATTCTGTCCCTCCAAATCTCCATGATTAAGTGAAGAGACTTTTGACCCTGGAGATGACAAATAAATTCATTTGGTTTGCCAAACTAGAAATGGAGTGTCTTGTGATGAGAGGATGGTGATGAATTTTTCATAGCTCCCCCACCCTTGTTCTCCCTTTCCACATCCATCCTGCTTCCCCACTTTTGTACATGGCAAAGCCACTTTGTTCCCTTGATTGGTGGTCTTATGTTTTGACATCCAAGACTGCAGAAATGCTGTCCTGGAGTTTACATACCCAGCCCTAAACCTTGGTGAGCCTGGAGGTCACCATGCAATTTTAAGAATTGCTCCTAACTGGAGGGACAGGGTTTGAACTTACTTCTCTTATCACTGCACGGTCTTGAGAGTCTCCAGCGTCAAGCCCAGAGAAGGGAAACCATCAGCTTGTTTGTCCCAAAACACTGGACTGGGAAGGTGTTCACTTGGTGACACCGCTGGTGGTGTCCAGGTCTGAGCAGCTCTGAAATGGCAAGGTCATTTGGTACCTGTTCCCCTCTGTTGACGTACCCTTCTGCTCTGTTTACTCTCCTGTAGTGGGAGAAAGGCAGAAAAGCCCCTCCAGGCCCAGTGCTTGCCCTTCAGAAACCCCAGAGGATGAGGTAAAAGGACAAGAACAGGTCACCCAGGACTGTCCTGACCTCCTTCCAAAGAAATGCAACTTGACTTCCAGCTGACCTTCAGGCTTTTACAAGCTTAAAGAGAGTTACAGAATTGTTAACAGCTCTTTTATTACACTCACAGATTGTGTGAGTTGCGTTTTATTGGAACGCAGCACTTGGCAGGTTCTGCGTTTGGCTGCAAGGGGAAGCTGAAGGGCCGTGGTTGCGCCACACGTTAACCCCCTGCTTCCAGCATCTCCCACGCTGCTCGGCAAAGCCAAATGCTCAGGAACAGCTGCAACCTGCTTCATTACGGAGGCGCCATGCTGAAAAATAGTGACGTTAAGCCGGTGGCTTCTGACCATGAGAGACTATATCATGGGGTTGAAGGTATTTAGGGACAGAAGAATGCTTTTTGATCAGACTGCCATATACTACTGCTATGGCTTATTGCTCAGCTTTGAGGAGAGGTGATGCTGTTTGGGACTTGGCAAGGTCAGGATCAGCTTTCTCCCAAGTGTTTTTCAAATAACAGATCTACTCAGAACAACACTACCCAAGAAAGAAAACCTTTCCTTTTTCTTCTGTAGGCTTCATTCTGCAATCTGATTTATTTTAATCTTTTAGCTGGTGCTTGCAGTGGTAATTCACACAATAATGACTTAAACAGCAGCAAAAGGCCCATGGCAAAGGCGTTCTGTGAAGTAAGAATGTGGAGTCCCAGGGGCAGAGCATGGCAGCACTCAGCCTCTGATGGGCTGAGACTCTGGCTCCTGCTGGCTCTTGCTGGAGGTGCTTTCACAGTGCAAAGCTGGTGAGAAATGGGGACTGCAGGCTGAGTGACTCCCAGAAAGACGTTTTCACAAGATGCTTTGATTCCTGTAGCAGAGCAGTTATGTGGGGAGTCCTCGTTTCTTGAAGAAAGGTTAATATGTGCTTTCAGAAGTGTTTTTGATTAATATCCATGCTGGGTATAAAGTGCTACTGTTCCCTTGAACCTTACCAGTCAGCTTTGTTTTCCTGGATGTTTCTTTTCTTTTAGCATGGCTTGTTGCTCCATGACACCACATCTCCTCTGCATTGCTCTCCAAGTGTCCCTTGCTTCTTACATGGCTGCGTAAGCTCATTTTATTGCAGGCTTTAGCGATTTGGGAGGCAGAAAATTTGGACAAGAGGATGAGAACTCTGTGACTGCCTGATGTCTTTGCTCTCTGCCCTGATTTTGTGTCTGTCTTCACGAAGGAAGAGGCCCTGGCAGCTGCCACAAGAGGTGGGATGTTGTAGCCTGTTTTGCTAGTCCCAGTGCATACTGGTGGGAAAACAAAATCTGTTGACCAGCCCAGCTTGGCAGTGGAACCAGAATGTTGCAATGAGATGATTAAGAAGTCTAATTGATTGATTTTAATGTGAGAACGGAGACTTGGCTCCTGTATATTCGACTTCCCAAGTCTGCTTGGACAGAGGCTGGTCTGTCTGCCAAAATACCTTCTCTGTACCACAAATCCATGTCTAGCATTAAGAAAACATTTTCCTGGGTGTCACCGTGGTGGAGATCCTGTCCATTACCTGTTCATTCATGGGTCAAATGTAGTCATGCAACAGCAGCTGAAACAGTCACGAGGGTCTTCTGTGGCTTTGGTTTGTGCCAACAGTTCAGTGTTCAGGCTGAGTAAAAACTCACTTTGACTTGGGAAGAATTATGTCAATGATCCTCATAATTCTAGTTGAGAATAGGAAATAGTTGCTTCTGAATCCCAAAAAGGATTTGGGGCATTTCAGAAACTAGGAAACGGCCCTCGTTCTGCAAAGCCCTGTTATAAAACAAGATGCACTGACAGCCACTAAAAGTACTGGGGAAGGAAGGAGGAAGCTACTGTGACAAGCAGGTATCTGAGATTCATTATTATTCAGTTTGAGCCTCTACCTGCAGCAACTTAGCATATGAGATGAATTAGCTTTTCTAAAATTCCCTCTATCATTTGCTCCTCCAAGGGAACAGCAGGAGCATGAATCTTGGGGTAGATTTCCTAATTTAAACATGCTGACCCCACATGCCTGTGTAGCTTTATCCGGGTCACCCATTGGTGACATCTCTATGAACTCTTTTCACTTTCCTATCCCACCCCCATTCCCCAGCAAGTTGTCTTCTGAGAGTTCAGCACTTCTGAGGTCGCAGGTACCAAAGGTCCCCAAGGTACCAAACCAGCAGTGTTGGGTACTGTGGACAAGTGCAGATGCCCATCACAAAATATTTTCAGTGGTATGTTCAAGTCAAAAAAAGAAAAAAAAAAGTTTCCGGAGATGTCAAAAAATGTGGAGACTTCACAGAAATATCTTGACTTAAATACGTCAGCATGCTTCTTACTATGTTGAGGTGATATTTAGACACAAACTTGAGTCATTTATTCTTGTTTCTTTGGCAATGATTTTAAGGCATCAGATGATAAATACAATTTGGAAATGGACATTTTTTGGTTAGCTTGACCTTTGGCCACCTGTCCACATATGGGCTGGGGAGGTATAACCTTGATCTTAACCCCGTCCTTCTGAGACTGGAGAAATTCGGTGTCCTCAAGTAGGTCAAAACACAAACTGAAGAACTGACTGTAAAGAAACAGGGAGACATAGTTACCATCTCTTTAATAATGTTCAAAACAGGAAGAACCAACCACATTATGTTTTCAGAGATATTGCAAATAGACAATGTGTGTCCAATTGGATAAGAAAAACAGCTAAAATAACAAAGACGAAAACTTTCACCTGTCTCCTTTTGAATGTTAGTGTTTTTAATGCCTAACATGCATGCCTAACAGCTAACAAAACAAATGGTGTGCATGCTGAGGAAAAAAAATGCCTCTCTGAAATGTTGGGCAGGTGCTTACTTAAAGAAGAGACCGGCTCATCTGAGTGAATCTCAGCTCTCTTTCTGAAATGACAATCTTGTAGTGGAAAGAGCTGATCTCTAAAATCGGTGCAGTGAGCCCAATTTCTGCTGTTGTGAGACAAGCTGCACTGACAACCTTGTCAATACCCTTGTTCAGAAACAGATGACGAGGATTTGTTGTGGTTCTGTTGCCCTTCCTCTTCACCTGCTTTAAGACTCTTTCTGGTTTAGTCTTTCCAGATCAGGAGAGAACTGGTCTGACTGAGTTGAATTTATAGGGCATGCCAGCATGACCATATAATCCTTCCAGCCAGAGCCATCTGCTGCTGTTCCTTTATCTGTATCAGTTTCATAAGAGGTAGCATCTCTTCCTTCTTTTTGCACCCTAAGAAGAGAGCAGGACACAGCTGGGCTGGGAGGGGGTCTGTGAGCCCTCAGCCCCAGCACCTGTGAGTGAACAGGGAACACCCAGGTGGGTTTTCACACAGCCAACAGCTGGGGGTGGGTCTCAGCCTGCAAGGCAGGAATGATGAAGTGCAGTGCTACTGGAGCCGAGACCTTCCTTGCCCTGAGACCCAGGCCCACATGGTCACCACCACCATGCTGTGCTTCAGCCTGGAGCCCAGCCTGGGTTGCCAAGGGCTGAACTCTACATTTTTCTGCTGGTGAGGGTGAAGAGAACAACATCCCCCAATGTGGAGAGCAGCGCTGGGGAAATTTCCGTAGAGACAGACTGCAAGAGCTGGGTGAGAAAAGGTCAGATGGAGACAGGTCCGTCATCCCAAAGACCCAGATAGGGTGGATGTAGAGGCCTCGAAAGGCGGAAGCTTGGAAGTTGGAAGTTTGCAGCAACATCACTAATGACAGAGAAAATTACTATCTGCAATAAGAAAGCAATCACTGAGTTGGTGATTGTACCTGCTCCTTAGTAGGGAAGATTGACTAGAGTGTTGCCCGAACACAAAATAAGGACCAAATGTCACTGACGTGGAAGGAAGCACCACACAACTTAATCTCTGTGCAACTTGTGGCTGTTAAACCAAAGAAGAAATAAAGGATGGGAGCCCCTCCTCTGCCTTCACAGGGGTTATGGGCTCTGTCAGTGATGATGAGAGGGGGAAGCGGTGCTGTGGATGCACGTGTTTCTGCAGCCTGCCATGCCAGGAAAATCGGGTGGACGAGGTTGCCTTTCAGCAACTAGCAATGTAATCCGAAGTACAGAGCATGATCATCGTGGAGGGCTGGAGTCACCTTCACGTCTGCTGGGAAAGGATGAGTGGGATGTAGAGTGATGAGAAATTCTAGCACCTGTTGCCATAATGAGTTTCATTCTATCTGTATATTTCTACCTGTATGAATGAGATGGAAAATTATTTTTTCCCACCTTCTTTGTGTATGTATACATATATATATATATATATATATAGTAATAAGGAAAATAAATTATAGGTTTGAGGCTAACCAGTACAAACAGGTAAAAGGTAATGCATGTACTGTACAGCAGTACAAAATTACAGAAGAACTAACTAAAGACAAAAGTCTTGAGTAAAATCAGAATTAGTAGGTAATTTTAGGGAGGAAGGCTACAGGAAAAAGGAACTAAGCAGAGCTGGAAATTCCTTTTAATAACAATAATAATAATAATAATTTTTAAAGTGCTAAGAATACCAAAAGAAGTTGTTCCAGCGTCGATGGACAAAATAAAAACCAATAAGAGGCAATGCTGGCTAAGATGTGATCTCTTCTTTCACAAGGTAGGAGTGTACAGAAAGTGAAAAGTAGGTTTCTGGAGAAACATGAGATGAAATTCATCAATGAAAAGAACAAATGTGCACATTCAGTTGAGAGAGCCCAGCTCAAGAACATGGGTTGGGGAGCAGCGTGCAGAAAGTACATTGCAGGTTGTCTGAGAGTCCACCCTGTGTATGATGAGCTGAATGTTCTCACTGGTGTTGGATCTGTCATACACGGCTTGCCTAGTGATGCCAGTGTTCCCAAACTCCCTCTCTAGCCAGTAAAGCCTCTTCCCATAAAGACATTTGGACTGCCTTAGCCAGACAACTATTCAGAAACATTCTCTAGAGTAGCCTCTATGTTTGAAACAGGGAGATTGCTGTCTTCATTATGCAGAGCTTTCCAGGATATGTCCCAGTGTGTTGCTGTTGCAGAAAAGCAGCAAATTCAGAGGTATAAACCATATTTCAGTCTGCAAGATACACAAATGAGGCAAGGAGGGCCTGAGGTGTAGTGCGATGTCTGTATTTGTAGACTGCAGTTTGGAAAGAGTATGAAGGAGAACAAGGACAGTGATCTCCAAAACATGACCTGCCAGAGAGGCCTGAAAAAACAAGGGTAGCTTAGCCTGGGGAAGCCTAAGGGGGGAAGAGGGGAACAGGCAGTGTGCACATCTTCAAATATATAGAGGGCTGTTGCCAGAAGAAAAATGTGTTCTGTGTCCTTGGCGGGTAATACAAGGAATAAGTGGCTCAGGCTGCACCGAGTAAGACTTGAGTTGCTGTTTATAATACGATACAGTAAGTGAAGAGCTGGGGACAACTGCCCTGGAAAACTGTAGGGCCCCTGCACTGGGTGCCAGTGGAGAGTATGTGGGACAAGTATCTGCTATAGGGAGAGGGAGACGTGATCCTGTTCTGGACAAGGATAATGGCCTTGATGACTATTTAAAGTTCTTCCTAGCTCTAATTCTCTCTGGTGGTGGTTGTTGTTTTTTAATCAAACTTTACTTTTATTTTTCCTTGGTTCTGAAGTGATAACGCATGCCGGGATACTTTATTGCTGCCTGCAGCTCTTTCCTTTGACATTTCTGGATGATTATAAATGAACTTCCAACATCTATAGAACTTGATGGCTTCAATTTTGGATGCTGAACAACTCTCACACATTATTTTATGTACTGAAGCAGGAATTCAGAGTAGGATGGGGCAACAGTTAGTATAACTGAATGCTTTCTGAAGCTGGATTGAGAAACACAGTTCATTTCTGTTCCTTTCCTCTGTTCTTAAGGGGTCAAACAAGATGGTATGTGGTGATTTCCACAGGGATGTGACTAGTACTTCCAAACGTTTTTTCTGTTAAGGGCACTGTTCAAGAGAAAACCAAAAGAGAAAGTCTTGCATATCAGAGTCTGCTGGACTCCTGCAGCGTGGCACTCTGTCCGCAGCATGGGGCTTTCTGCAGAGGGAAAACAATCTGTTGAAGTAAGTGTGATTTTTTCCAGCAGGGGTACTTCCATGGCTGTTACTGCTGGGTGTGCAAATTCACCGGTTCATTCTGGCTGCAGGTGCTGCACGGCTTTTACCAACAACTTACTCTGCTTCCCATCTCTGCCACATTCAGACCTGGTTTGTAACCATCGCTCTTTGGTGATACATGAGAGTTTTCATGTGTGAACAGGAGCTTAGCACCATTAAATTCCCCTGAAGAATCCCAGTCTTAATTGTTAATGTTGGAAGAAATGAGAAGCTCTTGAACAAGTTATTGTGCTTTCTGCATCAGCTGTGGGATTGTTCTTGGTAATGGTCCAGTGAAGTTTAATATTGTGATAAGAGTCATGGGGGCTAGTGACAGAATTACGTGTTTCACAGCTTACAGAGAATCAATTGCCATTCATTCCACTTCCTTCAGAACTGGCATGTGCATTTCTATTCAGGATTGTCACCCACACTATGGCTGAGAAGGCACAAGTCTTTTAATCAATCATTTTGGCTGTTTTTTGTCCTGGGCTTTGGGGATCTTCTGGAAGAAACGGGCTTTATAAGCTGAGGGTATCTCCTGATATATTATCTGCCAGTCCCTGCTGGTTGTTGGTGAAAAGTTATTGCATACCACCATGTTTTTGAGCAATCTGTGCTGAGGGAGTCTGAAGCAGCTGTGTAGTTTTAAGGATTAAGGTAGGACTCTGGCACAGTTTCCATTTCCAGATTTCTGACAACCTTTTCTTTCAACACAAATGAAGTAAATCTGTCACACAAATGTAGCGTGGAGGACTGCTCCAGATGTGCCAGCAAAGATGGAAGGAGCATGCTTTCTGAAAAAAAACACATCATTTGTGCTTTCTTAATTACGTAATTGAAATTAGAAAGGAAAAACTCAATCAGCCACGATGAGATATTCCTTATCCAAACAGTCCTGCAGGATGGTCAGAGATGGAGCAGGCCACAGGGAGATTTATTTTCTGGGCACAATGAAAAATCCTGAGCTTGGCATGCTGGAAATAATGATCTACTTCTAGAGTGAGGTACCAGGTTTTAGGAATGAAAATACGAGTGCTGTTGCAGAATTGCCAAGGATGCTGAGTGCCTCGTTCAGCAGAGAGGGGTATCCTGACAGCGCTGTCCTGCACAGGGCGTGTCCCCAAAAGCTGCTGCCCTCCTGCCAAACATCTGCTCCTCAGACTTCAGGTGCACCTCAGCCTCTTTGTGCTCTCTCTGCACCCACCCCTCACCACCAGTTCTTCCCAGCACCTCCTCAGTGCCAGCTGAGCTCATTGTCTTGTCAAGTTGCAAACCAGTAGAGAAGGCAGTGAGGACAATGTTTCATGTGTGGGTGTTTGGCAGTGCCAGTGTCTGTCAGTCAGCATGTCCTTAGCTTTCATTACCCCATCCCTTTTTCCTGGCACATCACACCTTGTTCCTTCAGCATGGTGCTGGGACCAGCTTTTCTCACTGCAGGGTTCATGCTTGGATCCACTTGCTGCTTTTCACTCTGGTGGCTCATTTCTTGTCCTTCCTTCCTGCTAGGTTTTTGAGCTTATCTCCACTTTGGCCTGTTTTCATCCCACTTTGCCTTGTTCAACAGCTTCATACATCTTGCCAGTGCTGCTTTATGGCTTTATGTGTAGATACAGGGAAAGATAGCGTGAGTGAGAGAGGCAAAGGTGAGTCCAGGTTTCTGGGGAGAGGCCTGAAGAGCATGTCGGTAGGGATGATCTTGAGCTCCTTTGGTGCTGACCGTATGTGAAGGGCAGAGATGTACATGGGACCTCACCAGGACAGGGAAAGGGGTGGGTGGTTATTCTCAGCTCTTCGCAGTTTGCCACTGCTGCAATATTTTCATCACTTTCCCCGGCCCCTCTGCTGAGGGTGGGGAGAATAATGCAGCCTCACCCAAGGACAAGGCTGGCGAAGAGCAAAGAGCAGCCCCAGATCCGTGCAAAGCCCTGGCGCCCTGCCGCTGCCACCCAGAGTGTCCATGCTGGCCAGCGTGTCTCACAGCCCCTGTGTGACAGGGAAGCAGCCTAGAACAGTGTCACATGCAGCTTTGCATGACAGAGCTTCATGGCTGGCACGAGAGTCCCAGTGTATGTTTTCAATATATTTCTCTATAGGCAGAGAATGAAGGGGCAGAGTGAAGGTGCAAGGCTAGCAACTTCTCTACAAGGCCAGGGGAGAAGGAGTAGTTGGGTAGTAAATCTCTTAACATAGGGGATGAAATGTAGAATGGTCTGCTAACTGCCTGGGAGTGGCAGGAGGAGAGAAGGAGGTGTCAGTTGCTCTGGAGGAAGGCTCACCCGGCAGGACACCCAGCCTCCCACCCACAGCCCCTGAGCATCTTCCACATGTGCTGGTGGTGTTCTCATCTTCATAAGTGACCTTTTTCTTCTCCTTCTGCTTTTCTCCTTCTCTTTCTCCCTACTTCTGCCTCTGCTTCACTCTCCTACTGAGCTCCCCTTTTGTTTTAATGTCACCTAGTGCAAGCCAGATGTCTCTGGGCATCTGAGTCCCATCTCTGCTGTGGCAATGGGGACAGGCAAAGCTGCCAGGCAGACAGGCTGAGAAATCCTGTGCCAGGGTGGAAACCATAATTCAGCCTCTTTGTTGCTTTTGGTAGGTAGTAGCTTTATCCTCACAACCCAGCTTGTTTTGGCTCTCAGACTGCAACAAAGCCACTCTCACTACATCCTTTTTATAACTTAGTTGTGTCAGTAAACAAAAAAGGAGGAATAGTAAGTGAAGGAAAACCATTGCTTCCCTCAATGTGTGACAGTGGTGAACACAAAAGTAGAAGGGCAGCGTGATGGAGGTACGGCAGAGGAAGGCGGTGGCAGCGTGGAGGAAGCAAGCAGCAACTGCGTTCTGCTGCACAGAGCTGTGACACTGGGGGCTGCCTGGCAGCAGTGGCCACTGGGCACTGGGCAGTGCTCGTCCACTTCCCACCTCCAGCATGTTTAACTTTCATATTTCACTACTGCCTCACAAGCTTTTATCTGGGCGGCGGAGGGGGGCTCAGTTTAATGTCCCGCTCTGCATTACCAAGGATGCTCTGAGAATAATCAGGACTGTTTTCTTTATGTGGGAGTTCTTAATTTTCTTTTTAGTCCTGTGTAGCTCTCATGTGTCTTGAACTCTTCCCTTCAGTGGTTATGAAAACACAGGGGCCACACTTCTTCCCCCCCAGGATTATCAGCTCTCTCAACTCATCTCCCTGGTCCCTTTGCTGCTTCTCAGCCCTGAATGGTGAGGAATTTGAGCTTCTGTTCCTCTTGGTATCACTTTCTGCCAACACTCCGCTTCATTCCACCCATCCTTTCTTCTGCCTGACCCATCTGTGATCACACAGATGAACCCCTGTGGCATCTCGAGATGTGTACTGGCAGAAGCTGTATGTCCTGCTCCTTAGCCTGAGATTATCCTCTCTGTCGGAAGGTGGCAGGACAGCACCCAAAACTGTTCCTCCGGTGCTTCAGTGTTGGGCTGCAGATGGGAGGGATGGGTGATCCCTTCTGCAATCCCTGCCACAAGGGTAGGAGTCCCTCAGGGAAAGCTGGCAGAAAGCTGGGGATATAGCCACCATAAGAGGTGGTGCGTTTGTGTCTTCAGATGCTGCCCTGCCCAGCAGCTGGGGTGTTCAGTGCCTCCAGCCTGACGTGTATCTGCCAAAGCTCACTGCAGCTCCTTTTGCCCTGTTATTTCCCCTTTTTACAATTTTTCTGTCTCCCAGTTGTCACACTGTCTCTGATGGAGTTACTGATCTTGCCCTAGAGCCAGAGGAGTGAAGCCTCCTTGCTGTCCCTTTGTGGCTTCCCTGGCCAGTGCAGAGTACACCACCACATGCTGCTGGAATTTAAGCCAGTCCACAGCTCTTACTAACTCACAGCTCCTCATGTCCCCTGTCTCACAAATACTCTTATTCCCTCTGGTTTTCATGGTAAAGTGAGAATTAAGATTTTATTCGTATTGCACATCTTTGCTTAGGTGTTCTGCTGTCTTCTTTTTCAAACAGCAGCTTTCTGGGCCTGAATTATTAAGGGCCTGAATTATTAAGGTCTCATTAAGATACATATCCACCTTCTGGAAGCTGCTGGTCCTTGCTCTGAGGTCTAGCTCTGCCTTTGGCCTTTCCTGTTGCATTTGCAAATGAATGTCAGGACTAGATCTCGGGCTAAACTGTCTGAGTGCTGCCTACTTAAGTAGCTGATACTCCAGTCTATTATAATGTATATGGACTTTCCTGGCTGGCTTGCATTGACTGCCTTGTCTCTGGCATTTGGCTCTGAAATATGCAGCTCAGAAAACAGAGGTTGAGCAATAAATATTGACTAATACTGAGTAACATATCACTAGAGAGTTTCTTTGTCTGCATCAAAAGCTTTTAGAGCTGCTGTTGTGGAGGGGCTGCTGACAACAGCTACTTATAAGAGCAGAGAACAGCCTCGCTTAGCCCCCACACCCTGCAGAGCATCCCAGGTTTTGGCTGCTGGCTATAAGCTCTCCGAGGTACAGACATCTGTGGTCAGACCTTGTGGACAGTCTGTCTTGCATGTGGAGATATAAACCTGAGAGGTTTCCTTAGAAAGACAATAGGTTCTTTTTTACCAAAGAGGTTCTGGTTTGACAGGACAACATGACTGTTCCACTAGATGCCTTATCTCCAAACTATAGCATTCTGTAATAAATGTTACTTTAATTTTGTTTTGTCTTGTTACAGTGATCTCAATTTCCAGGGATTTTTTTGGCCATGTCATGACTCCAGTGCTAGTTCTTATCTCCCACATGCATGCTATGCTGTGTCAGGACATAACTAATGATTTTTCATACTTGGGATCTAAAGTGAATTCCTAATATCTGCCATACCTTATCTCTAGACACCTGATAACCCAGAGCTGATAGGTGGTGCTTGACTTTTTAGGTACGGTTTATGAATCCTGACATGTAACACCTTTACATGGATGTTTCACAAGGTGATGGCTGAATCTTGGACATTAACTCCTGTGTGCAGGATGCAGTCGGGGGCAGGAGCTGATGTGAGCCCCGCGGTACCACCGGGTCCTGCACCGCTCTCGCTGTTCTGCCCATGCGATCACTTACCGATGCGCCTGCCGGCGGGTGCATCCTCCTGTTTCAAAAGCAGCTGCAGCGTTATCTAGCACCTCTTAGCCCTGCATCTGCACAGGACAGGTTGCTACGCCGGCTGTCCGAGCGGGCTCCGGCAGCCCTGCTAGGGCCGGCTCTGCCGGCAGAGGGCAAGACGTGCCCGCGGTGAGCCCCCAGCCGGCCCGCGGAGCCGGGCCCGGGCCCCGCCGGCGCTGCCACCGCATTACCGGCTTTCTGACTCCGGTGCCACCTTTTCGGTCCAGGCTGCATTAATCTAAAGGAAGGTACAATAAGCTCTTCACGGTGCTGGCGGCTTACGGAGCCCCCCTCGACTACTGAAGCTGCGAGGCGGGGTCTCTGTGGGTATGGAATCAAAGGTGAAAATGCAGTTGTGTCTCCTTTAAAGATGCTGCCAAACGCTGGTGTGAGCTCTGCTCTAAAGGCAGCAGTGTGCAGGCCAGGTACAGTGTCAGAGATACAGAAACACCTACACCGTGCCCAGGCAGACTCACAGGGGAAAGCCACAGGGCAGCAGGAGTTCCATTTCAGCATCCCTCTCCCGGCCAGGAGACAATGCTCCCCCCGCCCCTCCTGGCACCCCGGCGAGGCTGCAGAGGAGAGGGATGGGGTGGCAAAAAGGGGAGGAGGTGCAGAGTAGGGCTGAAGGTTAAGGGGCTGGGGCTGGATTTGTTGCCCTGCTATGGGCCGGGGCATTTGTCCTTGGCCGAGTTGATTTGATTCTCAGTGTGTGACTTTCAGCGCACAGTGAGGTTAAATACACTGAAGATGCTACAGACACAGGAGTCTTCTATGGAAAGGAAAAGGAGGACTCCGTGTCCACAAGACCAGTCAGATCCAGAGTGACTCCACTAAATGCATCAACTCCAGTGCTGCTGGGCCAGCAACACAGGAGACACACCCGTCCCGGGGGCATCCCTGCTGCAGCAGGCAGAGGCTGCACCGAGGGGGCTGCAGCCGGCAGATGAGAGGGCAGGGCTCGCTGCCGGCTGCAGGCAGGGCCAGCCGGGCTGGGCTGTCTCCATCTGTGTTTCACTTTGTATTGAATGATGTTAAGCAGAGCTGGAGCTGGCGCCTCGGCCTCATTACCTTCAATTACAATAATTGTTGCCTCTCTCCAGTGTTTTGCATTTCTCCCTGGGGGAATCTCTCTGCTGCTTCTTTTCCAGCCTTGCTCCAGCTTCCCCCTATCGATTGGATCTCTCTGGCCCCGGTCCTAGCAGCGATGCCTCCAGGAGGATAAACGCAAATCGTCCTATTGATTGGGAGGAGTAGGAGTGCAGTTTCGGGGGCGGGGGGAGGGGGAGAGAAGATTAGTTTTAAATGAAAAAAAGTAAGCTGATGAGCATGGCAGGAAATGCTTCACTTTCTGGGCCGCTTAAAAAGTGCGTCTTTATCATGTCCTGTATCTGGGGGGATGCAAATTGGTGCCACCTGGATGATATACCACATGTGCATGGAGGGGTGAATGCTGCTAAGCAGACACTGACCGTTTCCTTTTTATTTGATGTGAACAGGTACTACTGAACATTTCTGGAACACAGCTCTGCTCCTCCAGTTTGCAGGTAACTGAGTTTCACTGGGGACATGCTAATTGCTGCTGAAAGTGAGCAGGAGTGCAGGTCTCCATCCACCCCTGTGAACTGCCCCGGTATCCCCCTGGGAGTTATTCACCTGCAGGAACCTGCTTGGCAGCCTGTCTGTCACAGGGGAGCGGCTGGGGAAGGAGCCAGGTTTTGCGCTCTGCATAGTCTTAGCTCCTGAAGTGGCTACTTGATTCAATAAATCCATGGCCAGCCCCAGAAGTGGGAAGCCAAAGAAATTGCATAGAGTCATATTATGTTCCCTGCCCCCTGGGCTTTATGTTGATCATAGCTATGCTAGCTTAAGCCTTAATTATTTTTTTTAAAGGCAATAATCACCATGAATAAAGGTAATTCAGTAGAATTAGCTTGTGTGTATCATATCCAAAATGCTAGCAAAATAACTGGGAAAAGAAAGTTGTTTGTTGGCTGGTGTTGAGCAGTTAACAAGAAAAAAAAAATTCTGATTAATATTGCTCCAAAGAAGCTTTAAACAGTCCCAATGCTTTTAACTGCATATAATTTCCAAATGAGAAGTTCCCAGATGAATCATAATTGCAAGGTGCAAAAAAGAATGGATGTGGTGGGTGAATGTTGCTTCTGACACCAATTTGAAATGACTGCAGTGTAGCAGTACTAACCTGTCCTTGCTAGTGAAATCAGCATCTGATTTGGCAGTACTGGCAAATGCCAGCGTGCACACGTAAATCCAGCAGTATGCAAATCCTCAGCTCCTCAAGGAATGAGAGTTTCCCCAGGACAGGGCTGCTGGGATGCCCTGACTGTAGAGGTGAACCTGGATGGATTTCCAAACTGCAATTCTTATCCTTTTTTTTTTTTTTTTTTCCTTAAACTGGGGAGGAGGTTGGTGGAAGGGTTCAAACAGGCAGAGATATTGTATTAACATGATTATTGTTAGAGGTAAACTGTGGGGTTACATCCAAACATTTGGGGGAAATGGTGGTGAGTTGCCAGCATGCCAGAAAAGTTTATGGAAGGTGAGGAATTCATGGCAATGTTTAAAGCTGCCAGATGAAGGAATTACTTCCCACTGCACACCGTTTTTCTAGGGCTAGCTGCTTAAATCAGGAGCACCTGAAGGCTGAGATTTCAACTCCATTTAGTCAGTTTTGCAGGCACGCCACTGCTGGTGGCACACACATGGTAGACAGGAGCAGCAGGGACATGTGTTGATGCCAATTCATGTGACAGGGAATATATGAAAGAAGCAATACAAAGAAAGGAGATTGATATATTTTTATTTTTATTTCTTTTTTTCTGCAGAGTCAGAGAGGAGCTTTTCTCTCATTCAGTCGTACTCAGAAAGTGCTGCTAGGTTGGCCTCTGTCTTGGCATGTCTTATTTTCCTCCTTGATCTAGGAAAGACCTAAACCCCTCATGCCAGTCATCCTCTCGTGCCTGCACTGGGGCTCTCAAGCACATGGAGCTTCTGAGGAAGGTGGTGGATGTAGTCTGGGGTTTCATCGGAGGGATTTCACCAGCTGGCATTGGGAGGTAGACACTTGCATGGCTGCTCTGCTCACATGCTCCTGGTGGCAAAGAGTGAGCCTTTTCTTGAACGGGATTGTAGGGAAAAGCAGGACCTCCACTGAGCAGCTGCTTGTTTGATAGGAGAAGTCCTGGTCTGGAATAGTTCAGGACCTTGGATGCTGGTTTGAATTGGTCTTTAAGAAGGACTCATTAATTCTTGAGTCCTTCTGGCAGAAGCTTTGGCACTGCAACTATTGCCTTGTGAAATAAAAGAACCAAACCACCATTTGGGTGGCCTGCAGAGCCTCTTTGGATGGATCCCTTCTTTTGGTTCATCTTCTTAAAGATAAAATTTTGCATCTGCGAAACAGTTTTGAGCCGAGGCAGAGAGGAACGTGTTCCTGTGAGATGCTTCCCAAAGTAGTCCCTTTCCCTGAAGTGCCCAGAGGCTGATTTTGCAACCAGGTCCTTCATTCGGGTTGGCTTCAAAGGACTTCACCCTATCTGGTGGGAGGGAGCAGCCCTGTGCTCTGTGGGGCTGCGTAGTCCATTCAAGTGGAGACTCCAGGCTGCTCTCCCATGGCTGCTGGAGACACCTCATGCGGCCTCAGGCTCCTGACACTTTCCTTGATGGTTCCTTGTAGTCATTATCCCACATTCCTTCTGGTTGCAGAACACGTTGTTATTACTGCTTTGTGCTGGGTCTGTCTCCTGTCCCTTTTTCAAGGCCAATCTGGTCCTGTTTGCTCTTGCCTTTAAAACAAAAGCAAATTAGCACTGCAGAAGCTGAATTATTTTGTTTATGTTATGGTCTGTCAGAGGACCCCACACAATCCTTGCAGCTCCCTGAGCAAACTACCAGTGAGAGAGGACACATGGTAAGTCAGTCAAACCCTCCTGACACCCTGGCTTGATCCACAGGTTCCCCAAAGGATCTTCAAATTAGTTGCTTTGCGGGGAACCAGGGCTGGAGAGTGAGCCCTGCTGCCCCTCCATCACTCGTGGCACTTCAGGCATGCCTGTAGCACACAGAATAAGCATGTTTTTACAGTAAATTGTAGCTCACAATTCAAACTTGACAGCTGTCAATGAAATATGCTGCTCAAAACTGATCTCAAGCACATTGCCTTCTGTTAGTCTGCTCATGTTCCCTTGGCCAGGATGTTTATAATATTCAGGGAGTCTCTCATGTTACTTGCTGCAGTAATGTGGCTCCACGAATAAAAGCCATTTCCAGTCTGTCGGTATCACGTATAACAAATGAGATCTGCTAAATGCGCCTGTCACCAGTGGTAGGAACAGAAGAAACAGAATTGCGCATGTTGCTGTAATGATTCTAAGTTATAATGAATGATATTTTTGTATGTGTGCAAATGAGTGTCTGATAGCTGGTGCCAGAGTGGGAGATATGGCTTGGCTGATCTCACTGTTTTTGTAATTTCTAAACAGAAACAAGAATTAGAAAATTACTTTGTGGTGGAGTGCAAATATGTATAACATAAGTGTAAAGACTGCGGTGCAGCACACGTGTATCTATCTTATACATATGCAAATGGCAAGACTTGCAGTAAAAAACCATTATAAAGTGTGATGGCATCAGCACTAATTAGCTTGAGATCCAGTCTGTTCCTCTCTGCCAAAGTAAACTGGGGTTATCTCAATCTCAGATTTCATATTTCCTCCTTTCTCTTTCAGAGGAGGAATGTCTCTGTCACAAGGTATTATGTCCTGAACTGAAAATGACTTTAAAGACTCACAAAACATTTCCAATTAAAATTCTAAAGTAATTTTTGCAATTAACTTACTATCTACACATCATCCAACAGCTTTAACAGTAGCTGTGGACCCAAATATTTAAAGCATTTTGCCCATAAATGGGAAACAGCGTGCAAATGCTGCAGAAAACAAAGCTTATAAAATGTAATGAGAAAAGAAAGGAGAAAACTTAATTAGCAAAGAAATTTTAACTATGGGGCACATTGTTTTCAGGACAAACATGTGAAGGAAAACTGTCCAAGCTAAACATGACCCACAGGAGCTGTGTCACACACTGGTGGTGGAACATCACTTTGTGCTTCCATCCAAGTGAACTTGAAGCTGGTTTTTGAAAGGACACTGTGGAAGGACGGTAGCATTACTGCAGGGTGTATTTGCTGACGGCTCTGACCATGGGTCTGCTGTCTCACAATGGATGTGACATCAGTTTGGAAGATCCCAGGGAGGCGCAGAAGCCCCGCAAGCTGCACAGTCCATCCCAGGCCGTGCAGGTGCTGTGGACCCGGTGGGTTGCAGACCACAGTGACACTCCACTTTCAGCCCAGTTGCTGTTACCTCCACGCCGCATCAAGCCCAAACACAGGTTTTTCATAACCTTGGAAAAAACCAAAACAAAACAACCCCCCCCCAAAAGCCCACAAAACCGTCTGCAGTGAAACTTCTGGCATCCCGCGTGTTGCAACGCTTTTGCATCCTCGCACAGCCTGGAGCGCCGGGGCAGGGCTGGCAGCGGAGCCGCGCCGAGGCCGGTGGCAGCGCCGGGAGCGCGGGGTGGCGAGCGCAGACGGGGAGGGTTCGGCCGCCTCTCCCTTTGACTCTGCCTTTCATCCTGCAGAGAGGGGTTTGTACTGCTGTTTATTCATTAAACACGGCTCCGCCAAGCTCGCAGCCAGAGCCGCTGCATTTGCTTATGAAACTCGGCGCTGCCGCCTCCGTAAGGGGATGATTTCGAGGGATGTCGGCGGAGCTCACCCTGGCGCCCCCGGAGAGCCCCCAGACCACTACAGCGAGTCAGGCCGCTCCGCGCCGCCAGCGATCTCTATCTGTGCAGAGCCCCGGGGAGCCCGGGGCCGGGGACCTGCACTTAGTGCCCATTATTGAATTAAGCGGGGCTAGCAGCCGGCGCGGCCGCAGCGCCCGGAGCCGGAGCCTGAGCCGGAGCCGCCCCGGGGCGCCTGGGGCGGAGCGCACGTCACGTCACGTCGCGCCGCGGGGCGGGGCCGTCGCCGGCGGGGCGGGGCGGGGCGGGGCGGACCTGCCCGCGGCGCGCCCCGCGCTCCTCCGAGCGGCACAGCCAATGGGGCGGGGCGGGCGGGCCCGCGCCCGGGCCGGCAGTATTTATTGAGCGGGGGGCGCCGGCGCCGTGTCAGTGAGGCAGCGCTGCCGGGGCTGGGCGGACTCGGTGCTGCTGGGGACGGAGCCGCCGTCTCGAAGCGGGGAGGGGAAGGCAGGGAGCCACGGACATCCACCCTGCCCGCCGCAGCGGTGGCCGCGCCACGGCTCTGCCCGCGGGCGAGCGGCTCCTCGGTGCTCCGCCGGGGCAGGGGCGGGCGGCGGCTCGGCCGTGCCTGCGCTGCGGGCTGTGGTGAGCGGCGTCGCGCCGTGGGGCGGGCGGGCGGGTAAATGGATCGCCATTCCAGCTACATCTTCATCTGGCTGCAACTGGAGCTGTGCGCCATGGCCGTCCTGCTCACCAGAGGTGAGGCCGCGGCGAGGGACGGGGGAGTCTGAGGGGGAGCCGCGCCTGGGGAAACCGGACGCCCGAGGGAACCTGGTGCCTGAGGGAAAAAGGGTGCGGGGCCTGAGGGCGGCCGGGCCCGGAGGAGCCGTTCAGGCGGCGGTGCCGGCAGGCGCGGGTCGCGGCGAGGCTCGCGCTGTCTCGGGAACTCCTCACCGAGCCTTTGTTGGCGGCGGCGGGGGCTGCGCCGGCCCGGCCCTCCCGTCCCACCTGGCCGCCGGTGTCAGCCAGCCCGAGCGCGCTGCCCTGCCAGCCGCCCGCGGAGCGCTCCGTCCCGCCGGGCGGAGGCGGCCCTGGGGCCGCCCGTGGTCGCCGTGCTCCGGGGAGGGGGTTAAAGGACAAGCTAGCGCTGCGATGATGTGCGACGGTGTTTATTTATTTTGGGAGGCAGGCTGTAATTAACCCTAAATAACAGCCCTTGCAGCGTGCAGGGGGGAGCCTGCTGGCCCCATCAAAACGTGCGGAACAGGGAGTGACTGAGTGATGTGAAGTCGCAGATACTGAAACTATGTGGCTGATAATGATATAATTAGGGGATCACAGGCTTCTGGCTGCTGTTGACTTCAAAAGGTTTAAGAGAAGCCTGCAGTCTCTCCTGTAGCCATCTTGACTAAAAGCAGACATTTTTCTTTAGTAGCTACATACAGTAACAAGAAAGAGGAGGGAACAGAAGTGCATTGTTCACTGTTTCAAAATACTAAATACCCTTTCTGGCCTTTTGCATAGCACAGGAAGAAACTTTATGAATTGACAGAAACACTGTTTAAATACAGTAATACAGAGTTCATTCTGTTTCACCAAAAACGTGGCTTTAATTAAAATGCAGTTGAATTAACCTGATGACTAGCCTGTCACATTTTGTTTGTAAGGTTGTCTTAGATCAATAAAATGTAGCATTTTAAGCGGGATTGTATAAACAGTTAAAATCTAAGTATGTGTATTGTGTCGCTTTCCTGCCGAGCTGTGCAAAGACCCATGGAAGGACTGTCAGCTCTGGTGGTGTTCCTTGTTTGCATCTCATTTTTAACTCTCATACAGTGAGAAACCAATGAAAACTATATTTTTCAGAGAGGCTACGGGAAGACCTCACATAGAATGCTTAGAAAATTATTATTGAGTCTTTTTTTCCATAGCATGCTGGATGACAATGTGTGCGAATTAACGAAAAATTAGGTTACTTGGTCTAAAAGCCCAAGAGAATTGGACTGGAGACAGTGAGACACTCCGTCATTTGGCTTCTATTAAGCAGAGTTATTAAGGACCAGCAGGAACTGAAAGCCTTGGAGCCTGCAGTAGCATTTTGGGGAAAGTATTAAAGTAGGCTGAAGAGAGGAAACTAACTTGGTTGGGACGATTTGTAACATTTAGGTGTGGGGTGGGAGGAAGCATTGTAAGAATGGGTGGCAGTAGGCAAGCCTGTAGATTGATTTTTGGAATGCAAGCTATAGAAGGAAGACGTCTGACAATTCAGTTGACTTTGAAAGCCTTGGTGCCACTATGTTGGCAAGTACACCAGGCACATTAGAAGTAGTTTTAAGTCCATTCTTCTGAGGATGGCTCCAAAGTCTGGCTTCCTCCTAAACCTTGGATCGATGGCACATTGAATTATGTTTGAGTTGCAACTTGCTTAGAAAGAGTAATTTTTCCATACACCACAGGTTGTGTATAACTCGTACCAGAGTAGTTTGGAGAGCACAAAATGTAGAGTTTTATGAAGGGAACTTTTTTATCGCTTCCTTCAGAAATTTTTGAGGTTTCCTGAGAGATTTTTTCATAGAGCTGGTAGAGGATTTTCAGTTTAAGTGTTTTCCCCTTTTGACCGCATGTTGGGTTGCATGCAGAACTGGGGAGGGACAAGGGGGGGCTTTTAGCCTCACAATTTCACCCGGTTTAATAGCTTCACATTTGAGTTGAGAGACATTGACTCTGGTGGAAAGATTAACTACAAACTGTGGTGTTTCTGTTCTATAATACTGATAAAAAGTCCTTTTACATGGATGGCTACTTAAAGAATTTCTCTCTTTCTGGAGAAATTGAAAATAGTTGCCCAGTTTTACACAGTAAAAACCTTCCTGACTGGGATGGTAATGGTTCTAGCTAATAGCTTTATAAGGTGTTAGTTAAACCTTTTAAATTTTGACACAGTATTGAGAGGTAATAAACAATTCAGCAGTTCTGATTTTTTTGTTTGTTTGTCAATCAAATATATAAACCTAGTATTTTTGTTGTGTGCTTAGGCTCAGCTGAAATAAGTGTTACATATATAAAAGTAGAATGTTGTTCCTGTATTAATGGTTTAAAACATAGATGCGACTTTCTTATAGTATGAAAGGTGTGTATTGCTTTTAAAGCTGGGATTTCATTTTAGATGTGGTTTAATGCAACTGCTGACAGCGAGTGGAAGTAGCTATAAAATGGTCTTGTTAGTTATTTACCTTGGAAAAAAAGCCACTGTGACCTTCCTTACATACCTTCCCCCTACCCCGTTTCAGTGAAATGTTCTTGCTTTATTTTAAAGTGTTATAGTACCAGTAATTAAAACAGGTGCCTCAAGGCATTTGCAGGGATTAAGGTTACATGGAGGTAGGCACTGTACAGGGGTGGGAAGGAAACAACCACTGCTCTCCTGGATTTACAGTCTAGAGGAGTACCTCAAAAGCAGCACTGAGTTTGGTTGTGCAATGCTCGTGGCTAAAAAGAATACATAGTGTGGTGTCCTTAAAGGACCAAATTCTCACCTTTCTTGCACAATTTTTATTTTTTTTAGGTGAAATCAGATGCTACTGTGATGCTGCACACTGTGTCGCAACTGGCTATATGTGCAAATCTGAGCTTAGTGCCTGCTTCTCCAGACTGCTCGATCCTCAGAATACACATTCTCCGCTTACTCATGGCTGCTTGGACTCTATTGCAAGCACAGCTGATATCTGCCAAGCCAAACAAGCACAAAACCACTCTGGCACCACTGCCGTGTCCACATTGGAATGCTGTCATGAAGATATGTGCAATTACAGAGGACTACATGATGTTTTATCTCCTTCCAGAGGCGATACTTCAGGTAGGACAAGAAAGCTTTGGGGAAATGTCTCATTTGGCCATCAGGCTGGTGACAGTGGGCAAAAAAAAAAAACCCAAACTGCTATTGATTTAGTTGTTCATGTCAGCAGAGACACCAGTGGGAGAAGTGGGTGGCTGGATGCAGGGGAACATCCTGGCCGAGTGGCTTTTTTTTGTCTGCATTGGTATTAGAGGTCTGTGTTGCCAATTTGACGTTGCTTCTGAGAAGCAATGGTAGGGGTGTTCCTAGTTAAATCGACTATCGGGGTTAGAACTTCCATGTCATAACCAACCTTAGAAACTCATATTTAGAGGAATATTTACTGTAGATAGTGCAGAATGTGTAACTGTGTCTCCATAAACTTATCAGTGTGGTGTTTAAGGGAGGTGCTTATATATAAACCAGTTCTTGATACTGAAATAAGCTTCACATCTTTACCCTTCACAGGACAAGGGAGCAGATATCAACACGACAGCAGCAGGAATCTCATCACCAAGGTGCAGGAATTGACCTCTTCAAAAGAGTTGTGGTTCAGGGCAGCTGTAATTGCTGTTCCTATAGCTGGTGGGCTGATCTTGGTGCTCCTTATCATGTTGGCCTTGCGAATGCTCAGGAGTGAAAATAAGAGACTGCAAGATCAACGACAGCAAATGCTTTCCCGTTTGCACTATAGTTTTCATGGACATCATTCAAAAAAAGGGCAGGTGGCAAAATTGGACTTGGAATGCATGGTGCCTGTGACTGGTCACGAGAACTGCTGCATGACCTGTGATAAAATGAGACATTCAGACCTCAGCAATGATAAAATTCTTTCGCTAGTCCACTGGGGAATGTACAGCGGACATGGGAAGCTGGAATTTGTATGACCAATTATTTTTTAATCTCAGCTAAACTTACTCTCTGAACTCTTGAAGGCCTTTGGGTTCTGCTGGACAGGAGCACTTTATCTTAAAAACTCTCATAAATCATCTTTGAGAAACAAAGGACCTCTGCAAACAGAATCTTGGATATTTCTTCTGAAGGATTCCAAAAGTTGTCTTATTTGCACAGAGTAAAATACACTCAAATGTATTGTTTGCTTTAAAGTTATGAAAGCAAAAATTAGAAGTTGTAAACACTGTCACCAGGGTTATCTGAACTGTAGGGAGCTGAGAACTGAGTTATTATAATAAACCGTATGCAAGCTCCTATGTTTCCTGACTTACTGTAAAGATTTTTTAAAATATATATATATTTTGTCTGAAACTTGCTTGTGACTTTTTGTTTTGGAAAAAAAAAAAATTGGGGGAGGCATGGCAGGAAACAAATCAGGGTGGTATGCATGGTAAGGTCATGCATAACAGAGTCTGAAAACAAGAGTCTGTTTACCTCTTCTGTGAGGGGAAATTAATTGGTTATTTCAGAGTGAAGGTGGCAGCTTCAGTGTTTAATACTTCAAGTAACAGTGAACCCACATCCTCAGTTCTTGGTTAAAGCATTTTGCTCATGACCTGAGTGAATTCTTCTGCAGCTTTGTGTGATAACTATTTCTTTCCCTCTGTTAATGAAGTGCTTCCTTTCTCTGTGCAAAACACGTCAGAAAGTGTCTAATTCTGTGTAGATGGTTTTCCTCTCTTGTCTCACAAATCTTGTGATCTTTTTTCTTTTGTACTTTTTGCTCTCAAAATTTTTGTGGGGGTGGGAGGGGAGGGAAACCCCAAAACCACAAAGCCTATTCTGCTGTATGTATATGATTTTTTTTTTTCTGATAAACCCTCTGGGCACATTGGAAAACATCTGCCTTGCTCTTTTGTAGTGTAACTCAGTATCACATGCTGCTACTTTTGTGTGGGACTGAAGAATCAACAGTGTATTCACTTTAATCTCTCGCTCCTCCTTTGTGCTATTCTTGCATAGGTGGCTCTTCTTCCCTGCCAGTATTTGTGCACTTGGTTGTTTCTTGCTCCTTCAGCTAGTTGGCTTTGCTTGATCATTTCATTTATTCATTGCCTAGTTGCTGCAAACAAACAAAGCCTCTGGATTATCCAAGGAGTGTATTGTATTTATTTTTCTTGCTTCATTAAGTGTTGTTGCAGTAGTTAAAATAGACTTGCTTAAAAGGCAGATGCCACACCATTGTGAAAGAAGGCTTCAAAAAGCTGCTGCAGGAGATAAAACTTGGCAAGAGTCTGGTATTCATCTATGTTTAAACAGTTTAGAAATGCTTCTGCTTCCTGTCCTGGCTGTAAAGTTGAGCACCCAGTGAAAAGGGGATGGCACAGACAGGGCTACAACTACCTTCACCAATGCTCTGACCTTGCATCCTGCATACCGTGAAGGGTTGCTCTGGGATAGGCAGCAAGGAGAGCTGCAAGGGAAACTTGCCCTGCTAGGTGAGCTGGCGTTACTGAAAGCACACTTACATCGTGTGGTAGGCTTGCTGGGCATAAGCTGGTCACCTGGCCATTGATATTGCAAACTCACCCATACAGTAAAATGCTCAATGCCCGATCGACGTGGGGCCTTGGAAGCGCTAAGGTCCCTCTGTGCCCATGTTTGCAATATTAAAGTGTAGTTGAGAAGTATTAGTTTCTTCTACATACCTCAAGCTGATGGCTCTTCTTCTTTGGAGTGCCTGGAGAGTTGCTTTCTATGCAGAGAACTGTGTTCCCTGATTTCTACCTTTTTCTGCTGCTGAAGTTTAAGAAGTTACGTGGCTGCAACTGCAGCTGGAATCTGGCCTGTGGTCTTCTGGCTGACCTTTCAAGTGCTGCTTTCCTAGAAGAGCTCTGCCCTTCCTTTGCACTGATGTGAAAGTCTAAAGTCTAGGGCAGTTGTCTGCTCTGCCAAGTGTGTTATTTTTTGGGAATGGCTGGCTGGGAACTTGGTGCCAAAAGAGAGTAACCTGAAATACTGTCTGTCAGATGAAGCTGCACTAGTAGTTATGATGACTAGACAAGTTATTAATAGAAGATCTGATGGCTAAACCTTTCAAGTGCTTTCCCCAGAAATCTAAGGGAGCACATATAGTCATTCAAGCATCCTGTGACCTTCACCACTCATTTGCTGCTGATTTGAATACATAAGGGCCTATTTATGCTTGCCATTAAAAGGCTAGTAAGACCAGGATGCTCTAATTGGCCCCTTGCTGTGGAGATGCTTTAAAGAAGAAAAGAGATTGTTTGCCTTCCCCTGCAGTTCTGGGAGCTGTGCTGCCGAGTTGCTGCTGGCTGGGGTTAACAACTGCTCTCTCCTGGCGCAGTACATATAGTTTAGGTATGGTAGCTGATATGGTCTGGAAGTTTCTGGGATGAAATCTGGATTTCCAGTTTATTTTAAAGCCCATATATTCAGGAATCTATGTTATGAGCTCTAGTGTCTGGCAGCAGCTGTGCAAGTTAAGGAATGAGCCCCAAATCTTTCCACTGAAGCCACTGATTACAGAGTCCGGAGCACGTCAGAGCTGTAGCTGTCTGCACCGCTAGTAAGTATTTCTGTAGCAGCTGCTCGTGTTACCTGCAGATCTCAGCAACATCAGCTGTCCATTACACTTTTTAGAAACTTGTATTCCTGCGACAGGGAGGAACCTTAGTGATATTCCATGGGCTGCCCGGCTGCTGGGTGCCATACCAGCCTGGAACAAGGCAGTTCCAGACACTCGCTGCATGCGACCTAGCGAGCAGGGAACAAACACAGCTGAAGAGCCTGCCCAGAGGCGGGAGAGGTGAGACGGTAAGGGATGGCTATCCTTTTAAAACGCATTTGACTTCGGAGCCTGGATTTGTCATTGTGGTACTCACTCTCAGATTTCCCCTGCAGACAAAAACAAACACTCCTTTCTTTGAAACCGCTGCAAGCCCTGGAGTGTGAGAAGGACAGCTCTCTCTATTTCTAACTGAAAAAGTCTCTTGCATTGGAATAACCAAAATCGAACATCTAAGATGTAATTTAGCGTATCCATGCCTCTCTCTTTCCCTGATTCTTTCCTCAAAACAATAATGGTTGTGGCTTTTCTTATGTCTCTGCTCCTCATGGCTTTGAGAGCCGCTGGGTTGGTATGTCTCCTCTTAACTCCTGCTGAACTGATTCTATTAAAACTCCCTTACTCCACAGGGGGCTTGACCTTTTTCTGAAATACCAAATGTGTCTGCTTTGGAAATCACAAACTTCTCCTCTAAAGAGCTTGTAAATCTGGTTTCAATATTGGGTGATTACAGGCTGTGCAGAGAGCTTGAAAGTAAGCAGCCGCTGCTGGTAGCAGTGCTGGAGCTGGGCTGCCGGAGCTGCGACTCTCACTTTTTACCCCAGTGTGTGTTTAGCATAAAGCCACTGACGCCAGCAGATTCACCCTGGATTAGTGGTCGGGTGACTGGCCAGGCTCTGCTCACAGGACGGTTTACCTTCTCTTATCAGGACCCTGGAATCCAGTTTTTATTGTACAACCACTTGCTCTGTCGTAAATCCAGCAATCTCATTGCAAGTGGACGCTAGCCTGGATTCCAGTTTTTATTGTACAACCACTTGCTCTGTCGTAAATCCAGCAACCTTGTTGCAAGTGGATGCTACCCTGGAGGGCAAACACCCAGAAATGCCTGGAGAAAGAGCGAAGATTTTCCTTAGGTGTAATGGATGCATCTGCACCTTCCCTTGCTGCTGTCGTGATCATTAAAATGAGGTATGAACGGGGGAAATACATCACCAGGCTGCCTGTGTGGGATGGATGAGCCTGTTAGCTACCACTCAGTGGGGTTCCACAGCAGATAAATGAAAGCAAAATTTGGCCTTCTCATTGAAAAGGAAGGGAATAAGAAGATCGCCTCCCAAGGAAAAAGGATCTATGGCCAAAGAAAGACCTCCATAATAGGGCACAAGTTGAGTGAATATAAGGAGGTCTCTGAAGGGGGCAAAATTGTCTTTCTTTTTTTCAGATGCTTTCCCGCGTGGAGAACAATGGCAGCATGCTTGTTTTGTTCCAGTGGCCGGTCACTTTGCAGGAAAAAAACTCTTTCTTGTTTTGGTTCTAGGAGATACTCGGGGAAATGGTATTTTGAATCCATCACTGTATTTTATTTCTGGAAAAAAAAAAAAGAAAAAAAGTTGTGGAGAGGTGCTGTAAAATCACAGTTATCTCTTGGGAGGGGCCCAGTGTCTCCAACATTATGAATTCTGGCTCCTTCTAAATAAACAACCAACCTCGTTTTCTTTGTTTCACCTCTAACCCTTGTCTGCAGCCTTTACAATCCCAGGGGGTGAATCCTGAAGTAAAACAAACTGCAAGGGAAGGAAGCCAGGAGGGAGCCGCAGTGCCTGCAGATTAACAAAGCCTTCTGCTCTCCAGCCAACCTTGACAAAAGGATTCAATCCTGAACTGACCTTCAGGGGGAAAAGCAAAACAAAAACCACCTTGACTTGAACTTTTGAGACTGTAGGAGTTTAATGCTCAGTTTGATGTCTCCTAAAGGGAGCAGGGAGTTAGAAATGCCAAACACCTGTCTCACAAACCCAAATCCTAACAAGTTATCAGGAAATCTGAGCCCTAAATAAAATGGCTTTGAAAAATGTAGGATTTGCTCATCGCTGTTTCCAAGGCATCCATTGCTGCTAAAAGGGCCTAAAAATGTGGGTTTTTTTCCCCAGTGTGATTCTCTATGCAAATATATAACATCCAGTTAAGCAAATAGTGAGTCGCATTGAAACATCAATACTTAGATGCAACTTTTCACTGACTATTTCTGGCTGGAAGCAGGTCCTGCCCCACAGCCCAGCCCTGCTCTCTTCCCTGCAGGCAGGAGGCAAGAAAACAAGTCAGCCCTGACTTCATAAAAAAAGACATTGGCACTTTATTTTTTAAGAAGTTTCTATTAAAACTCGAATGTTAAAATATTTTTCTCTTTCTAGTTATCACACCATTACAATACACCAATGGCTGTGCAGCTGGGGAAAGTTAGTGAAATGTATTATTTCCCTCCCCTTGGCTATCAGCTGTGTTTAAAAAATACTGACTTAAGACAGCTTGTTAAGAACAGAACCTCTTCTTTAGTTGCTTTTCTACCCATTAGATTAAACTTTCAGGATAGTGTCTCTGGAGCAGCAGATGGGTGAACGCTTGCCTTTGTTTTAATTACAGTTCGATTTTTAAAAGGAAAGCAACCCAAAAAAGGTAGAAGTGGCATCACAATGAACTTTTAGCATCTGTCTGTGACAGAGGCTCCGGATAGCGGGGGACCATCACCTAGGCTGTGCTGGTGGGGGTAGCCAGAGTGGCCACTATGTACCAGGCTGGTCTCTGCTTTTGGGATTGTTTCACCCTAACAGCCTGTGGGTTGTAGAGGTAAATCCCTTCCTGTCACTTGAGAGGAAAATATTAGTGCAGTAAATCTCCTCCTGGCACTTGACTGTGACAGCAGGGAGGGAGGAACAGTGCGGGCTCAGGGTCCTGCCCAGGCCGGACTGTGGGGATGCTTGTATTGGTGTGCAAATCAGGGCTTGTGTCAAGCAGGTTGCTTTGAAATGCTCAATTTGTTTAGTTCTGGCTGTGAAGTAGCTATTTCATCAGTGGAAGAAGATTTATTGACCAATTTTTTATAGCTATCAACAATGGCTTAGCTCCAGCAGGGTCCCCAGCATTTTTATGAAGTGCAGTGCGTTCCAGAGGCAGAGGTGTTTTATATTGTTCTGGTATTTTAACCCAGTGAACTAAGGCCTCTATCCTGCAAATACTTAAGGATGTGCATAATTCACTCCGGTCCCGAGGCGGGGTGTTTTGTCACGGTGGCTGGCGGGGTTTTGCCGATCTCCACGCTGGGCACCTGCAGTAGCAGCAGGACAGTTGCTGGGGGGCTGCAGCGGCCCCAGGGAGGTCCCTCCTGCCATGGGTTTGCTTTGTTAAAGCCTGGTGAGGGGGGCTGAGACTTAATGCTGCCAAGCTGGTGTTCAACCACGCTACTAGTGGCCATTGGGCTGGTGTTTTCCCCACAGCCGTGGCCTGGCTGCCCTGGTAATGGGGGAGTGAAGGGCCACCCTGGGCAGCACTTGGGCTGCAAGCTGGCATGGATGTGTGTTAATCTCACCCGGCTCAGGAGCCTTGTCTTGGGCTGCAGCTGGTTCTTCCTGCAGACGGTATGGGGAGAAGCACCCCGATAGTGTGAAAGAAACAGGAGCTGTGCTGCCAGGGTGCCAGGCTTGGTCTGCTGTATGGTTGTATGGTGAGACTGTGCTCAGGAGGGGGGGGGTGTTTTAAAAGTTCTGAAGTCATACCTGGTTTAGCTTCCCAAACCCAAAGCAATAGTCCTCGGTAAATCCATACCATCCCAGCCCTGTGCTTACAGGCACCTCACCGGCACACGAGCCCCAGTCCCAGCTGCGGTTTTATGTGACTGTTTTTCAGCCGGTGGGATGACACATTTCCACCCTCCCACCTCTCCAACCCTGTGCTCTCTCCTGACCGTGCTTATGGTACAAGCGAGAGCAGCATAAAGCAGCAAGGGCAGAAGCGCAAATGCTTCTGCAGCAATCTTGCTGCTGGCTAGATTGCTCTTTCCAATTTCTCTGCAAAAATTTTCCATCATCTAAGGTCTTTATTATTTTGCACACAAGAAATTACAATGTGATTGCAGCTCTCAAAAGCTACCAGGTGCCCAAAGCTGTGCGTTCAGCTGTAATTCACCTCTTTCGCACACGTGCATGATGACAAAAGTTTTAATCCCATGAACGCATGCAATGTTTTTTACCACAAAACCACCTCCCTGAGTCTCAGTCCTTGACTGCCTGGGCCCCTGGCCTTGCTGGCTGCAATCTCTCCTCAGCCCCCATGGAGTGGGGGTGCTCCCCGCCAGCTCCCCCTCCCCTGGATGCCTTTCCCTGACCTCTCCATGCGAGGCTGGCGGCACAGGGGGCCCAACCCACGCTGTAGCAAACTCTCCCTGGCAACAGGTACTGTTCCAGCCTCCCTGGCTGTTATCAGTCTGCAATAACCTTTCCCTTATTTGATTTTTTTGTTTCCCCTAGGGGGACTGTAAGGGACAGCCACAACCACGTTTCTCCAAACCCAATTGCACTTGCCCGCTGGCCAGTGGGAGGGAGGGCAGGAGCGTGGTCCCCCCACCATGGGCTGCTGGGTGGGTAAGCAGAGCTGGCCTCTGTCAGCCTCCACCCACCAGCAGCCTCACCTCGGGACGGAACGGGTCCAAACGCTGGGGTCTGCTTCTTCATAAATAAAGTGTATAAACCCAGCTCTCTCGGAAGTGATTTTTCATGTAGCTCTTCTACCAGAAGCTGACAACACTTATTTCTGCATCATCAATAGATGATAGAAATAAATTCTTCTTTTTGTTTGCAAGAAATGCACCCAATCTAGGACCTGCTCAGACTTTGAGGCTGATTTTATTTATCGTAATGCCAATGAAACTTGCTGTGTAAGTCTTTGTTCTTAAAAACATCCTATACCAAAGCATTACATTTCTAATTGTGTTTATAGGCTAACATTAAAACAGCTTTACAGCAGCTTTTTGCTGCAGGATGGATTGGTCGTGAGGTTCTGTGATCTCTGTCTTCATTATACACTCTGTTATCTGTGCCTTGGTTACTGTTGTGCTTTACTGACTGTGGAACAGTTTTTCTGTAGAAACGCTGTCACCCTTTACCTCTTTGAAATGAACTTCGTTCCCTTATATCTGCTGGTGGCAATCAATGCTTCTGTCTTTCTCCTGTAAGAGAGAGGGACCCTCCTTAACCCCAGGGACTTCTGGTCCTGAGTGGCTCCCATCCTCTCCTTGGTCCCTCCCGTGCTGTCCCCACTGGGTGAAGCGAAATGCTGGTGGTTCTGCTGGCATCTTGCAGCTTTCAGGAGAGCTGCCTCCAGGAGGCATTTTATGGCAAGCACCTTATCGCAGATTATTGCTGAACATACACAAGCACTCCTGGTGACCAGTGTAATCCACTCTTTACTGGCATAATTTGAGTTTATTTTCTGTTTACACAGGGAGGCTTGGGTGGAGTGTTACATACGTGGTATCAGAAGAACAGTCTGCTCCACCTTGGGGCTGCCCGGGTGCTGGAGCCAGTGCACCCGCCGCCCCAAGGGCTGCAGGAACTCCTTGTACTCACAGGGTATCTCCTTGCATGTGGGAGGCATTCGATTTTCTCCTGTTGGCCTCTTAGCACGCAGATTATAATGGCCCAGTAATCTTCAATACATGGCCAAATATTCAACATAATTTCCTGTTTTTAAATGGCAATTGATGAGCTTGATGTACCAGTCCTGAGTACAGCACGAAGCGGGTGCCCACTGAACACAGCTGGCTCTCTTCTGATACTGCACCCTATCTATATGTTAATATTTGATCATTCATGAACAATTTGAGAATTTGCAATAAAATACCCTGGGAACTGTTTGCTTGCAAATAGTTTTTGGAGTATTTAATTCCATATGACAAATTTGTGAGTAAGTAGTTGCCAGTATTGGGATTCCTGAGTCGCCTGCTCTTGATGAAGGTGCTGCTGCAGGACAAACGCCTGGTGTCTGCTTAATCACAGCTGGGGTGCTTTCAGAGGATTTTTGTCCCAGCACCGTTTGATAGAAACATCCAACAACAAAATTACAGAGATCTGCTACCTATACGATTCAATGGAAGTGCATCAGAAATACAAGTATAGTTTCTAGTCTTTATTTGAGTATCTTATCCCACTGATTTCCTCTACAACCAGCCATTTCCCTCCTTTGAGTAAAAGTTGCCCACCTGGACTTACAGATACTAAATTTTTTTTTTTCTCTTTTTTTTTTTTTTTTTTTTTTCCCCAACAACTTTCCAAAAAGTTGGTACAGTAGAAGAGCAGTAATTGGAGAGCAGTTGCCATGAAGCACTGAGTTTCAGAACAGGACAGTCGAACCCTGCCGGAGAAACTCACTGGGAGTTTTTGCTTGGGCCAGAGTGGAAGGATTTGGCACAAAAAGAAGGTCAGAGCATATGAAATCTAATTTCTTCCCTGGAAATAGTCACGACTGTCGTTGTAGTAGTAAGCAAGCCCCTTGTGATGTGATGTGATGTGATGTGATGTGATGTGATGTGATGTGATGTGATGTGATATGATGTGACGTGTAAAGAGGGCAATAGCATCATCAGGACTATACAGATGCTACACAAACTTAACAGAAAAAGCACAGGCAGAGCACAGAGGTGAGCTTAAACCTGGAATTAAATATCTAACTGCAGGCTGCAGAAGCTGGCAGCCTGTCCTTGGGGCCACGCTGGGTCAGGTTGCCTTGTTGAGGCACTGTCACTGTCACTAAACAGTCCTCTGGTTCTTGTGTAAGTGAAAGCTTGACCAAAGGTCTCTTGTCTCTCAGGAAAGTGTCCTACCTGCTGAGCTTTGGATTATACATATTCTAAAGTACATAAAAATATATGTTAATGAAACTTGTAAATAAACTTGTCTGAGTCTTCTAAGGCTGGAATGATGTTATTAATTCATATATCAGTACTATGTAGTTAATTTTATAATTGTGTAATGTTTTTGTATAATTAATAACTTATTTAATAGAACCTGAGTTATTGAGTGCCCTGTCCAGAGGACTGCACACTCATTCTTTGCTCTTCTCCCTGTTTCCCCTGGCCAATCTGTATCTTCTCCACGTAGAGAAAAGACTTTACCTCTCAGGGAATTTTCAGGCCCATTCCAGACATGAACTGCAGATTACCACTCAATATATCTATATACAATGATACCTGCATATGTGGGAGTGTGTGCAGGGCACTTACATGTGTGAACAAACACGGGTGCTTTCCAGGGAAGGTCATTTGACAGCAGCTGTTTCTCCAGACCAGCCTTCAAGATGCTTGATGTTCCTGCCAGGAGACCTGTTTCCAAGGGTGCTGTGTTTCTGGGCCGACTCCTTAGAGATATCATCCTTGCAGCTGATCTTTCCAGAGCCGATGGTGACTTCTCCAGGGCACCAGAAAGCAATCTACTTTACATTGTGCCAATGCTTGCTGCCCAAGGCAGACCAGCCCTCTTCTGTAAGCGGGTTACAAAAACTTTTCCCTAGAGTCTGCACCAGATCAGAAATGATCCCTTGGAGTTTTCTTCCTTCTTTTCCTACCAGCCAAGAAACATTCACACTATTTCTTAAAAATGAGAAAAAAATCTTAAAAGTAAGAAAAAATACTTAAAATGCTGCTCTAAAACTATGTGTGTGGGGGAAAACCCCTGCTTGGCCAAAGGAGGAAACAGTAGAGACATAGCAACAATTACTGCTAAGTCTGTTTATGTTTGTTCTCCCCAAAACACGAAGACTGGGAGTAAATACAATTAGTCACCAGCCACTGGTAGGGGAGCGGAGGCCGATGAGTCACGGCCGCACTCAGCTCTGTCCCCAGAATGGTCAGTGCCAGCGCCTGGTGCGAGGGCCAGACCATGGCAGCTCCCCCACCCCTGCTCCTTGGGGACTGCGTCCCCAGGATTTGGGTGCTGCAGGACCACCTCATGGTCCCACCACCCGTCCTGCCCTGACCGTGCCATGGGATGCTCATCTGTGCCAAGGGACGGGATTGCTCCTCTGTGGGACCTTTCTGCTTTCTCTGGGCAATGCTGCACTGGTGTTTCGGTTCACGCTTCAGCTGCATGGAATATTGGGCCACCTCCTCGCTCCTATCTGAAAAATGGTAGCTGCAGATGGCATGGGCAATCAGGCACTCTGAAGGAAGGGATTGGAAGGAATCTTTCCAGTCTGCTGCATATGAAGTGAATTTTTAAGAACCTGTCCCAGCTGGTAACTGGGATGACTCCCAAGCAGATACGTCTTACCTGAGACTTCCCTGCCTAATGAGTGTGCAATGATATCACACCAGCATCTTTTGAAACCTCTCTCTGATGTCTCTGCTTTGTCCCCTCAAGACAAACAGCTGGAAGTTTAATCCTCTCCCCTTAGTGTCTCTGGATTGCAAAACCGTTGTCAAAGTGGAGTCTAAGATCTTAAAACCTAATGCTTTTCCTAGGTATCAAGATAATTACTATGAGCTGGATCCAAGGAGAATAAAGAAGTGAGGCTAGGCAAATGGGAAATGGCATCAAGTGAGAACTAGATAATGGAAAAAACAATTCAAAATTATTTTGTTCATGTCTCCATACATCAATTCATTGCTAGGACAAATGGAAACAAGCTTAATGGATTCTTCTCTGCTCTGAAGTTTTGAGACTAGGTGAATTGAATTTCTGCCAAATTAGGGAAGAGTCTGGGCATTTCCTGTCCAACAAGATGAGAGAAAAGAGAAACAAAAGAAATGGAGTCTTTCCCTGTGTCAGATTTCTAACAGCTTCAGAAGTAACATGAGTGGACATGGCAAAAACTGGGGTGCATCTCTTCCGCCTTGCTTCTTACTGAAAAAGCAGTCCAGGTGTGAGGCACACACAGCCAGGTACAGAGGGAAATCACAGTTTCTTTACTTTGGGTTGGATTGTCCTTGGCTTGGCGATGCCTGGTCTGGTGTTAGTGATGGCCCTTTCTGCAGGGGGATGCTGAAGGAGCTGTTGACCCTTCCAGTCACACTCTGAGGGTACTGAGGTTCTTCTGCAGCAGCTCTCATCCTTGGAATGGCTTTTCCCCTCAGAGACTGTTTGGAAAGAGATACTCTTTACAGCATGCCCCTGCCAGGGTGTGCTCATGCCTATGGGACTGTAGGGACGCCAGAAAAAAAAAAGAAAGCTGTGCAAAAGATATTACTTTCCAGGCCAATTTGCTGTACAGACTGTATAATTGTGTAGCTCTTGCTATCTGAAAAAAATGGATGACTGTAGATGGATGTAAACTGATGCTTTCTCCTGGGCAGGAAGAACAACTGTCCTGGAGATACCTGGTCAGATATCTGCTGGTGCAAACCAGCTTTGTGACATTGACTTCAGCAAGACAACACTGATCTCCACATCTCAGGCTCTACGAGTGGGCATTTCCTTATACGTCATGGCTGTGGTTTTGTTTAATCCTCGCTGTACGTAGTCAATAACAAGAAGACTCTTGTGACATTTTTAATTGGCAGCAAGAGGTCACACAGTTGCAGAAAATGTCGTGTGTGAAACCACTTCTCGAGATCACTGCTTGTGCAGGGGAAGAGCAAAGAGAAGGTCCTTTCATCTCTGGGTCCCCAGGCAGGAGCTGCCCTTTGGTTTGGCGATAGAAACTTGACTCCAGCAAGAACCTCAGGATTTGGCTATCTGTGCCCATCAAGAACCTATGAGCGAAGTGGGAGCAGCTAATTCAAGCCTTTGCTGATAATATTAGCAGGGAGGGTGTTTTTGTTGGATGAAAAAATATATGGTTATTCCATTCAAATTGGATGTACCATGTAAAGTATTGTGCTGTGTCACAGAAACAGCTTATGTGCAGCTCCCAGGCAGATCAGTCCAAACAGCATAAAGGCAGAGATCAAACATAGCTTTTCCTGTGTTGACATAATGTACATTGCAGTTTTACTCAACCATAGCCCAAAAAAAAGAAAATAAAAGGCAAACTACACAATCGATCAACGATGCTAATTACAGTTCTCAATGAGGGAGATAATAGCAATGCAGGAGAAAGTAAATACTTACTAGCTCTAAGGAGCATCCTGTTATTTGTATGAAAAATAGACACATTTATCTAGGCATCACCTTAATGGCTCAGACTATGAAGAGGTGGTGTACTTACTTCACCGAGATGTTGATATGATTCATCATGTCTGATGAAAAACAGAAGTAGCTCCACCGATGCTAATGAAAATAAAACCAGTCTGAATGGCCAACTGGATCTTAACATTCACTTCAGCTTGTGCCAGGTCACCAGCCTGTTATCTTACAGCTACAGCAGGTGTTAAGTATTACTTAGCAATATGCTATAGGTTATATATGTAATGTGATACATTATATAATCCCCCTCCCTCCCAACCCTTCTTTTTGATGATCTTGTTAGCCCTAATGCAAAGTCAATGGGCACTTAGTTTAAAGGTAAGCAGAATGTACTGAGGGCCTCTGGAGTCAAGATGGCACAGGATTTCAGTCTCTTCTTTGAGATCCACATGACAGTTTTGCTGAAAGCTGTTGTGGTTTGATGTTTGGAGGTGCTAAAAATCTCAGTGGTTACAGGGTGGGTGGCAAGTGCTCAACACCTCTGAACGTCAAGCCAGGCATGTCCTCACTGGCCACCCCTCCTCAACCGCCTCCAAACAATTCCCCGATTTATTGCCACTGAAGGTTTCAGCCCTGACTCAGAGGCCCTCCATTAATGGCATAATGAACTGATACAATGCTAAGTCAAAGGATTCAGAGCTAGTGTGCAGTAAACATAAACATATGTTTAACATTGGGTTATAAACTACTGTAGCCAAAGTGGGCAAGTGTTATAAACTTCAAACACGAAACAGATGCAAGTTAATTAGAGGCATGAAAGTGATGACAATAGAAGTGAGCTGTAGCAAGGAAATGAAATGTTAGTTTAGGCAGAAGTTGCTGCAGCTCTGCCTTATGCTGGAAATGCCTTTGGTCTCTGCTGAAGATGGGAAGGCATAGACATATTTTATCGGGACAGCCAGACACATTGCCCATATGCCAGCAATGTAAGTCGCTGCTGCAAGTGAACGCTTTAAAGAATCACAGTCTAGCAGGCTTTTGAAAGCTGGGAATTAGCTTGTCACAAGCTTCGCTGTGGCTGAAGATGGACTACAACACGTGTAAAGGTCCCGTGCATACAGTGCCCAGTGTGGCCATAGGGAAGCAGGCATCCCACTGCCATGGACATCCCCCTGGGAGACGAGGACTGGGCAGCACCATGGGGTTGCAGCCCTCTCATCCCTCAGGGGCTCAGGTCTGCCCATCCCCTGCAACTTCCCAGCCCTTGTTCTCAGCCAGGAGAGGCCTCTGAGCCCTGGCCAGGGGCGGTTATGTGCCCAGCCGGTAGCATGAGCCCTGCTGCTTCACCAAGACCAGGCAACTGCTGTGACTACAGGATTGTCCGTTGTCCCCAGGGTTGCAGTCTGTCCCTGCTTTGCTAGTGGCTTTCCTCCTCCCTGACACTACAGACATCAGATTTAGTGATTCTCTTATTGCCAACATCTCTTTCTAGATGCTTATACTCCACTAATCTGTCTAACATCTGGGTAGTCCTAAAGGCAGTGGTTTGGAGTGGTCAGTGCATCTTGTGAGCTGAAGTCCTCCATGGCCATGCAGCTTTCCACTGCTTGCATGGAAATTGTGCAAGAAGAAGGGTGTCTGGCGTTGTAGGGAGAAGAAAAATCCCAAATGCATGCCTCAGTAACAGGAGCTCTGAGGTAGTCACAGAAGCCTTGGGTATGTTTATTCCCTCAGTCTCAGATGAGCAAGAGTGAGTGTGCCCTTAGTCCTGTGAAAGGCTGTGCTCCAGCACAGACAGACTGTCTTTGTCCTCCTGGAGTGCTGCTCTGATGTTCTGCGCTCCAACATTTTCTACGCCTCTGCCTCAGACAGACTTGGGAGCCAAAAGGGCTACCCACAAAGTAGATGGTTTAAAATAGCTCCCCTGACAAAAAAAGCCTTGCTGTTCAGTGGCTCCTCCTTTCCTACAGCCCTTACCCATGGGCACTGATGCTGCTGGATGCTGAACCTCCGGCAGACACGGCTCCTAGGTCCAGCAGGAGCTTGGACTTCTGCTGCTGGGGCACCGCACCCCCTGCCCCGCCTGCTCAGCCCGCTAGCATCCTCGCACAGCTCCCATGTCTTGTCCATCCACCACAAAGCCGATGGAGCAGATAATCTCACCCTGGCACTTGCCAACTCTGTCCAGTCCAGCCCCATGCTCCGGCACCCTCCGTGCAAGCCAAGACCTCGGACATGTACTTGAGGGATTTGCAGCAGTAAAAGTGCTCCTCTAAATGAGGATTTCAGGTTGGGACCTGAAACTGTAGCCGTTTGGAAAGCACCCAGTGGCTGTGCTGTCAGGGAGTGCTTGCAAGCAGTAAAATAAAACCGTTGCCTAATTACAGTTTCACCAAGGGGCACTGTAATGCTATGATATTAACTCCTTGCACATAAACAGTGATGGGCAAGGGCTTGCCAGCAGTGCTTGTACCTCCAGGAGATAAACAGGTAACGGTATCCTGGTGCCGCCATCCAGATGTTAGACCTGCATGGCAATGAAGGTGAAATTACAGGAACGTTTACTCATTCTCTACCAAATTACATGTGACTGGGGCAGGAATTACACCCAAGTGTTATCCAGCCCTCCTTTCACTGGTGGAAAAATCTGTGATAGGGATCAAATAGACCATGGTGGAGCAAGGCAGAAATAAAAAAGGGGATTCCCACCATCTGTGGAAATGCAAATTAAAACAAACAAACAAACAAACCCAAAAAAAGACACCAGAAAAAAAAAAAAAAAACAACACAGCAGCCCAGAGAGGCTTGTAATTACTCTACAATCAGCTATTAATTTAATGAAATCACATACCACCACAGTGCTAATAGGAGGATCTCGGCTGGTGGAGGGGTGCAGATTTAAGCGAGGAAGCTCAGGTGTTGATATTTTTATACAGGGGAATGCTTTCCCCCTTTAATTATTTTAGACAAAATGATTAAAAAAAGGAATAAAAGAAAACCAGATTACTGAAAATGACTGTGTCAGGGGAAGGATGGAGATGTGTGCTGGTGGGGGTTCCTGTCCACAGCAAGCTGTTTCTTGGGCTCAGGTACCGCAGTTCCCATGCTGCCCTGGCATGAGATGGGCAGGGGCACATGACAGCACTGGGGTGAACTCTGCAACACGAGCATGGGCATGGGCTGGTCGGGGTGACACCCTTGTCCTCAGGCGTCCTTGCTCTGGGAGGACATGCTGTGCTGAGGTGACTGGGTGAGCAGGGGGAGGGAGCAAAGTCTCATCTCAAACTCAGACCTGTAAGAATTTCTCATGCCCTGAGCAAATGCTGTAGGTTGGTTAAATCCTTCAGATCTTGGGGAAAAATCAGCAGGTTTTTTTAGAGCTTCCAGGCTTGTGTGTGTTAGGTAAAAGAGTGCAGCAATGTTACCTGTGATGAAGCACTGCCATGCGGGTGATGGTTAAATGGGGCTCCTTACACAGGGAAGGGTTACTCACATGGGCAAGGGAAAGGACTGGAAATACTTTGCCACAACGGTGCAAGGTCATATTTCATTTCCGCAGTGTTTTGTCTCCCCAGGAGGCAGCCGGCAACCAAAGCAAAGCTCCAGTCTCTGAAGAATTCCCTTATTAAAGATTACCCAGCTCCTTTGCTGCTCCAAGGTGTCTCTTAGGAACTACTCAGTTCACACAGAAAGTATTTTGCTTTGTGTATATGTTATTTTTATTATTTGCATTTTTAAATTGAAAAATATCTTTCCCCTTCTTACCATCCCTCCAGGTCAGGATACATGTTCTTTCACATAAAAAGGGGGTTTTGGCATGTTGTATTAAACCTTCCTGACTTTGACGAAAAATGACTGCAGGGCCAAGATGACTGACCAGGCTGATTCGGTGACTTATCTCCCTATCTCCCTAGTTCAGCCTCAGCAGCAATGCCTGCTGCAGAGCTTTGATATCTGCTGCTGGATATCCCACAAGGTAAGAAAGTTTTTTCAAGACATTTTTTCTATCAACCTCTTATCTGCAGTTTGTTAGGTCCTCTTACTTTGGAAAAATCTACAGACTTCCTGATGGGTTTGAATTTGGTCTATAAGAAGCACAGGTGGCCCTGAGGCTCCTCACCCCTCCGCTGCTCCGCAAGCGGTGCCAGTGCTCATGTTGCTTGCTCATCCCATCCTTGGCTCTCTGTAGAGTCCACTAATGGGAAAAATGCACAGGTCCGTATAGAGTCTTCCCAAACTTAGAAAAGACAGCTGTGCTCATGGAAGACGCTGTGTGACTGAGCATAAGAAAGTGTATTAGGAAAGACAATAACATTATCTCCCCATTAGACAGGAATATTACCTGGCCTTGATATTAGTGAACTTGCTATAATCATGAATAACTGGTATGTTTTGAAAAATGCAGATTTTTTTTTTCACTTGGAGAAAAAGGAAAATTAATGATTTTAAATTGATTCTATTTCTTTGCATGACTATCTGAAAATATAAATGCCCAAAGTCACCAGGGCTGGATTTAAAAGCAGCCTGACTGGGAAGAAGTGATTTTATCTCCAGGTCATTCTTAAGAGTGTCTGTGGTAGAGGAACCCTCTGCTGTGCAGCCTCTGTCTCCATGGGCACCCCAGAGCCCCTGCTGCCTCCTGCAGCCCAGGGCTCTTGGGGACCTTCCCCAGTCCCGTCAAATTTATACACACAGGGACCAGACTCAGCCATGGAATTAGGAGACACACTGTTGACTTTTAGTTACTTGTTCAAAGCAAAAAGGGCTTAAAAAAGTCTTTATTAGTATGAATTGCCGCTGAATGAAGTTCTGTGCTAGTTGCTTTTTATTAATACATCCAGCATTCCCTCACCAGGCCAGCCTTTACTGCACATTTCTAAGTAGTGTTTGCCTCCAAGAGCTCTGTCTCTGCAGAGGAAGAACAACAGAGATTTATTTGGGTGGCATAATCTCTTGCTTGCCAGTGAGTTTTCAGTGCTTCCCGGCAGGGAGTTGCCTCCAGGACTGCAGGACTCGGATTATTATGCAGGTTTCTGTTCCCCACCCATCCGTTCTCCCCTTTGAGTGACAACAATGGTATCAGCTGCATCATGGCTTTTGTCACTTGGCTGCTCGCCCTTCAGGCATCACACCTTTCCACAGCTACTTCTAGGTTGTCATCAAATGGGTCACAGTCACTTCTGAGCCAGACTGGATTTATGCAGCTGAAGCAGAGGCTCCACAGCTCAGTGCCATTTCTACCCAGGGGTAGACCTGCACCAGCTTTGGCCTAACATGAATACCAAGAGCTGAATTTGGATCTGCTGGCCAAGGCTTTGATGTAATGTTTACTATGCAATAAGGCTTCGCTAATATAAACCGAGTGGAAGTATCCTGCCTAGCTGAGTATAACAGGACATAATCTCTACACAAGCTGTGTTAAGCTTTGAGTCTAACAGCTCTTAATGTCTCTCCTAAGCTTTCCTGTTGAATGTTTGCACCATTTCAGGAGAACATTAGAGATTATTTTACTGAAATATCTTTGAGAGATTTGGAGGCTGCAAAGATCAGCTGACTATTACAGGGAAAAGAGCATTTAAAACCAAAGCAAGGGTTACTCTGAAGGTTCATTCTTTATTTGAAGACAGCTTAGGAATGATTTAACAGGGTTAACTTCAGAAAGAAATATCCTGGAGTCCTCTAGGAGACATATTCTTGCAAGATTGCCAGCTAGTTTATAACTGAGATTCCTCATGCTCTGTGGGGGTAATTACTGCAGCTGGGTTGGAAAGGCTTCCGTATTAAAACAGCAGTCAATGAGCTACTGAACACAGGCTCAAATCCACAAGGAGATTCTCAAAGCCTGAGCTGACTAGAGCAGAATAAATCTTGGACTTGTCCCTGCCTTAATGTCTCGCACTAAGGGGGATATGGTATGAAATGGGGCAGGCTGGCATGAGTGGGTCATACATTTTATCTGAGAAATGAGCTTTCTTTTTTCTGGGAGGTTGCCTGGAGGAGTAACTTAAAGTGAAAACCAGTGGTAAGGAATTCAACAACAAGTTATGTTAATATCCAGCAATGACATGAAAAGAAAAAAGAAAAAAAAAGAGAAAATTTACTTTCTCCACCAGCCATGAATTTGTTTAAGCTGATACAACATCCTCAGAGCCACAGGAGCCAGGTGACATCTTCCTAGCATTGCTTCTTGGGCATTTGCTCACCTTCTTTAAATCCAAAACAAAATCCACATGCTCTAAGGCCTGTGAGGGCTCCTGTTGCATGGGTGGGTGCATGGAAGGGTGGTTTAGCTTGAACTCCTCTGTGGCGTGTTGCCCAGCTCCATCCTTCGTGCCCTGTGTGATAAAGGTCCCGGGGTGCTCACAGGCTCCTGGGCTGCTGGGTGGCCATGTGCCTCCAGGAGAGCTTCACAAGGGGCTTTGCATGCCCTGGTCCTGGTTTCAGTCCCATCCCTTGCTGTGACTGCTCCAGCCCTTCACCTCCCTTACCGACAGGAGGGCCTGGCACACCTGCCGTGAGCGCGGAGGTGTTTTCTCTCTTTTTGATTCAGAGGATGTGCACAGGGTGAAAAGGAAAGGAGAAGCTATGGCAGGAGCAAATGCTGATGTTCCTGCCATGCTCAAGGGCCAGCTTTGATTCACAGGCTGTCTCCAACTCAAACGTCATTTGAGTTACCTTCACGCTGCCTCTGCCACTGACCTCGGCAGCCACTGTCATGAGCGGCAAAGATCCCACACCTCATGTACATGAAGTACCTGGCTCTGCATCGCGGGAACTCAGTGTAAGTGGATAAATAAAGCATCATTTCATCAGCCGTGACCTCCTGGGTGGTTCTGTGGTTCTCAACATATTTTTTCTCGCACATGAAAGAAAGAATGATCTCTTTGGGCATCAGCCTCATTGCTGTGGCACCGAGCACTTCACCAGGATCTTAAACTACTTTATCCTTGTAGACCTGTCATTAGGAGAAAAGTGCTATTATTTCTCCTTTGAGGAGGGGAATTTGGGGACAGCACAGCAAAGCCAGGAGCTGAGCAAGGGTTTGGGGATCCTGGGTGTAGATGGGTAAGTGCCACAACACTGTTTTAGTAAATGTGTTTCCACATTAGAGCTGGCACCCATGAGTTATTGTGTTGCATGTTGGGATTTGAACTCAGAACAGTCCGAACATAAAAAGATGTGAGTCACAACAGTTTTTTTCCAAACCCTGCTGCAGAGCTCATGGCTGGTACATGTGCAATTCAATAATACTTGCTGAGAGAAATTAGAAAGAACATATTTAGCCCTTGAGGCTTTTTTTTCCCCACTTTGGTCTTGCTCGGCTACATTGACTAGCCTGAGAGTGTTTGGTTATCTGGCATAGAAACCACAAAAGTGTATTTTTAGAGGTAACTGGCAGATATTTTGCCAATCGTATTCTGAAGGAAACAAGTAAAAGAATTAATTTTTCTTCCTTGTTTAAGTTTAGAGGGACAACTGGGAAATTATCAGTAAGAAGGAAAGATCAAATACCATCAATCTGGAGATATATGAACCTACAGTTTGTCTGAAAGTGAGCATGGTCATTTTGAAAGCCATTTAAAATGTTGTTCTCAGGAGCATTGGTGAGTTCTGCCATTTTCATCTCTCCCTGGGCCAAAAATGACAATAAGCTGTGGCTGCGGGGTATCTGTCAAGGAGTCCTTTCATTTGGGACCTTTAGCTTTTGAAAACATTGTCCTTCAAACAACAAGGAACAGGAGTGGAAGATGAAGTGATAAATGTTTCTGACAGAAGCAACGTGGTGACCAGTTAGGAGTTTGGACGGTGCCCATCTGTGCTTATGCTACTGCGGATATGGGGAAACAGGAGGGATTTACGGCCTGGTGTGTCCCTAAAGCCCATTTCAGGGTTCTCACTCCTACTTCCTATCTTTGCCCCAAAGAAAAGGCACTTTCTGGGTTTGAAGGTGTTGGCTGTGTTCTTGGCAAAGCTCTGCAGGCCCTGGCCACCTGGAGCTGGACCAGCAGGTAGTTCCAACAGCAGGGCTCTAATAGTGTTAAGACACTTCCTTGAATTTTTGGCTGTTGAATAGCTCATTCCCTTGCTCTTACTGTGCAACTGAGAAGCAAGTCATAACCAATATGTGTGTCTGAACAACCACTTGTTTTCAAAAGTTAGAATGATTATGATGACTTGAACTTGTCTTGTTGGCTAGGGGATTCCAGGGCAATCCTTGTAAAAAGGAGAGGGATTTTTCCCTCCCAGGCTTCTGGAAAAGCTGAGAGTGCAGTGCCTGCCAGGATAGCTGCCATTTTTATTCTTGTACTGTAAGGCTTGGCAGAGATCTTGCATTAGGTTGGGTTTGGTGCCTTACAGCTTGAGTGAGAGTCTGGTCCTTCCCTTGAACTACAATCAGACCTGGTGGGGAGCATTTGGACAGAAGGGCTTTTTTATTCCTTGTATCAGAAGCTTTTGGATGGCAGCATGCCAATTTTGACTAAACTCTACTCAGGGGAGTATCTCAGATCCATCCTGCACAAAAGTCATTCTGCAGAAATGCCGCTGACGGGGCGGGTCTGATTGCTCCCTGGTGGGATGAAGCTGTGGCCATGGCCCTTCATGCTGGTGCCGCTGGAGGTGCCTCTCTCCAGCTCTGCTGTTGAAGCTGTTCCTCCAGATAAGCGATAAAAATCTTACAGAGAAGGAAAGTTGCCCATAGCATGTCTCAGGTCTTACCGTGATTCTGGTGAAATGGTTCTGTTGCAGGAGATCTTGTTGCACTGTGCTAGCTTCTACACTCTTTTACAGGCATGTGTAGAGGTATTTCTTGTTTGCCTTTTTTTTTTTTTTTAATTAAAAAAAAAATCCCAAGGTCTCAGCTATGCTCTGATGCTGCATGAGAACATTTCGGAACCCTTAAAATTGTTTACTGAACAGGAAAACCATTTCTTACCCAGTTCCAACTCTGCCTGGAGCACTGTGGAGGCATTGCCCATGCCTCCTGGAGCAGATTCGCCTTCTGGAAACAGAGTCTGCGAAACCCTCTTTGTGTTTTTTTTTTTCTTTCTTTTTTTTTAATCTTTAGCCTTGTCATCTCACTTTGTGAGCTTCAAGCATGGTGTTTCCTATCATTTTTAAAGAGACTCCATTGAAAGATATAAAAGTGTAAACAAAAAGTTCATGTATGTTGGCACAGTTTTTAAATGCAGACATCTGGGTTAGAGATGTGAGAAAATTGTAAAGAATTTGGGAAGGTTCAAAGGCTCATGTTATTAAAGTTTTAATAATCTCCTTTTCTGCCTAGCCCCAGCCCCCTGCTAGTCTTTGAATCATGAAGGAAAATGCCGTCTGAACAAGATTATAGTTAATTAGGGTAGGATCTTCTCTTTGAAAGCCTGTAGGAAGCTGTCCTGCCTTTTTATTTTGCAGACTAGAGTGAGCTGTGTGTAGGAGGAGATACATGGCAAAAAGCACTTGAGTGCAATGTTTTAATTTAAAGACTCCAGGGGCTCTGTTAAGTTTCTATAACACAGACGATGGCATTTTCACAATCACTTTGTTATGTAATCCCTGGAGAAATAATTCACCTGAGGTGAAATTCACACCTCGTAGAGGGGCTGGGGAGGGCTGGCAATAAACACGCGCGCCTATAGACACACGTGCCTATAGACACATGTGCCTATAGACACACACCTATAGACACATGCACCTATAGACACAAGCACCTATAGACACACGAGCACAAAGCCTATTGCACAGCTCCTCTGGGAAGGCTGGGGGGAGTGGATGGGACAAGATGAACCCCATTCCCCACTGCTCTCCTGGCACCAGGTGATGAGAAGGAAAGGACAAAACCTTTGCTTTGGTAGCAACACGTGGCTTGGCCCAGAGGTGGCTCCGTCGGGGTGAAGTACCCTGGCTCGGGGGGTGCAGTGGGCAGGGGGTTCGGCGGCTCTGGTCACTGGCCCTGCAGTACCGTGGTGCTGTATGCTTCTTGTGCCAGGACATGACCCCTGTTTAAATCCTGAAAGGTCACTCATGTTCTGGCTGGTGTGTCCGCAGCAGTGCCAGGGGAGAGCCCATGGCACCTGCTTGCAGCTGATGTGCTTTCACAGCAACTGTGCGGGCAGCTTGCAAACACAGCAGATCTGCTCCTGTCTCAGACGTATCCTGCAACTGCATGTGAAGATGCTTCTGCAGCCTCAGCTGGGATGCAAGAGCATGGCTCCTTCAGCTGAGAGATGCTGTTGAGTCTTAGAAGCACAAAAATAAATGTGAACAGGCTGGACCCTGCATGGTGTCACTCAGCCTGCAAGAATTACAGGCAAGAGTGCACAGAAAATGTGGTGCCGGCCTTGTACCTGTACTGGCTCTGCTGGTCAGCATTTCTGGTTAACATGAACCAAGCCTGGACGCTGGACATGGTTCTTCATATACAGTCAACACCAAGTGGCAGGAGGGTTAGGCCTGTCGATTTCTTTTATAAAAATATAATTTTTTTTTCTGACTTTGTTATAAAAAATAAAGTGAGTTGTATTTCTGGCCTGTTTTGTTTTTGGAGTTTGTGAGTTGTCCCAAGGGAGCTGTTTTTTTTAGAAAAATAGGGAGTTAAGAACCGTAATTTCCCTAACGTAACAGTTCTATATTTATTTCACTTTCTTTTTCTTTACGCTCCCTGGCTTATAATAGCAGAGCTTTTCCCCATCTCCTCCTGTCTCTCTAGTCTGCTAACAACCCAATTAGCGAGTGCCCAGAGCATGAAGCATTCCTGGCCTTGCCGCTGTTCCAGCCAGTCATTAACTAGGTGGAGAAGGTATAACAAACACTGGAAAAAAAAAAAAGTGAATTTGTTTTTTAGAAGTCAGTTGAGTTTTACAGCACTGAAATAGAAAAGGTAGTAAAAGAGAGGAAGGGGAGAGTAAACACGTTGCCAAAATACTAAGTCAATTAGCTTAGTAGAAGGGCCAGGATTTTCTGATGTAGCCTAGAGTCTGGCCTTCTTTCACCAGTAAAACAGTTCCAGAAGGTTCAAAGAGCAGCTACACTGGCTTTATTTTTTTTTTTGTCCCAAAGGATTTAGATATTCTGGCCTAAATCCCCTATCTTTCTTGTTATCACTATATCTTGGATGCATTATACTATATTATTCGGAATTTACTCCATATTCTAAAATGTTTTACTGACTCTGAAAACAAAGTTCCTCAGCCTTAAGAGTCCGAAATCAAAGGTTTAGGAGTCTCACAACCAGCATCCTTGGTTAGTGTTCTGAACCTTGATTCAGGTGTGGCCACAAACAGCATTTGAACTCTGTGACACAGACAGATCATTTAGCAGGAAATGATGCCAGATGAGTGGCTATGAAGTGGCAGGAGATCCCAGTCCATGGTTCTGACCATCAGTAGGCTGTGCTGTCCCAGGAGACAGTAGCATGCAGGATCCATGAGAGCACAGTCACTGACCTGTGCAGCACCTGGCTCACTCAGCGTGGAGGAGGTAGGCTCTTTTTAGGAACATATGTTGTGGAAATGTCAATCAAGCCCGTCAGGATCCCATTGCACCTGGCCTTTACAAGCTCAGCAAAAGAAGTGGTACACCATCCAGTTTTCACCTCATTATCACACAGTCAAGCTCTCACTGAAAGAGGTATGAGAGGAAACTTCCTAAGAAATTCAGGGTTGGAGCCAGTGATTACTTAACATACTGTACCACAAAGAGTCCAGGTTTGCTAAATTCATGGTTTTCAAATGAGAGGTTGGATCACTCTCCCGAAGCATGAATCCTCCCATCCCTGAGGTGTATTCCCACCTGAACCTCCCAAAGCAGCAAAGCCCTGGAGTGCCCTGCCTTCAGCTACCCAGCCCCTGAATGAACGATGGCATGGAGCCCAGAAGTAGAAAGACCTGTTTGCACTGATTATCCTAGGTGTCATTAGCAGGATTCTTTACAAAGAGCTCCCTCCTTTGAAGGGCAGACATCCTCTTGCTTGTGGAGAATGACTGCAAGCACTGACTGCCAGGTTTATCCGTGGCACCTTTTTGAGCTGATTGCTCTCAGAAAAGAAAGCTGAATTTTCTGCTGGAGTGTTGACCTGTCCCATTTTTTTTTTTTTTTTACTTTTTTTTTTTTTTTTTTACTTTTTTTTTTTTTTTTTTTTACTGGTTTTGATGAGATGGTCTGTGAAAGAAAACTGAAAAAAAGACATTCTTAGAAGGATTCTGTGACCCAAAGGTGCTAAGCACCTTCTAAGAGAATGCCCCGAGCCAGATGAAGTAGCTATTGGGAAAGTCTTTAGTTGAAATGCCTACCTGGAAATTCTGATATGTAGAAGCTGAAGAAATGCCACAGTGAGAAGTGCATTTGCCACGCAGCCCCCTTTTGGAATGTGCTAGTACCCATGGTTGCCATTCAGGGAAACAGAGGTGGGTGCCATGTTCTGCAGCCTTCAGCTTTGCCAGGGGCTTATCCCCTGGGAAGGATATAGCATATCATTAAGTTCCTCTTTGTAACAGTAATGAGGAATAGTGTCTCTTGAACCCTTGCTGAAGAGGCTATAGACCATATGGGCATCTTTTTCCTTTTTCTTTCTTTCTTTCTTTCTTTCTTTCTTTCTTTCTTTCTTTCTTTCTTTCTTTCTGTCTTTCTGTCTTTCTGTCTTTCTGTCTTTCTGTCTTTCTTTCTTTCTTTCTTTTTCTTTGTTACCTCTTGGCTTGTGTGATAAATGAAGAAAGTCTGACACTAACACACAGTAGGGGAAGAGGTAACCAGATGAAGAGAGGCAAGTAAAGGTACGCACATCATCCTTGCTAACTTAGAGAAGAATCTAGAGCTGGAAAACTCACTCCAATTTTTCCTTTTCTGTGTAACTTTTCCACTGTAGTGGGTTGACAAGTGTATGTTCTTTTCCCACTGTGCATTGGTTAGTGGGTGAGAGATTGGCCTGTTATTCCTACAACATAGACCAACGCTGGTGTCAAAATTTGTGCAGTAGCAATCATTTGAGTCACACCTACACAGGTTTCTGCATTAGTTCAAGTGTGCTGTGTGTGTCTCTGGGACTAATATGACTGAGGTTTTAAAAACATGCACTGCACTACTAAAGTCTCTTCCCTACAGCTTGGAAATATAAACAGGCTCTGTTGGTTTAAGCATGTTAGTATGTAGCATACTTTATCTAGGTAAAATGGAACAAAGCCTTAGGCATAACTTTGCAAAATAGGTACACTATCACAGTACTTATCAATATTATTCTATTAAATTAAGGACTGTGCTATTTTCCTGTATCACACAGAGATGACTTAAGACAGGATTAAAGCTCTTTCTTTGAAATATTTGGGTCTGAAGTAGAGAAAAACGGCTTATGGTAAAGAACTTTCAAAAGAGTAATCTTTTTTTTCTTAGAGGAGAGTAAATAGAGGTTAGTTTTTAACAGTGCCTGACATGTAAAAATAGTGAATTAGGGACCAAAGAACACATTCAAATTTTGCACATTTAATAGCAGTTTTTCCTTTAATATGATTATCCTACTCACTTCAGTCATATGACAGGAACCTCAGCCTGGTAACCTGCTAACTTGTAGGTGAGAAACGAAACCAAGGAAATTTACCTTCATTGACTGAAGGAAATGCAGGTCAAAAAGACAAAAAATATTATGACAGTGGTTATTAAAAATTGCTAAATGATGAAACTTTGCAGAAGAAATGTATGCGACAGAAGTCCATAAATCAGTAATAAGGACTTTTCAACATTATTTGTCATGAGAAAAATGAAAGTGGGGTTGCTGAGATGTGTTCAAGACCTAGCCTGCAGTCTGAAGGTAGGTTATGTTAAAGAAAGGAAATAATTAACCATGAAAGGCACCAAGTGGTTTAATAATTGTTATTCCAAGAAGGAAAGTGTCAGCACAAATGGGACCGGAAGGGAATGTTGGATAAACATAACTGAGGTGTGCAGCTGATGGGGTTACACACAGGAAAGATCCATTCATCAATTGATTTGCTGGGTAACAGAGATAATATCAGCATCAGATTGAAGTAAACCATCAGTAAACAGGAATCTGGGATGAAACGTTCCTCTTACTACATTTTTGAAAGTACAGGGATTGTTCATCTCAGCCAGTGGTTCCCAGCTGACCAGTTGGTGTGGATGGGCCTGTCCTGCCCGGGCCCCACAGTCACCTCAGTGGGTTCCCCGGGCACTGCCTGGTCCATGACACCTCGAAGTGGGATGGAGCTTGGTGGCTGGAGAGTGCCCCTTTACAACTCAGGTTTACAGCTGCTGTAACAGCCTGTCAGGAAAAAGGTAATTGAGTTCCCTGAATGTATAATGTACCTCTGAGAGAGCAATTGTGTGTATGTCGGGGGGGAAAGGAATATGGGAACAGTAACTTTGCAAAACATTACGAAGAGTGTGGTTTCTAAACACAAGTAGGGGATGAAAGAAGAGCAGGTGGGCTTTCACTTTATCTGCTTGGAAATGAAATGAAAGAAGAGGACAAGGGAAAAAGGTGACTAGATTGAATTTGTATAGAAGATCAACTGAGAGCCCTCTTTATTTCACTCCCATTTTGCTTCTTCATGCTAGACCAATAGCATTCAATTAAACTAAAGGGCAACAGCCATAAAATGAATGAGGGAAGCACTTTGGTACAAAACTCACACTCAGCCTTACGCAGCTCATTGCTCTAAGGAATTGTTGAGGTGCTGAGCTAGCAGGGTACAAAGGAGGACTGGGTTCCAGGGAATACTTGGGGGATGCTCAGACTCTACAGGACGGAAATGTTCGGATCTGGACAGTCAGAGTGGAGACAAGTAAGGAATGTGATCAGCCATGTGTGTAGGTGAAGGGATTGACTTGCTATTGTCTGGCAGCAGGGTCTCCTGGTGCTTCCCCTGGTTACCCCCTACCCTCAACCCCAGGAATCCTGCCTTCACCTGAGGGGCGTCTGCTCCACATACTACTGGGAGAGGATTGGGCATTACCTGGGCTTTGGGTTTAACCAGCAGGAAAATTCATATTTTCTCTGAATGCAAAGCATGGATGGGAATAACTAACACCTGTAAGTGGATAGCTGCATTATTTAAACCATCTCCTTCAAGGCCTGTAGCTGTTTCTTCAAACCAGACTGCATAACCAGTAGGGATAGGGGAACCTTGGAGTCTTTGAATGCCATGTGGAGCTGCTTCCCTGCAAAGAGCATTAGCTCTTTAATTCTTTCAGTCTCTGTTTATCTACATTCTTGGTGTTTCACATAATCTTTGAATTAATTCCAAGACTCAGCCAACACTGTCCTATCTGTCTCGTCCTGAGTACGAGCAAGTACTGCTTGAAGGAAGGACATTATTTTGTGCAAGAGAGAAGTAAAATTAGGCATAGCTTGCCATAAATTTAGATAAATTTCTAACTAAATTTAGAAATTCGGTTTTACTACCTAGAACCTGGCTGGTAGAGAACAGATTTCTCTGTGAGATTGCAGATAATTAACCAGCCTTTTTAGGGAGGTTTTTCTGCTTCTGAATCTGGCTAACAGGGCAGTGCAGAACTGCATGGAAATTTAGAAAAGATCATGAAGCAGATGGAACTTTTCCAAACCTCCACAAAATTTTCTGTTCTATTGAATTTTCAGTTCCATTTTTCTAAATGTCTTATATTATCTGAAGAATCTCTCACTGTGGTGCTGGGCTTTCCACTAGGTCCTGAAACTGTGTGACAGATGAGCTAAATATCAGGCCCTTAGAAAAGACTCCAGGACCTTGGCTTTGTGTAATTGAATGGTGCATAAAGTCCTTCATTGGCTTGAGCCAGCATAGCTGAGCAATTGCTCTTCACCCTATGTCTCACCTCATGCCAGCCCAGGCAGCTCCGATGAGCCTATGCCCACCAGCTGGGATGGGTCAGAGGCAAGGATTTACCAAAAAAACAAAGGGGCTTAGTGATGGAGCTGCATGTCAGGAGAGTTTCTTTAGCATTGCTTGTGGATTGTTTTCTGAAACTGGTTCTAGGCTTTTTTATTTCAGCAGGCTTCTCCTTTACCCTCCTTTGGCTTCCTCCACTTTCCCTGTTTTACTTTTGCTGATCCTTTTTGTTGTTGTTAGTAAGGAACTGGTCTCTTGGTTTTAAGTTTAAGATTGGTTTAATGGTATGTTGTTTGGCCACCCATTGGTAAAAGCCTAGCTCAGAGGTCAGCTGCACAAATGAGTGTGCACTCTGTTGACTTCAGTGGTGTTATTTCAACAGCTGAGGACCTCCCTCTAATTCCATTGAACAAAATCTAACATGTACAATTTAAAAAAAAAGAGAAAAAAAAAAAAGGCCCAACAAAATCCCTTGCTGGCAAAGTACATCTGTTCTAACCAGCATTGGAAAAATGCAGTTATTGTGGACTTGGTCTCATAGTAACAGCAACAATAAGGCTGTGGTAAGAGTTTTGGATTCACTGTGGATGTTGGAAACACAAGGAACACATCCTGTGCTTGAAGGAGCACTCTACCTCCATCAGCACCCATGTCCAGCAGCGTCGTTGGTGAAGTCTCTCCACCCTTGGTAGAGGTGGCTGCTGGAGTGATGCGTAGTGAATGCGTATGGCCAGCCGGGGTGAGGAGCTCTGGCCTGCGAGCAGATGGAGATAGCGCTGAACAATGGGACTGGCAGCGGTGGCCGCTCCTCGCAGAGGCTCTCACAATGCGGCCCTGCTGCCCCAGCGCTACGCATTGTTCTCCTTTGGTTGAGGCCCCTATTCAATTAGTGAGCAAGAATCCTTTCCCCTGCTCCGTTGCCGGCTTGACGCTATCACACTGGTCCTTGGGTAACCACAATGGTTTGACACAACGCAGCTCCGGTTGTGAGCTGTGCAGCACATTTATGTGGACTTGCTTGGAAAGGGCCCGTGGACATCTGGTCTGAATCTCCCTCCCATTCACATCCACGTCCTCCATCACTTCCCAAGGGACTATAAATAACTCCTGGGGTTGATCCTGTATGCAATGATGGACTTGGGTACTGCCTCATCCCTTCCTTCATGTGGCTGGTGGGGAGGGCAGTGAGCGTGCCGCGCCAGCAAGGCGTGGGCGATGGAGAGCATCCAGGCCAGCACATTGTTCCTCTCTGCGGGGCTTTGCTAGATGTCTCTTCTTCCTTTCCACACTGGTGGCAGGAGGAACCAGCCCATGATTTCTTGTGGAGACATGTAGCATCAGACCTGGGACCACTGTTGCTGCATCAGGTCCAGTTTGCCCAGAATTCTGATTGATGTCTGTGGAAGCTACTGGTTTTAGCATGGGAGAGTCTCTGGGGGACTTAGATAGGACCGATATAGGGCTTGGCTTTCTTGAACCAATCCATCACACTTTCAATTGCCTTTCAGTCTGTGATGCATTGTCACATTTGTTAGAGGAAACCTAGAAGAGGATGTGTTAACTCTTCTCCCCATACTCTGTGGTTTTGTGGGAAGACTGAAGGCAAGTTAGGTCATAGAAACATGTTGTCTAACATTTGTATTAGGATGCGTGGCTTCTGTTGCAATGCTGTCAGCCTTGTGGCTGGATTATCTTACATGTCCTGGATGTGAAACTGCATCTGAACATTATGAAACTTGGCTTGTCATCTCTTCCCTTTTCCTCCTGCCCTGCCTCCCACGGGTCACAGTAAAAGCTGATGAGAAAGAGACAACATGAACCAGGAGCCCTCCTAACAAAGGAGAAAGAGGCCACTGAATCCAGACACAGGTGGTGTTCTGGTGCCAGCAAAACCTGTGCCAGTGAGGAGAAACACGCTGGATGCTGGGGAGGGGGAGGTCAAGAGCCAGCAGGAAGGCAGGGGAGAGAAGAGCACCACCTCAGATTTTGCGGTGCCCCTCCAGGAGCGCGGAGTTGGTGTACCTGACAACAGGACTGGGAGAACAAGAAGGGCTACTGAAAATCATTGGATTTGTTGTCCTTCCTCCTTTCCAAAGGTGGTTTAAGCCCCCCCTGAGACTTCACCCTGAATGCCAACTGCTGAAAACCATTGCTGTGCTATATCACATAGACCAGTCATGAGGTCTCTTATGCATGACGTTTTTCTGATGTTAGGGCACTTCTATCTGTTTTGCTTGTTTCTGGTAGTTGAACAATGCTTTCCTCTTCCACAACTAGCTTTGTGTGGTGCAGATCCAAAATCCGCTGGACTCGATGGAGACCTTCCAGCCTGGAAAGGTTTTTGGTCAGGCACAGAGCCTGTGAGAAGTCATCCTTACAGAGGACTGGAGACTGCAGCCACAGGGATTCCCTCACCCTCCTGTTCCCCACCCACTTCTCTGTGGTTTGGGAACAAGGAAATGTTTGGTAAACTCAGAGGAAATATTCAGAAAGTCCTGTGCAGAGAGATGGAGGCTCAGGGCTTTATAGTGAATAAAGTGCAATTCATCTGAGCTCCAGTTCTGGCGAAGGAAAAACTGTGCTGTTGTGAAGAGTGTGGTCAGGCCAGGTCAGATTAATGTCATTCAAAAGCAACGTGGGGTTGCTATACCCCTGGTGTCTGGCATGTGGACAAATGGTGTTACCAGTTTAATCTTCATAATAAGTGCATGTTTGTTCTCAAAAAAGATCCGTGGCTGGCTGATGGCATGGCAACAGCCCATGACACTGCCATATAGGAGACTTGGGTTTGGGGGAGGCAAAGGGGAATGCTACCTCTAGGAAATTAAAAATTATAACTACAGCCTATTTAGCAAATGTCTGACTACACCCTTGTAACTGCAACATACTGCATCACAGAGGAAGAGTTCTTATTTAAATGTCTTGTTTAAATGTCAAATAACAGCTTATTTCCCTGATGGGTTTTATAGGTGAATGGAAAAAGACTGGCGGATTTTTTTTTTAATCCTTTTTGTTGTTGTTGAAACCATTTTGTTTAAATGGGAATATACTCTTGTCAGTGAAACTTGTAAAAATGTAGAAGGTGTTTCAGCTCCAAGCTGGATTTATGTCCAGAGTATCTCACCACAGAAGAAGTCTAAAGAGAGAGGACACATCCAAGATACAGTAGAAGAAGGGCAAGGAGCTGCACCTGAGTTTTCCCCAGTCTCTGTGGCTGCTCTGACATGTAGGTGTTCTGTGTGTCACCGGGCAGGAGGAGAGCCCCCTGATCAGCTCGCCACGTGGTCTTTGACTGTGGATTTCCAGTCAGGGGGATGATATAGTCCTTACATTTTTCCATGTATTTTCATACATGGAATGGTTGAGCATCACTTGGAAACTCAGTTCACTAGCTTAGCAGGAGATGGTTTCCAAATTTCAGCCCAGAAGAGGCTTACGACTACTTTAAATTATTATATGGGAATAACTAATTGTTATAACCTCTAGAAATGTAAGGAGAGACTCAGCTTAGCTGATGAGTAGATTACGCAGCTGTTATCTACATACAAGTGAAACAAGACAAAGCTGGAATTAATGTGTGAGCCATTAGGTACAGCTTCCCCCACTCCTGTTTATCTTTGTCTGGTTTTAAACTTACCATTGAGAGATTCATAAAAAATGTGTGCTATGCTTCCTGAAAAAGATAAGCTTCCCTAGGCCCCCTCTCTGTTTAATTGCTCTTTAGTGAAACTAGACTAGCTGAACAAAGCCAATAAGGCACAACTAAAGCTTTTGTGGATCTCTTTGTTAAGACTTATTTTCCAGTATTTCTGCTTGCAATGATCTGTGTGCTTGGGAAAAGAAGTGGCACTGGCTGGGCACAAGGGTGCAAACTCAGAAGTGGGCACAATGAACATGGATCTGTTTAGCTTCCCTCGTCTCAACAATCTCTGAGAGACCTACCAGGGTTTAAAAATGCTGACTGGTTTTGTGCACTTATAAAAATTTGAGGAAGGCAATGAGAGTTCAAACCATGGAGAAGGGCAAGACTGTAATATATCATGACACAGCATGCATCATCTTTATAGTCCTTTGGACTGCTGTGGATATCCGCCACAGAAAACTCTACAAGTTCCTTTTTAACATTAAAATCTTCCTTCTCTGAATTTGCTCTGGAAGGCTGCTCCAGCACTCTGCTCTGTTGGATGAATAGATAAACTTGTGATGCCTCTCTTAATTTACTCATAGCAAATGTTGTCCCTTTGTTTAAATATTCTTCTCCTACTTCTTATTTATGCCAACCATCTACTTTTTGAGTCTCTGGTGTATCTAGATAATACAAGTGCTTCTCATGTCCTCTTGTAAGATGCTCTCCAGTTTTCCCTTCATCCTAGTAACCTTCCTCTTCAGTACGTGCTAATCCAGCACAAATCCTGGGTACACTGGGGTAGTTCCATCCCAGAGACTAAACAGAGCCAGGGATTAGGCCAAAGGTGCCTGCACATGATTTACTTTCTACATGGTTTCTGCTTGTATTCATTAGCACAATCCCAAGCAATACCTGGGCTTGGTTTTGGAGCTAGCAAAGGATAGGGCCCACTCCTAAAAGGCAGTTTGGGCTTGCTGCTTCTGAGAAGGTGGGAGGATTTAAAGGATTAGACATGATCTGTGCCATTAGTCTGACCTCCAAGCAGGGAGCAGTCCCTGGCATGTTTTCTTTAAGTAGCACATAAGCAGCGTTGGTTACCAAAACTGTGCATGGTCTTCTTCATGAGGTTCTGCCAGCATTTGCTGATTTCACTAATACTTTCCTTCCTGTAGGGAAAATGCTTCATTCTAGGTGACATTTACCTTTTCCAGTGGTCAGATCACATTGCTGGCTTGCTGTCATGGGCATGGTTCGCACAAACTCCTACTCATGATTTCTTAAGTGCACACCCTTTAACTTTAAATAATAAAATTTCCTTCCATGCCTATAGTTTCTGAAGATTATTTGGATCTTCTTAGGTAAAATTCTGCTGCTTCTCAAAACTGACAAATCTCGCCAATCTCAGCCATCAGAAAGTTTCGTTAGACACTCTTTTGTGCCAAAATTATTAAAGAAATAGATAGGATTGATACCGACCCTTGCCAAACACTGCTAGTGCTTTTCTTCCTTTCAGCTCAACCCATTGTCACCTCCCCTTTAGCCAATTCCTTAACTACTTTGCAATTCTTATCTTAATCCCCACTTTCTCTACTTGAACTAATAGTTTCCATCTGGCAGGCTATCAAATGCTTTATTCTATTCCAGATAAATGACATCTTCCCATGCTTCCTTTGTCTGTAAAATCAGATAAGAGTATTCTGGTAGACAGGCAGAAGCTGCCTTTGTTAGGGTTATGTTGCATTTTGTTCCAGTTTTACTTTGCTTCTATGTTTTTAGTTGTTCCTTCCCTCAAAATACTTCTAAACCAGGGATTTGCTCCATGGAGCCTGGAAGACATTTATAACACACATAATCCTTTTTGTAGGCTGCAAGGGGATAGCTTTTCATCCCAGGTTGTCTGGAATTATAGGTAAAGAAAATCTGCTGCCCAAGTCCTACCTCAGCACTACTGAGGCCATGATGCTGGTTACCGTATACCTGAAACATGGCATGTTGCTTTTATTGAGCTTGCAAGCTCATTGCAGGATGAATTTTGTTATGTGTTTCCAGCTTGACAGTTCTTCCTGGGGCACATGAAGACCCACTTGTCCTATGGGTGAACATCAAGAACTAGTGATATGAGGCCCAAAATACTACTCACTAATCACTTCTGCTCCTCATTATGCTTTCTATGTCAGGTAGTGCAAATTAAGCTGTTTTACTTGTGTTTTCCCTTGGGCTGTCCGTGGAACAGACTTTAGCTAATGCAAGGAGTAGGAGATGTGAAGGCACACATATGGGCCAGCAAACCACCAACACAACCTGACCCTGGTGAGTTTGTAGAGCCTAGGTTGAGTTCTCTGTTGTCACATCTTTCATTTGACTAGTATAAACAAACATGAATTGGCTTATAAATTACTTCCTTGGGTCAAGTTCAATGTAATGATAAAGCACAGTGAGTATATGGGTTTGGTGCTGGCTGGGATGCATCTGTGTGTACTACCATCCTAGCTTCAGGTGCAATGTAGGTATCTCCTTCTGGCACACAGGATGTAAAAATTATTTTGGTTCTAAATACATGATCTAACAATTGTCACTGCAAATTAAAGCAACCACAGTGGAAGAGATGCAAACCTATTCCCTTATTATTATACGCTTCTAACAGCTATCTCCAGCAGTGAAGATTCCCTGTGGGTAGGCAAAGTTTACACTCAGGAATTAAGAACAGTAATTAAAACTCTGTAAATACACTCATTAATTTTCAGCTTTTGAGCTGAGGTGACATGCACTGCCAGTAACAACTAAACTAACACTACTTCAGTTACCCCTCTATTTTCTCTCCTCCAAACAGATCAGGGTACAAAAGGCATGCAAAGCCAGCCTTGCTTGTACTATTTATTTTCCTTTTTGCTGTTTTGCTTCTTTTAAGTTTTAATTATGAAAGTAGGATTTCTTCCAGCTGAGGGTCTGGGCACACAGGGGGGCGCAGGGATGCCTGCAGGCCTCTTCTGCTTGATCTGCAAAAGGCAACGAAGGAAAACAAGTTTGTGGGTGTTATACAGCGATGTCCCTGTGTGAAATTTCTAAATGGGTCCACTTCTCTGAAACCTTCTAGGGACTTTCAGACTGAAAAGAGACTGTGAACCTGAGCTCAAGAGTAAGGCTTTGTTCACAGCGCTCTCATCGTCTTTTCTGTGCGCTTATTTATTTATACAGTCTCCCTTATCTTTCCTTATGTGCCTTGTCATTTCCTTAAGCTCACATCTCTGCTTCTTGACCTATTCAACTTCTTTCTTTCATGACGTCAGTGCGTTTTCACGTTCTCCTTCATTCTGTCCTAGAATAAAGCCCAAGTTTTCTCCTGAACACTTTCTGGGTTATATTTCTGTTTGTGCTCCATGTTTTGGTTTCAAGAAGAAAAGAAAACTGGTGACTTGGGTGGTTGTGATAGTTCATGCTGCTGCATGGGGGTACAGGGCTGGGAACCCCCACCGAGGGATGTGTGCCCCAAAAGAGACAACTGCTCTGGCTATCCCTGGGCACCCCCTCTCCTGCTGCTGTGAGTGTTATGGTGCACTATGTGGATGTGCCTGTCACTGTGTTTAACACACCTGAGTCTCACATGTGGGGCAGGAGGTGCTCTAAGTCACCTTGCAGCACGTGCATCTCCTGTGTCTGTGGAGCAGCAGGGCCCTGCTCCAGGCCGGGGCAGGGGACCTGGAGGGATGCTGTGGCCCCGTGCTGCAGCTGGAGTGTCTGATGGTGCTGCAACCCCTGTCTCCTGAGTGACCGCAGGTAAGCATGTGCCTCTGACGTGAATGGCCCGTCAGTCCCGGTGCCCCCTCCCAGGCACTCAGGGTGACGTGTGGAGGCTGATGCTCCCGAGTGAGGTTTGATTCAGAGTTTGTAATGCATTCAGGGGCGCCAGGACAATCTCTAGGGACTTTATATACATTTTTGATTGTTATTGAAATCTGAAAGACATGCACACGTCTTGATTTTTGTTATTTAAATCCACCTCGAAAGACAGCAAGATCTTGACTTCTCACCTCATACCATGTGCTTCATAGTGTATGCCAAATTCTTGACTGTCCTTCCAGATGACATGCAACTCCCATTCCCCAAATAAAGAAGAATTAATATTTTAGTACTTAATTTTTCTTTTAGCAATTTAGAACTGCCATACAAACTGCTTGCTTTGATCACTTGGAAAAAAACACTGATAAAATAAATTAAAGGAAAAGTCTTGACTTAAATTTAAAAACAACTTCCTTCTCATTAGGCTTTCCACGGGAACCATGTATCATATTTATTTAAGCGTCGAAGAAAATATTTAGCCTATCCACAAAGGTTAAGTAATCAGCTGATAAGATTTGTAGCTGAAGTATGTTTAAATGTACTCATTAAACATAGTATGTGTTAGGTAATTTTTCAAAAGCTCTGCTTCTAGATCTAAACCATTAGGAAGTGGAAAGGAAAAAGTCGAAAAGAACCAAAGCATTCCTTGTGAACAAATACAGTTGTGCATTGTATGGACTGCAGCTCGTGAGAGTCAAAAAGTCAGAATAACAAGACCCAGAAGAAGGCTATAATGATACGATTTATTCTTCAGCAGCAACCAAGAGAACTAACCCCAGCATTTTGCTCTAAAAAAAGGACTACATATTTTAACTCACCTTGTAATTTATGTCTATAATAATTGGAGAGGGAAGGTTGAATGTAACTTATAAAAGACTCAAAGCCTGTGGAAACAAACTTTTCTTGGTGAACTGGATTTACTTTCCAGCTCTGGCAGAAAGTATTTTTCCATCCGATTGGTTTTACTGGTACACAGAACAACTCCATGCTAGATTTGGGTAAAAGCAAAAATTTACTTTTGTTCAATAAATAAAAAAGAAGGACTTTTAAGAAACAAATTGGTTGTATTTTTCTCTCTATATTTTTTCCCTGATTTGAAGTTCCATTTTAAGCAGAAACCAAAAATGTCAATCACTTAATCTGAAAGAATCAGACAGAAAGATGTCTTTTTTCTTAAACAAACCTTTTCCTTTGAAGACTCCCAGCCTGGTCTTTGTGATGACATGAATGACGTCTCTGGGCAAACAAATGAGAGAGTGAAAAAGCACCTTTTTTAGACTGACTGCAGACTGAGAATTGAGCTCATGAGAGGGAGCAGATGCCATCTGGGGGATCTGTATTAAAGATTAGATTCTGCTGCTTTTATTCACAAATTATCTTGTTCTTTGGGTAATCCAGCTCATTCCTCCAGTGCTATGCCTGATGGTAGACAGGAACTTGCAGTGGGACCAGTCGAGGATCGACCGCTGCTCAGTAAGTGTGTGGCAGGATTTGGTGACAGAGAATTGTAGTAAGAATTAAGGGATCAATACTCTATGAGGGAAAAGGCCCTTGATCTGGTGTTTGTGTTCCAGCTCAGGAGTTATTGCAGAGTTGCCTGCTTCTCTATTTTGGGGTAGCCAAGAAGGGCTTTCTGTTTTGGAAACACTTGAGACTTGTGCCAGAGCCTTTTTTTATTTCTTCCTCCTTTTCTTAGTCATGCCAACAGCTGTATTTATTGTGTCACCAAAACCCAGACACCCTTGATCACATTGCAGTGCACTTCTGGTCTTACGGAGAGAATATGCATGTGCAACAGGTCATGTGTGTCAGGTCTTATTGCTGGACAGGCTGGTCTAGCCGTATGATGAGGCATGGAAGAAAATTCCTCTCACCTGTGTCAAGCACTGGGAGATACCTATGTTTTTGTTGCTGATGTTTTATGGATGCATGTCTGTTACAGGCTCAGGGGTTTTTGGAAGAAAGGATGGTAGGGAGTAGACTGTGGGCTTTGTGCAGTGTAAATAGACAGTCCCAGGCTGCAGGTAGCACATGGGCATCACTGGGGCAAGGCTCTGCCAATAATCTTGAGAAGAAATTGATTCATCTGTCCTAACAAAATTATAACTCTGTCCAGAGCGGGACGGGGCATGAAGCCAGCATGGGGTGGTCATTGCTGGACCTCTGCAATGTCCTCTGGTTTGGTCACTGCAGGAGGGAGGAGGTAGTCATGGATCACCTTTGTCCATGAGCCTGGCAAGATATCAGCATCTAGGGCAGCACAGTTCAGCGACCTCTTTTATTGCATGGCTGTGGAGGTGCGTGTGGACTTTTTTTTTTAAAGAGCAAAAGTATTTCTTCAGCTCCTGGGTTTTGTTTGCTTTTGAAAACCATTATCTGTCAGCCTTGGTGACCTTTTTTCAACATTGCAGCAGTGTTTTGACATTACTCAGAAAACTATTTGGAAAAGCTGGAGGGACAAACTACCTGTGCCCATGCTCTGACACAGCTGCTTCTCACAGCTTTCACGACTGCTTGTAGGCACTGTGTGGAGAAAAAGAGTTAACGGGGAGGTTTCATAATATTTTACAACACAACAATCAATCACGGTAAACTGGCTGTCAGGTGAACCGCTTCCTCACCCAGCCTTTAATGACCTTCAGACCCAGTCTGAATCACAGGTCATAAATGCTTAAGTACCCTGGCAGCTCTTGGTCATGTCGAGGGCCCTCAGTATATCCAAGGCAGAATAATGGGGAAATATGTACACACAATATGCATACATACACATAAATAAAGAAAGTTTTAAATACCAAGCATAGATCATAGGTTTGCAAAACTGTGGTTAAAATGGGGTTGGTTGATATGAAAAGGGTTGTGCTTTTCTAAAACTAGTCTGATGCCGTGTGTTACCCCAGGAAATGTGAGTAGCTCAATAGTTGAAAGACTAGGATTTGGCTCTGCACAAAATTTTGTCTTTTCATGGGAAGATTAGAAGCTTTTGTTAACCACAATCTGCACACTTTTCTGTGAAGGCAAGTTATTAGGTTTTCAGGGGTTCAGATATTTTCAGGCATCTCAGTAGAAAGCAGAAACATGGCAAAAAATTCCAGTTTTGTTGCTGACAATATTTCAGTGGTAAAAAGGCTAGACAAAAATCTCCATACAACCTTAAACAGTGTATAGACTCTGATATTGTGTAAGACACTTAAATGTTAATTCGTTGACACCATTCCATTGGTTGCTGTTTCACAGAATCCTACTATAAAGAAGGATAACTAGGATTATTTTCTGTCCCAGTTCTTTGGACAGACCTAGTGAGATCCTTGAACAGATGCTTAACATCTTGGCATAGGAGCTGTGCCATTGACTTCAGTGGTGTAGCTCAGGCGTTTAGCCTTAAGTGTGTGCTGGAAAACAGAGATTAGAGTGGCTGAGTTCAGGACTGCAGCCATAAAAAATCCCCTGTATTTGCAGTCAAAACTTAAGTGGAGCACAGGGAATAAAATAATTCTACTAGGAGGAGGTTTTTTGTTGTTGCCGTTATTTTTGTTTGTTTGTTTGTTTTGTTTTTGTTTTTACCTGTCTTGTGAGGTGACACTGCTGCCATCACTGCCCTGCATGACAATCTCCTAAATCTCCAAATTCCACTGTGCATTTCAGAGAAAGCGAAGTGTTAAACCAGAAATTACAGTGAAGATCCCCCCTCCCTTTCCCCCACTTTCTCCTCTGTTCCTTTTGACATCTGAGAGGAGCGACCACAACTGCATACCATTTATAGATTTGCCTGATTAAAACCAGTTTTCCCTATAGGTCACATCATGTAGAAGACACAAGGTTTTTGTCAAGAGACCCGCTACTGGCAGAAACTGTTTTGCTGCTATTGCTAGTAAGAAATGAGTAACTAGATCCATGTTCTGTTTTATGCCAGCTTTATAATTATACCATTTCAGTGGTAAGCCAGACATTTGGGCCAAGGGTAATTTAGAAATTCTAGATCTCTATTCAGTTTTGCTTTTTACATTCATCTTTACTGCAACTATGTCTCCCTGCAACTTATAATCTTCCTGCATTTTCCTCCCTTCCTATGGTTTCTGTAACCCACTGTCATAATATAACAAACGCATTTTATTCAGCACAGCTCTGTGAAACCATAGGAAACAATTACTGGCTTTAAGCAGCATTATTTTCTTGCTCTTTATGTTTCTGTCTTCAGATAATTATGCACAGCTCACACAGCGTTGTGTGACTGGTGGGGCAGGATTTGGGCCTTGAGTTCAGAAATGCTTTTTCTTTCCTGTCATTTCAAGAGCTCTGTGGAGCCTAATTTACTTCCTTGAATGCAGTTTTTTATAACCTACGAGACTGTGGTTGGCTGGGTTATCCTTTTGGTGTGGTAATGGTCTCTGCAGTCTTTACTAGGACTGTGATTACACAAAGTATATGTTTGTCTTTTTGAGCTTATATATGCTGTGAACGTCCTGAGCTAACAGTATCTCTGAGATGTGGTTTTTTGATCACTATTATGTAGTGTTTGCTTTCTACAATGGAACATACAGCCAAAAATAAAACTTGCCCATTTCCTTCTGTACAAGCTTTTGCCTCTCTGTTCTTTATCATGTTCTTCTTGTTACTTTGCTTATTCTGCATAAGGGCCTTCCAAATCTGAATAATTTCTCTCGTTGCCTATGATAAACTGAAGACTCATTCATTGCTGACCGGATTTCTTTGTAGCCTACCTAGAAGTCCCAGGTCTCTCCAGCTCCAATGTGTCACCACAGCCAAACACCAAAACCACTTTCCCATGCTGAATAATGTTTTTGTTGATGGTACTCCTGAAAAACTATCTTGTGCCTTCTAATTTTTGGTGAACTTTCTTCTTTCTGTTGGCCATATATAGTCCTGGTGGAGGATGTAGAACACTGTACATACAGTCATGCATATATAATATACCAGTGCAATAAGGAAGATAAAATATGATGTCAAGTGAAGTCTCCAGCCGTCCGTAGAGAGCCATGGCTCAGGTATGCATCTCCTTGCACCAGTGCTCACCATCAGAGCAGGCGGTGTCTTCTCCAAAGACAGATGCCCTTATTCCAGGAGTCCCAATATTATGGCTATTTTTATTGTCTTTTCACCTCTGGATTTAGTGTTAGGCCCAGATAAAACATAACGGACCATTTTCAGAAGTTATTAAGTGCCACAGATGGGACGACTCTGTGTAGGCGTGCGTGTGCCCATCTGTGTGCATATGGGTGTGACTGTGGGGTTCAGATCAGGAACGTGCTTGGTACATGGGCATGGAATAAATCTGGAAGTAATTTTCACCAAGAAACTGGTGGATGAATTACTTCCTTTTGTCTGTGGCTAAATGCATATGCAAAGCATATTTGATAAACTGGTCTTGAAATACACCTCCTAGTAAATATGGCAGCTTTTCTGTCTGCCTCTTCTTCCTCCTGTCATGCAGATGGTCTTAGGATTTCCATGCCTCGTGACATAGGGACATGTAGAGCAGAGGCACGTGGGAATAAAATCTTTAGCAATTTCTTGTTGCACCCCCTCCATCACAGCCCCCAGTCACTCCTGTTTACCACTTTCTTTCTTCTTTCAGGCACAGGGGTTAATAGTTACTTGTCCTTTCTGCAAATGAATCTGTTTTCTAAGACTCAGTAGCTTTTTTCTTCTATATTCATCTGAGCTATCACATAATCACCTAGCGAATCATCTCCACATGAGCTGTGCTCTGTGGAGAACTGAGCACCAGCCCTGGACTGCACTCGCCATGGAAGGAGACGTGTTGAGACACCCAGGCAAGGTCTCCTTTACAGAGGTCCTGCAGAGCCTGGCCCAGGAAGGCCTATGCTCACTAGAAATGTTTGCTTGGGAGACAGTACCACCCCAGCTCCAGGGAAGCTTTCTCAAATACCATGGGATATTTTCTCTGGACTGAACTTTTGGGGTGTTGCCCATCACCAGGTTATTGCTTCTATTTATACATTTCATTCTTTTGGCTCCTAGATAATAAAGTCTACTATGCACTATCTGCTGCCTACAGGTTTCCATTTGCAGAATTTTCCTTTCATTCTGAAGTACCTAGGGCCAGCATTTTGGCATACGTCCCTCCCAGAGAGGCGGGCTGATAGGGGTGAACCAAAACACCATTTCTTCAGCTATACATTTTTCGGTTTACATGCCCTGCCTTTATATAAGCCTCAAATTATTTATTCAGGCTTCAGCTTAGATTCTCGATGGTGGATTTCTTTTTCCAGAACAACTCCAGTACTTTAGGTAATAGCAAGACCCAATGTACAGAAAAGCTCTTTCTCATTCATATAGTTAGGATGGTTTGATAGTTCGTGGACAGTTTGTTTTACTTTTGCTTAAATATGTCTGCAGAGAGCTGTTAACATGAGTGGTGTCCTGGCAGAGGTAAGCAGGAGAGGAATTAACCCGTTTAGTTCCATAGCGTTTTAGGATAAGCTGGATTTCTCAAGGGAAAAGCGATTCCATGAATGCTCCATATGCATTGAGTCAATGGGAAGGCAGGAATAAGTAAAGATCCTACTCCTCTGTCACAGCCTGAAATTATTTTCTCACAGAGGAGTTTCTGTCAGAGACTTAAGTAAAGAATATCTATCTGAACATTTGTTTATTTTTAGTGCCATTTAAGCTGTTATCATTTAGGCGAGTTTTATCCCCTCCAGGGCTGGAGCTCTGCTCTAGCATCAGCAAAAATAATAGATTGTAAAATGCAAAAGCTGTGTTATGTGTCTTGGCTAGAAAGCTAGGGATATAGTGTCTTCCAGTGAAACACTTAACTTCTAAATTTTTTGCCACTTCTGGGGAATTTGATGAGGCTGATTTGGGAAACTGGCTGAGCCATTAACTGATATCCAAACTCAGATGATGTGTAACAGGGAGACTGATGATTTCAACATGCAATTTCTCGTTAGTCTGTTGTTGTTGTTCTTATCATCCTAACTTTCACTGAACGTCCCCACCCATCACAAAAGATGAGTTAAGCATCTGATTTGGCCTGAGCAGCTCTGCTCTGCCTCTTCAGCTCACGACTGATCAAACCAAATCTGTGATCTCTGGCACACGACCTCAAAGCCTGGCCAGGGTCTGAGGAGCTGCAGGAACACTGTCAAGTGTTCACCTGACCTCTGCGATTTTACCCCTCCCCTTCTCATAAGGATGTGCACCCTGAGATCAAATACCCATCAGCATTTTTATGGGAAGTCAGCTGGAGGCTGACTGGGCTGATTGGGAATACCGAGAAAGGTCTGGATGCTTTGCAGAGAACTGGTCAGCTGCCTCCGCAAAAATGTGTCTGCCTGCCCTGATGAATCCTTCTCCCCTCCTTTGACTTTTTCTAGGATCCCTGATTAATGTAGGGCTGTTTTTCAACAAAACTGTGATAAGGTTCCTCCAGTAGTATCATAGGGCTGTGATATGGAAAGAGCCAAACTAGGAGAAGGGATAAGAAAGCACAACACTGATACAAGGCACAACTGTGTCTTCCTTGCTCACCCTCTCTATTACACTTTGCAAAAGGGACTGGTGGTTCTTTTTCCCCTGCAAAGGACAGACCACCACTCTGGTAGCAGGGTACTGCTGCCACCTTCACTGCTGAGTGTGACCAAGCCACCAGCAGTGTCCTGCAGAGGTGACAGTGGGGCTTGAAGGCTGGCATCCCTGTGGGGCTGCACCCAGCCCTCTCCTTCCTTACCTGCTCTCCTCTGCTTCAGAGCTGGTGTGAAACATCCGTCTCCATCTAGTGCAGAATTTAACTGGGACAATGAGAAAAAGAAAAAGGGTTGGGAAGTGCTAAGGTGGGCTTAATCACAGGGAGGGAAATGTAAAGCAAACCACTGCCTGTCCTGGCGTGGATTTTGGTTGCTGAGCCATGATGTTGGTGTTGTGTAACTTCAGGGACTATTTCAGCATCAGCTTTGGGCGAAGCGCAGCGGTCACACATGAGGCCATAAGTTGGGACTGCTTCTAGCACAGCCACCACACATGGCATTTCTCCTGTAATCCTCCCAGATGTCTTTCAAACCCCAGGAAACTCAATTAAGGATTTTATGACTATTACTCCCAGTTATTTTACCATAAAGGAAAAAAAATTCCCAACGCCAAACTGAACTTATGTATAAGATTGTTGGTTTTATAGGTACCACCATACAGCTGAACTGCATTTTGCCTCACTGATTTTGTCGTTGGGAGCGAGCAGGGGTCTAAAAATTTTTCTTTTCTTTTTTTTTTTTTTTGTTTATGAAGGTAGCAGGAATGAACTGTAGTGTAAATTGCCTTCTTGACTGCTCAGGGGACCAGCAAAAAGTTCATTGCTTCATAGAGGTTTTTTTCTTGCAGAGGTAGTGTAGAGCTGCAGCTAGTAAATCTGAGGATACCCTAGGGGTGGTCCTTCAAGACAGGTAGGGACGTAATGTGATGGATTTTCACACAGGTTTCACTGTACTCATATAGATGGATAAAAATCATAATGAAAATGCAGTCCCAACCCAAACAGTGAGAAATTTTCAGTAGAAACCAAGCTGCTCTGCTGACCTGTTTGTGCAAATGTAGCCTTGTGAGGTGCCGCTACAGGGAACTGCTGCCCTGGGGCTGCAGCTGGGTTGTCACTGCAGAGCAATAAGTGGTGGATGTGAAATGTGAAATGTGCAGCTTGGGCACTCAAGTTTGAAGCGTGACAAGCAGAGGCACTGCTGGGCAACAGGTCAGAGATGTCTGAGCTGGGATACCTCTTCTTCTGCTCAGATGGATGTTAGGGGCTCGTTGCAGAGAGTACTGAAGGGACTGCCTGTTCTTGCTGCTGCTGATCGGCACGTGTGGCCACAGGGTTGCCTGTGGCCTTAAGCTCTTGCTGCTCTGGCGCATCTTCTGTTTGTCCCCTCCCTGAACCTCCCTCCTGTCCCCTCTCTGTCCTGGTGACCTTTTGTTCAGAGCAGTTATCAGCTGCCATTTTGGAAAGTAAAGCAGCTCCCAGAGCTTTCATACTGATAACGCAGCGTGGGCTGCAATGAAGTAATTTCCGTCTGTATTTATTTTAATTTTTTGTCTGAATTATTTTTAATGCTTGCTGCTTTGTCCATTCAATAACCTCTAGGTGGCTTTTTGAGTCCATCCTTTTAACCCTTTCTTCCCATCCTAGCTCTGCATCTTCGTTTTCTATGATGTGCTTAAATAACATTGATTTAACCCACACGTTCCTGTCAAAAGGATTCTGCAGAACCTTTCCTTTCTGCTCCAAAGCATGGGTAAAAATATAGTTGTCTCTGCTCTCCACAGAAAGCACATCCTGCTACCCAGCACTCAGCGACAAAAATTAAACCAAATATCTCACCCCAGTCATAATGGGTTATTTATTGACCACAGACAAAGGGTTATTTTCTGGGACTCCAGATAAGGCTGGGGCCAGGAAACAGCTTGCAGTTGTCTCTTCAAATTCATCTTGTCTTTACCATAGTGTTTCATTATTTCCTCCCTCGTTATCTGCAGAGCAGAGGCTGTCAGGAAGGGGCAGGCAGGAGAGGGCAGCTCAGCCTCCCTGAAATGGTCCTTTCCCACATCCTGAGGATCTGGCCGAGGGCAGCAACCCGGGCTCCGGGTGCCCCCGTGTCCCCTCTCTGGCAGCACATGAAGAAAGTTGTCCTTCTCTCCCTGCTCAGCCAAGAGGGCTCTAAGAGCTTTCTAATCAGCTCACTGTCAGCCTGTTTCCTCTCATCATTTAAAATGAGCCTGTGCTTGGTTTACAGCTGCCAAAGCTTTTGCTTGGATTCAAAACATTGGAGTGTTTGAGAGACAGGTTGTAACTGCCAGGGCAGATTACTAAGGAGGCAGCAGTCTGGGGAAGATGGGCTTTTTCCTCTTGTCAGAAATACTCTGAGTGGATGAGAAATCATCACCCTGGCTAACAAGTTTCACTTGCAACTATCCTCTTTGAAAATTGGCTGCTTGTTTTGTTGTCCCTCGTCAGACGACTACCTTTGTAAGGGAGATGACCAAAATGTCTGTGTAAATAGGTGCGATTCCCATGGGGGGTGAGCAATGTCAGGCTTTTGATTTTATTCATGCGTTTGTAGTAGACTGCAGGTTTCTCCTACTGATGGCTTTAGAAATCACACTGCTGCTCCAGTGCTCAATGCACACATTTCATTGACCTGTTTCTGCTGCTCCAAACAGGAGTATTGGCAGAGCCAAATGATGCTAAGATACATCCTGGCTATGAAGAGGCAGTTCCAGCTTTTTTCGTAGGTGCCCAAGATATCTGCGAGGATTATGAAAGCCAGGCATCAGTTTTTGAAAAAAGCAGTTGGGAACCACTCATTTTGGTATCATCCTGATTTTTAAAAAAGGTTGTGCCTCTCTTCTTCAAAGCAGGCTTCCAAAGCATCAGCATGTCACACACAGCAAAAAAGAACAGTAACATGCAAAATCACCAGCTGCACTTGAAAACCTTGGCATGTTATTAACCATTAATGCAAGCATGTACTCACTATGTTCAGCAAATTTGTCATCTGTAACAGACTTCTTTCTAGCTTAGACATGTTACTGAGTGTATATTAACTTGTAGTATTCAAGAGGGAGCTTTCTTGACTATTTATCCACACAGACAGTGAAGGTGGCCTGCATTGGCACAGAGCAAGTGTAGGCAGCACGTTGGTGCAACCCTTCAGAAGACCTTAGTCACGAGTTATTGTCAGGATTTGATGAGAAGGGGATGGCAGACAATGGCCTTTCTCATACATTTGAGAAGCTGTAGGTAGCTGTGCCTGGATACCAGGGTCAGCCAAAAGGACAAGCTGGATTCAAATGTGGTCTGCACTTCTAAAGAGTTACAAAAATTGCATCTATCCAGCGCTGGATGTACAAGACACACCGTTGCTGTGGTAAGGAGACAATGTGCAGGAGGAGGGTGAAGTGCACCAGAGGGGCCCTGGGGGACATGGAATACAAGGCTGGTGGAGGGTTGGGATTTGGGTCAGTGTGATGCGGGATAAGGTCTCCTGGATGTAGGCTGCATGGGCTGGAGGTGGAAAGAGGGCAAGACCAGGGTCCCAGATTCATTATTAGGTGGTAACGGCATATTTACATATATTGCATCCCCTTAGGATCTCCCTCCAAGTTCTGCTGGGAGCTGTATACCCTCTAAACCAAAACCTACCACTTAGTACATGCTTTTAGGAAAGGGTTGTGATGTTAGAGCCCTACAATAAAACCCAAATGCCCCAAAGGTTGTACCTGTACAGATTGCACAGAAAAGCATGGAAATGGGAGAGAAGCCCCTTGTATTGCATGCTTTCAGCATTTGTTAGAAGAGATGTACTCTTGAGAAAAGGGCTTGTTGTTGTGGGCAATGACATTATTCTGAACACATTCCGTTCATACCATATTCATGTGGAAAAATTCCTTTCTGCTGGTATGTCACCGACATTTAACATCATTTAGTGAGTGTATTTGATCTTCAATGTTCTGAATTTCGTGAAAAGCAAAGTGGATATATTAGTCTTCTTGAAAGTGTTGGGCAGTTTCAAACACAGAAGTTGCATTATATGCTGCAGCCTGGGGTTTAGGCAAGAAAATGATGCAGCTGAAATTACACCCTAGCAGAAACCTGTCTGTTTTTACTTTGATTGTCTGAAAAATAGAATATCTCTAGTAAACTGAATTTTAAAGTGATGATACCAACATTAATAGAACAAATTATGATGCAATATTTAGGCTTCATTAGTTTCTTTAAAGTACCTCTTTCACATTACAAAATTTCATCTAGGGAAACTGGTTCTGTTTTTTTGATGTGGGTTAATTCCCCTCCACCTATGATTACTGAGTTTACCATGTAAAAAGAAACAACTGTTCTTTCTAACACCAGACTACCTACAGGATCAGCAAATGGGTTTAATTTCTTCTGGTGCTAGAAATGTACAAGCTTTAATCATGAATCAGATACACACCCTCTGAAATATGTTAACTCATCAAAGCAAAAGGTCCACTAGCCTTTAAAGAGAAGCCTTTATTATACATGCTATATAATACCTGATATTTATATTATATAGTTTGGTTTTAGTTATACAGTTTGATGTGAATATACATGTGTTTGATGTGTGTATATGTATATACATTGGTTTCAATCCAGGTATAATGCTGACCTACAGGAGGTTGGGCTGGGCCATCTGATGTTCTCTTTTAGCCTTCTCTAGAAGTGTGGAGAAGTAGTGTGGATGCTCTGCTTATAATAATTCCCAATGGATTTTATACTTTCTCAGTCTCAGTAATGGCTTGAGTTCATTCATCTTCATTTTTGACAGTGACTATTCCACAGGGTGAAACAAACATCCTTTGTTGCACTGTCTCTTTGCTGCATTACAAAGGAAGCACACAGAGGGTAGAAGCAAGGACGGGTAACCTGGGAGGAACACAGAGTAAGTGTCTGAGCATCCGGAGATGAAGTCAGAAAGGCCCAATCCCAAATGGAATTGAATGTGGCCAGGGATGCTAAAGATAGCAACAAGGTCTTCTATAGGTCCACAGTGACCAAAGGGAGTCTTGGGAAAATGTGGGCCCTTTGCTGAATGAGATGGGTGACCTGGTTACACAGGACATGCAAAAGGCTGAAGTACTGAATACCTTATTTGCCTCAGTTTTTCCTAGCAAGACCAGCCTTCAAGAATGCCAGGTCCCAGAGATGAGGGGGAAAGCCTGGAGCAATGACGATGTACCCTTAATGGAAGAGGATCAGGTCAGAGAATACTTGAACAAATTGGATGTACATATGTCAATGTGCACAGATGAGAAGCACCCGTGAGTGCTGAGGGAGCTGTCAGATGTCATTGCAAGGGTACCCTCGATAATCATTATTATCTTTAAGAAGGGCAAGAAGGAGATCCCAGGAACCTACAGGCTGTTCTGCCTCCCCTCAGTCCCTGGCAGGTGATGGAGCAGCTAATCCTGGAAATAATTTCCAAGTACATTTAGGAGAAGAAAATCATCAGAAGCAGTCAGCATGGCTTTACCAAGGGGAAGTCATGGTTGACCATTCTACAATGAAATGACTGACCTGGTGAGAGGAGAGCAGTGGGTGCTTTCTACCAAGACTTCAGTAGAGCCTTTGACACTGTTGAGGTATGGGCTGAATAAGCAGACGAGTTGGACTGAAAACTGGCTGAATGCCTGTGCCCAGAAAGTGGTGATCAGTGGCATGAAGTCTAGTTAGAGGTCAATAAGTGGTAGTATACCCCAGGAGTCAATACTGGATGCAGTCCTGTTAAACATCTTTGTTAATCATCTGGACAATGAAACAGAATGTACCCTCAGCAATTTTGCTGATGACATGAGAGTGGGAGGAGTGGCTGACATGCCAGAGGGTTGTGCTGCCATCCAGAGTGACCTCAACAGGCTGGAGAAATGTGCTGACAGGAACCTCATAAAATTGAGCAAGCCTCTCACCTGGGGAGACATCAATCCAGGCACTAGTATAGGCTGGGGGCCACCCAGCTGGAAGGCAGCTCTGCAGAAAATGACCTGGTGGTCCTGGTGGACACCAAGTTCAACACGAGCCAGCAACATGTCCTTGTGGCGAAGAAGGTCAGTGATGTCCTGGGCTACATTAGACAAGGCATTGCTAGCACATCGAGGGAAGTGCCACTTGCCCTCTACTCAGCACTGGTGAGGCCACATCTGGAGTGCTGTGTTCAGTTCTGGGCTCCTCAGTGCAAGAGAGACATGGACATACTGGAGGGAGTCCAAAGAATGGTTAGATTAAGGGACCGGAGCACTTATCCTGTGAGAAAAGGATGTGTGAGCTGGGACTGCTTAATCTGGAGAAGTTGGAGTGGGGAAGCTTATTAATGTATGTAAATATACCTGGAGGATGCAAAGTAGATGGAGCCAGGCTCTTTTCAATGGTGCTCAGTAACAGGACCAGAGGCCATGGGCACAAACTGAAACACAGGAGGTTCCCTCTGAACATCAGGAAACACTTTTTCACTGTGAGGGTGAGTGAGTACTGGCACATATTGCTCAGGGCAGTGGTGGAGCCTCCATCCTTGGAGATATTCAAATGCCATCTGGACGCAGATGGAAACTGGCTGTAGGTGGCCCTCCTTGAGCAAGGGAGTTGGACCAGAGGACCTCCAGAGTCCCCTTCAACCTCAGCTATTCTGTGATTCTGTGATTTTATAATTCTGTGATTATATTAATTTTTAAGTCCTTGCTCATGTTTGATTTTTTTCGATGATTACTGTGTCAGGAGAACCCTTTACTCAGTTGCATCTGCAAAGATTGCTGTAAAACATTGTCCATCTTGTCCCACTTTGTGCATAGAGGAAAGCGAGGTTTACTTGTGCAATGGATGTATTTTCTATTTTTAAAGAATCTTGCCCATTGTTTTGCTTCTACAACAAATCATCAGAGCGTTTGAATCCATCTGCTTTTAAGAATCCTTATTGTTCCTCTGGGAGCAATAAACAGCATGCTATCAAGAGCCCATGAAACTGGATTGTAGTTTTCATGTATTTCTGTTCCTGAACAGACAAGAAACTGAATGTTTGTGTGCAGCAGAAGCATCAGTCAGAAGTTTGCCTGGAAGTTTTGGGTATATCTGGGGTTCCTGTGGCTGGCAGGGAATGGAGGTCCTAATGTATCCTTGTACCTGTTAGACAGAGCTTCTCCCCACACCCCAGGGTTTGATATTAGTAACGCCCCCACTGGCTATTAGAATGGCAAGAAATTCCCATTGGCCTCTGGATGTCTGAAACACTGCTTTGAGGCAGATGGCTTTGCCATCTCCATACAACTGCTCCGTCTTTGACAGCCTTGCTCAGATGACCTGCTAATACGAGCTGAAGGTTTTTTTCACCAAGGGGGGTTCTCATCACAAAGTCAGAAACAAAGGGTCAGAACCCCAAAAATGCGAACACAGCCTGAGTCAAGCTTTAACCCCCAGGGTGCCTATTGCTGCTCACCTGCAGCTTCTGGGATCCATTGCAGCACCCCAGACCAACAGCAGGTGGGTTCACTGGGCTCCTTTCTCCCCATATCCTGCCAGTTATTGAACGAGTGAATTAAACCACATGGTCCAAGGGACTGACAAGTGCTGAGATAATGTTTTTGGTTTTTTAATACTGCATACTTTTCGACTTCAACGACTGATGGATGTGGAGAATAGATGGGGCTGCTGTTGAAGGTCAACACCCTCAGGCCCTCAGTTAAGACATCTGAAGTCACAATGAATTTTTCCAGGCAAGCAAAAGGAGAGACAAGTGGTTCTCAGGCGAGGATCCAAACAAATCAAATGCACCTTATCAGCTTTTCTTTCTCTTTATGCATCACATAGAAGCAGAAAGAGCTCAAACCCATGAAATAGTTTCCAACTATCTGTAGTTACCTGGGGGTCTTTGACTTGGTTCAGTCATGAATGCCAAGAAATTGTGTCTGTAACATTGCCAGCCACTAACATGGGAGCAACTCTGTGGGCACAAATTGAAATGTGACCTAATCAGAGAGCTGCGGGAGAAGCAAGCTGAATTAAAAAGGAGGCATATTGGGTCTGATGGAGATCAATGCTGACAGGAGACAAAAAAGAGATTGGCAATCTTTTAAAACTTGCTTGAACTGAGTCCTGTCCAGTTGGGAAGGCTGGTGTGAATGTAGCAGTGAGTTCTGAAATGAGATAAACAGTTTATGTCAAAATAATACAACAAATTCCAGCCCCAAGTAAATGTACCCAAGTTCTGCACTGTGCCTGAGGCCCTGATCCTGTGGATGATTACATGCATGAAAAAGCCCAGTGAATGCAGGTCTATTCATGCATGTGTAAACCCTCACAGGATTGGGGTTTTATTGTGCATCCCCTGCAATCTACTGGAAGGGATAGACATCAGCCTGAACTGTGTCCCATGTTTTCTCAAGGAGAGTTAGAAAACTAAACAAAACACATAACAAACCTGAGGCACATTTCACATCTGAGTCACTGAAAGTTTGTACAGTAAACACATGTATACAAAACTGGACAAGTTTATTTTCCACAAGGCAAGCTGGTTTTGTAATTTTTTTTTTTTTTTGCTTATAAGGAAAAGGAGGAAATTCCTCCTCCCTCCTTCCCTGCCCATACATTTCTCTTGTTCGTGAGTCTTTAGAAGGCTAAGAAACTGCACCAAGAGCAAACAAGGTCTTTTTTTAATGAATAAATATTTACAACAGCCAACTTGGATACCTAAGGCTGAGGCTGATTTCTCTGAAACATGCACCAGAAACTCTCGGGGTTTGATCCTGCCCTGAAACATGCTTCCTGGAGCAGCAGCTGCTCCTCATAACACATGTCTGAAATCCTGAGCAGGACCGCAGAGCACTTTGATGGAACTGGGTTGGCCAATTTCTGCTGGATAATTCAAACCTTTCTACATGTTCCATCAGAATGAATCTGTTTCTATTTACTTGGTGTCCCTGATGTAATTCTGTACATAAAGCCACTTGTTTGTTTGGCCAGTGCTTTCCTGGGGCCAAAAAAGTTGACCTCTGAAACATGGGGCTGAACTCGATGCTGCAGTAATCGTGGTATCTCAGCTGGGCACCTGGGGGAAAGTGCCAGAGTATGTTAGGGCTTTCCCTGATGTCCTGGGTGGTAAGAGCATTGGCATTAAGGGGCAAAAGAAAATAATTTGTTCAAGGTAGAGCAATAGTTGCACAAATTAAGAACTTGAAATATGAGTCTGATACAAGGCTGCTGGTAATAAATAGAACAGAAGAAGATCATTTGGCAAGTCCAAAACTGTAATGTAATATGTTCCCAAATGTGGCATATTTGTAAGCCTACTGGAATGCCATTATCTGAGGAGCCCTCCTTTTTATTTATGATCTTGACTCTCCACAGCGTATAATTTAAGGTCTCATTGAGTTGTGTAAAGGGCACAAGATCAGCATTCACAGGACATGAGATAACTTCTTAGCTCCTTCAGTGAATGACCTTGTCAGCCAACCCCCGTCACTTCACTCTGTCCACCCTCCACTCCTCGAGGAGGAGGGTGAGTGCTGGATCCAGGCTGGCGGGTTGCTCTGTTTGCATCGGGCTTCATTTCGGCTCCCAGTGATAGATACGATGACAAACCACTTGAAAATTTACCAGTATGTTTCCTCCAGGTTAATTTCTAGCACCCACAGATTCTCTAGATCTCAAGCCTGGGGTGAGGTCTGGGAAGATAATGCATAAAACTGCCTATGTAACAGGGACAGAGAGGAAAAAGCGAGAAGGCTACCTGTCTATGCTGGAGGCAGTCCTCTGCCCTCTCCAGAAGGGCTAATTACACCAGTCTGAAGTTTCTTGTTCCATGATTTTTTTCTATTTCTTTTTCTGTTCAGTATAAGTTCCTTGATAGTTTAAGCAACAAAGATTTATAGAGAAACTGGATCCTCCCAATTCCTTATGAGGGAAAATATCACCCCAAGTTTATTTCCACCTTTACTTTCTAGCTGCCTTTCCTTTTCTGTGCACTCAGAGGTTTTGGCCGTGGCTTCGAAGCCCAGCCCTGCTGCCACATGAAAGCTAGGGAAGCCAGGAAGGATCTCATCACATTGAAAAACTGAACTCATAGCAGAGCTGGAAAAGCCTCTTGGTTCTGACTCAAAACATTTCTAGAACAGAATTTCAGGGCTCACACTGTAGTCAGTTTGCTGCAGTCAAGCTGTGCAAGGTGCCATCAAATGCCTCCTTGTCCATCTCCTCAGTGCCAGCTCACAGGCACCGGTGTCATGATCACATGAATCTCCATTTCACTGCTGCTCTTTCTCTTCTCTGCTTGAGAATGCTGAGCATTTGGTTATCAAAAGGGAAGGTGCTACATCTGTCCTGTCAGTGTCCTTACGTGTCCCCTCCCCACCCACTCTGGAAACTGGTGCCTTCCTGACCACACCAATTATACATAATGATGAAAATAATGCTGAAAAGACCAGTTCCTCCCAAGTTATCATTGCAAACGTGCCTGGCTGCCTTCCCCTGCAGCTAGCTTAGGTCTTTTCAGCTGCCTCCACTCCCACCTTTCACTCCTACTCCCTCCTGCTCTTCCCTGGGTGTGCAATTGCAATTAGCAATTGCCAGTGAGGTCCCTGTGTGGCAAGGGCACATTCACACTGCAGCGCAGCCCCCTGCCCCATGTCAGGGCCATGCCCGGCTGTGCCCTTCCAGTGCATCCCAGAGCTATGACTTTGTGACCGGGCTGTGATATTCCACATGTATCTCCTGGAAATGCTGCTTAAATATTGAACCTGCCCAGCTCCCATCACAGAGAGTGCTCCAGTGGCAGTATACAGTTGTGTACACAGTGATAAAATCCCCTGTGGATGTCGGCAGGTTTATTGTTTGTGGGTAACAATTTTGAACATTAATTCCTCCACACTTTGAATTCAGAGTTGCAGGTACCAGCTCCCAATTTTTTGGCTCTGCCTCCCCTCTGCCCTGCTGTGCCTGCTGAGCTTTGCACAGAGGCTGGTGTTCGATTTAAACTCTCGGTAGAGAAACACTGACAGGCAGCTTATTTCTCCAATAGTTAAAGGAACATAGTAAAATAGTTTGTCAACCAGAAAATCAGTCCAAACTTTAGACCATGATAATTTAGTGCAGATGTACCCCTTGGATACCAAGCACTGCTTCCCTCCCACAATGCAACATACTTTCTGTCCCATTTGTCATTGAAAAGCTTTGTTTAAAAAAGGCAGAAAACAGCAAGGTCAGTTCAAAATGTGTAGTCAGTTCTCCTTTAACTCTGAAATAGGAGCTAAGTGACAAAAATACTTCAAGAACTAGAGAAAAGCACTGTAAATCCCCTTCTCACTCAGCAGGTTGTTGCTATGCAGTGATACAACTGCAGGATACTAGACCAAAATAAGAAAACAAAAAAAAGCCAGAAGTAATATGAGCCAAATTGTTCTGTGTATTAGTCTGTGTCCTGCTGTAACATCCTCTTCCTGATATTTTCAAGATGAAAAAAAAAAATATACAGTACAATTAGATTATTCAAAGTTTCTTATTCTTTCTATTGGATTCATTGGCTCTCAGCATGGTTTTCACCAAGGAAATTCTCCTTGCTCCTAACTCTGCTTGTCCTGTGCTTGAGCTAGGTGCAGTTGTTCTGCAGGTTTCAAAGCATTTTTTGTTGTGTTTGTGCTGCTTGCTGGGAGAGGACTTGAAGCCAGAGCAAAGGACGTTGTGAGAGTAGCACCCCAGCCTTGCACAGGTAGAGGTGGTCCACGGCCAGGAATCGCATGGCTTTGGTGCATCTCCTCTGGCCCACTATGCATGGGAGAAAACATCACATTGACTCAGGGCCTGTGGCTTGCTTGCTTTCTTACTCACCTGTGCAACTCAGACTATTGCTAAGAGGAAGTGTGGGTAGCAGCATTTGTTTAAAACACAAAACAAAACCCGAAAACCTCTCTGACCAAATGGCCCTTCCCTCTTTTAAGATCATCAGAGTTAAATGTATGGTTAGCCTTGCTTTTTCTCAGCCTGTTGTCTGCCTATCAACCATGTCCAGTGTAAAAAATAAACCAGCTGTGCTGCCACTCTGATAGGTAGCAGTCCAGGTTTGCCTCTGGGCAGATATTTACTGCTACATCTGGCTTTGCTTTGCCATATTGTTAACCTCCCTTTTCCTTTTTACATTTGTTTTGTTTTTATTAAATTTCCCGTCTGAATCCTCTAGTCTGTATTTCTAATGTCAACAATTGCTTTTATCACAGATAATAACTTCCTTTTACAAAAGCTGTACCATCCTGCATGCATTTCAAATTACATTTTATGGACAAACATTGAAGTGCAGTATTTGGCAGTGCATGCAATTGTATGTATTTATAGTAATCTAATTCTAAGGCATGAGAGCCAAGAAGTAAGTTGGTTGCCATTTTCTTAATCATGTATTTAGTTGACCATGTAGTTACTTCTACTAAAGCTTAATGAAGTTTGCATTGTGATATTGTGATATTTATGAAGTAAATTATGTGGTATGCTTCGGCATGCTATAAAAACGGTTTTAAAAATACAAAACTGTCCCTTTAACTTGCCACGATAAGTAAAATCAGAAATCGCTAGTTAGGGTAAACATCTATTGATATATAGATTGGAGAAAGAATCTGAACATCTCCAAACAAAGAAGACAAATTACTTTATTTTTATTAAGTAGTACCCAGAAATAGTATCTTGTCTCTTTTACCAGCACTGCCACTGGCTTTATGCAATTCATTTACCTTTATGGTGCTTCATCTCCCACATACACAATACATCATAGAGGGAGTGTGATATGGAGCAGTGCCTGTAAGAAATGTTGAGACCTTCTTTTAAAACATACCAGAAAAGGCCTTACTGATGTGTTGGTTCATTTTGGCTGGGAATTTAAGGTGACACAGCCATTTCTGGCAATCCTCCCATGGATACCCTTCCTCTGGAATAAAACCGCCCTTTTGGAAATGGCCTGGATCCTTTCCGCTAACTTGTGTTTGCTTCTCTAACATATACTATAGTGAAGAAAGGTAGGATATCCATAATCCTCTGTTTAGATGGAGCATCTTTTAGCATGGACAGCTCAGGTGAGCAAGGAGCATTGCCTGAGGTGAACACTTTGTTTTCTTTCCATTTGAGCACATCCGTGCCTACTTTGCTGCAGAGGAACAATTTCCTCATGTCACTCGTGCGCCTGACTTGGCCCGTACTTCTTTGGTGTCTGCAACAATATTTATTGTCTTCCTTAATTCAGTATAAAAAGTTTCTCAGTGATAGGTCTTTTCTGAGATATTTTAATCACTTGCTGGCTTCCTTGTACCCTTTGCAAAGTATTGCTCTCTACTGCTCGGTGTTCAGCATGCCTTTACAAGAAACCCCACCTCGTAATGGGGCTCTGCCCGAGGCTCCCGGCAGAGCTTGGGAAGATGCTGCCTTGGCCTCCCTTGGCTCACAGATACTTCCCACAGTGTCTCATCCCCAGCAGTCGCACACAAGCAGTCACACTCCATTTTGTCTGTGAGCTGACAGGAACTTTGTCTGCCAGACCATCACATTTAGGAACCGCTTTGGCAGGCAGCTGTCAGATGCTCGAAGGATCGTGTCTGCAGCCAGCACATCTCCTCTTAGTTCGTATGTAGCTTGCAAAGTTGAAGCTTGCATCTCAAAACCTCATCTTCCTCTTGTATTTTTTCCCCTCAGTGCTGTTACAAACTGTGCCCTTTCCCATGTGCTTTTTTTTTTTTCATGCAGACATTTTTCACATGCCTTCTTGGATCACCTCTGGAAACCTTCTTCACCTTCCTATCTGCTTTGCTCTGTATCAGGTTTTCTGCGAACAACATGGTTTGTGAAATGGCTTAACATGAATAATGGTCCTACTGCCTTTCAGACTGAATGCTTTTGTTGACAGTATCTGGAGTATCCGTTGCTCTGATAACTAATTCCTTGTTGCTCCTCTAACACTGTACTCAGATCACTGCCCAAATATTAGACCCATTTGCTGCTGTGCGCCATTCTTTGTGGACCCTGATCTTGAGACTGGCACAGTTTTATGCTGTCCCTTTTCTGGCTATTGCATGGTAAGTCTGAACTGCAGAAAAAAAGAGTGCAATTCACTTCCAAGTCTCCGGGCAGTCTTCTGCTTCAAGCACTGTGTCCTGGAATGGATCCCCTCCTGCTCTCCAAAATGGTCAATGGCCCCACTCTGCCAGGGTGCATTTAAACAGCCCAGTGGGAGCACAGGTGTCGTCTTTGAAAGCCTGGCTAAGGAGTGGGTGATGAAGGCACCGCACAGCTCCTGAGCTGCTTTTCCATTTTCATGCACTCTAGATTTGCCACCCCACTGTACATCTTCTTGTGCATCAAGCCCAGCTGGACAACATGGAGCTCCCTGGTAATGCCAACATCCTTGTTCTTAGGGTATGCAAGCCATGTTGTAGAGATGGTTTAGTTTCACTGTAACCAACACTGAGTGCAAATGCTCTCTACAATATTTCTGCCTCTTCCCCTCACCCTTTGCATTCACTCCTGCCCCCTGCATCTCACCATCTGTGTTGGCTCACCACTTTGGAGGCTGTGCTGTGAAGCCACGTGAGAACAAATTCAATTTTAGAAAGCCAAGAAAAGATTTTTTTCTTATATTTTTTAAAGCAGGGTCAGCCTCTTAATCTGTATTTGAGCTTGCCACATGAAGAGTGGTGCTGGCACAAAGTCGGGGCAATGCAATATGGAGCTACAGTGGGAATGAGAAATGGGAATGGACACTACATTCAGGAAAACACCTGAAGTTGATTTTGCTGTATGTTTTACATCATGAACCCACAGGCTGTGCCAAAGTGATCTGTGCTCTCTCTTCTAAGGTGAAGAAAAGTCTCCATCCTCTTAGGAGTTTCCAGCATTTCTGACCACACCATGCAGCAGGATCCAAGGGCTTTTTGACATCACTGGGAAAATATGAATCCTCCCTTCTAGTGCTTTCTGCGTTTCTGTTTCTGTGCTCTCAGATGTCATTCGTCCAGATACTAAGGTGTATGTTCTGCCTTGGAAGCATGTGAGATGTTTACAAGAGGAGTAAACTCTTAATTTCGCTGATGACCCTGGGGAAATGGGAGTGGACAGCAGGTTGCTGCTCATTGTCAGGGACCTCATGAGTCCCTCCCTGGGGTGGGCGATGGATGCGAATGGCCTCTGAGTGTTTAGTTTTTGCTTAGAATAGATACATAATAGATGTTTCAGGAGAAAATGCTTGTTAATTAGAGGTGAAGCTAGAGATGGGCAGACTGGAAAAGGTCAGAGCTCTGGAAAATGTTTGTCAGTTTGAATCTGTCTAAAACCGGACAAAATAAGTGTGTGTCTGGGACTAACTGGATGGTTTGTTTAGAGAAGTTAGGCTTCCAGAGCTTCCAAACCTGGTGTAACCGGGAGGCACTCCTTTCAGGGCACCACTAGTCCTTTCCCAACCTACGCAGGGTGCTCTGCAGTGCCAGGGCTTTGGCCACAGCACTGGCTGGGCTTTCCAGCCCCTTACTCTCTCAAACTCAGGTCAGAGCCTCTGTATTAGAGCCCAAGCAGTGGGAAGACTCTTTCTGTTATGTGTGCTTGAACAGCAGTCCATTCATTTGACTTGGCTCATGTGCTGTCCTGTCTCTTAATTTGTGCTGTGTTTGCTGCTACAGTCAATTCCCTCATCCAGTTCCCAGAGCAGCTGAGAGATGCTCCTGAGATTTGCAAGCAGCCAGGGAAAGATAACTACTTAAAGAGAAGTAGAGTAGCAATTCAACAGGATTGAAGAATTTTAGCAGATGTTTAAAATTTGCTTTTCTCAATCACCTACACCTAATTTTTGTATCCTCAGAAACTGTTAGAAAGTTATGAGTGTAAAATTAAAATTGCACTGCATTGTTTGAGAGACACATTAGAAAACCTTGTGTCTCATCCTTTTTTGCACAATATGCAGACACCTATCCTTGTTTAGTTCCCTCTGGCTAAAGAGCCTGGAAACACTGTCTCCTGGTACCTCCAGGAGTGTCTCATTTCATACAAAATCTGTCATGCTTGGGAAGATTCAAGTGCATGAGCTTAAAATCAGGTTTCCACAGTTGTGTGGAGGAGGGAACTCAGAGGATGACAAAGAGCCAAGAACATGACTGAAGCAGTATCACTTTGAAACCAGGAATACTCATGATATTTGTTCAGCTTTAGATTGGAGCAAATCTGACACAGCTTGTCTGTCAGTCGTGATATAAGTTTTAGTTTTGTTTAAAAAACAGTTAATTTGTTCTACAGGTTGAAAATACTTCAGCCGAGTTGTCTTCACTATGGAAGCAAATTCTTGACACATCCTAGCTGATGATGGAAAAGAGAAAAACACTTTGCTTTTTTGTTTTGTTTTGTCACAAGAATGCTTGAGAAATTCAATTCCTGTCCCTAATGAGGAGATAGTTTTCAAACGTATCTCCGCCTATCTCAGAGCATTGCTCCTCAGGAACTGGGAAAAATTTTGTATACATATCAGAAGAACAGAAATGATGCTCTTTTTTCTACTTTTCTATGGCATTTTTACTGTGGGAGTTAATATTTACTTGCTGGAGTGCCCTGGTGAGCCTGGAAGAGCAAAGGCATGGACAGGCAGCACTGCTCACTGGGACAGTGAGGGATTTTGCTTACTGGGCATTTGGAGGTGTATGCAGCACAGGTGTGGGTCTGCAAGACCCATTGGTAGTGGTCAGGCTGGTGTCTCTTGCTGTAGCTCTGCTGAGGCTGGTGACAGCCACCATCGATTGATCCACCGCTGGGACACTGGTGGGAGTTTGCTGCCTGCACTGTGCTGCCTGCACCGTGCTGGTGGCTGGGGTGGGCAGGGAGGAGGGCAGAGAGGTGCAACAGCTCTTCAAATTTCCCGTGTAAGCCCCAGCCTTCTGCTCCCATGCTCATCCCCTCACCAAGGGAGTCACCACAGGAAGGAGCTCTTAGAGAAGATCATTGTTTCTCTGAAACCTGCATCTATCAGCCTACGGTGTGTTTGTGTGCCTGTGAATCCTGGATCTGGTAAGGAGGTTTTATGGGTCTGCTGTTGCAGTCGTTATTGCTAACAGATTTCCCACTGCTGCATTCAAGCGGGGGTATTTCATACCTCTCTGTGACTTAGGATGATGTTTCCTCTTGTGACAGTTGCATTGTATGTTGAGACATTTCCAGCCTGATGATCAGAAAATATGAACATTTCTAAATAACGGCAGTGGCAATGCTGAAGTGGTGAGAGAGAGAGAAAAAAAAAAAACCTTCTGGCCAAAGACACCTATCTGGAAGGTCTTCTACACTACTGCTGTCATAAACAGTTGTGCACACCCACAAGCTGACCTAAGTGGATAAAAAAATAAAACTATGTCTCTCTTCATAGTCCAAGACTTCATATCAGCCATTGATGCCAATGAACTGAGTGAAGTTCAGTCTTATCACACGGATGGGCCTGAGAAGCTCATTCAGAAATGGCTGTGTCTTGTGAGTCATCGTGGACTCCTGTCTTCTCAAAGTCCCGTTCTCACTGGCTTTTGGTCAAGACTGTTGCAGTGTTCTCTCCGACTGGTGCAGGACCATGACCCCACCACACGCTATCTGAGCCTAGGCACTGCATGGTGGTTTCCTGAGGACATCTGAGTAGTAAATTAATAATGGTGGGAACCACCTTATTTAGTTTTAGTAAGTGCGCTGTTGAAGATTACAGTTGAGTTAGATACCCCAGACTGTCTTTATCATCTACCAGAGAAACTGATGCTTCTAGGGAGGTATTTTGGATAGAAGAAAGCATGTGGAAGTGGCTCAGTGCTGCTCGTCCAGACACAGACATCCATGTTGTGACTAAAAGTCTCAACTAATGAAGCTAATTATGCATGCATTCCAAGGGAGGGAGAATAGTGAATCCAGCAGATGGTCACTCCACTGTCAAAGAGGCCTCCCTTGCACAACCCACAGGGGTAGCCAAGATGACCCCAGCAGACTGAGCACTCAACTTCCAGTTAGATGAGCTCAATCCCACTGTATCTGCTGATGGAACTGGGGGTTGCTGCTGTTTCTTTGCTGTAGCATGGGCCAGACCAGCAAGGCTCTACCTGTGCCTTCTGGGAGGTGTCACCATGTGAACTCCCCACCAACCCTTTGGGCCTGAGAGCCCTCTGGAGAAGGCAGTGCCATCCTCCACATGGGATTTATGGTCACTCCTCTAATCAGGATTTGAGAGAGGTGAGGCCCATCTCCAGCCCTCCATGGGAGTTCTTATGTTTCTCTGGGCAAATGCTTCAGCTGGGGATTAGCAGAAGCATCTCTCATGGGCTGGCAGTAAGACTCTGTGTCAAGAGTCTGCTGGGTTCTCCTCCCACTGCTGGCCCACATGGATTTGCTGGGTCTGTGGCTCTGCAGATACAATGGCCAAAACCACAGCAAGGCAGTGCTGGACACCTGGGTACTCCCATGCTGGAAATACTGTATGTTCATATTACATCAGATGTGAACTTAATTCCAACTAGGAGACTCAATCTTACTTCTGCACAACCAGAAGTGGGCTGGAATGTTTTTCCTATCATGGAGCAAGACAGCACCAGAAGACACGTGTATTCTCCAAAGCAGGGGGAGTCACAAACCACTAAAGGGGGCAGAAGCCGAGGCGGTAGAAAATGTTGTACTTTGCCTTCGGATAACAGTTTCTGCGTGCATGTAGGGAGAAGATTGTGTGTCAAACTTGCCCTACTACTTCAATGAAAAATGCACTAGGGAGGCCAAAACATGAAGAGGTCTGTAAATAAATGGCAAATAGATAAGATGGAGTTTCCAATGCTCTCTCCAGAGCCACGTTGTCTCATGTTCATCATTTAATTACAGATGCAAAGTTGAGTAAGTTGCCAAAGTAAACTGTCCTGAAACAGAACAAATATTCTGGGCACAGAAGCAGTCTTTTTGATAAGATTTTACATTTATCTGTGAAAAGAAATGTGAAGAGATTTGCTGGCAGCGTTTGTATTTTTTGTAAACTATGTACACTTCTTTTGGGGTTTGTTTACTGGCCTGAGTCCCCTATCTGTGTCTCAAGAGCCCTTAGCAATACTGTTATATTTTGACAGAGCCTTTATAACAGTCATAATGTAGTTGTTGTATTTCGAATCACCTTGCACGTTAACTAAACAATCCAGAATGTATTTGTCACAGCTTGCAAACATTTCTGTAAACAGCTGACTTAATTTCTGTTCACTCGAAACCTTCAACAACTTTCCTCATTATTTTTGTCGAAACTCAGCTTGAAAGAATTGCTCTGAATTAGATGTTGGGGGAATAGGTTTGAAAATTTTTCCTGCTAGTTCGTTAACCCAGTTTAATAGATTCCGTGGGATATTATTTTCTCCATTCAGTGGTTATTTAAGCAATAGTTTCTATTTTTTCAAAATATTTATAAACCAGTAAGTTCCTCTGATATATTTATAGGTACCTTGGAGCAACTTATTGCACATATAATGGAGAGGAATGGATAAAGTTACGTCTACTATAAAACTAGGGTATTTTTATTTGTACTTTAAATACTTTTGTGCAACTTCTGAAGCTGGTGTACAAAGGAGAGGGTTGTGCTCTTGTACTTGTTTATCTTTACTTTGTTGTTAGTGAATTCTTTCTGGTGTCATGCTTTGTGCCTTGCTGAAAAAAGTCATTAGGATTAGAGTCAAACATTAACCTTGTGACCTTCTTGTTTATATACCTACTGTAAGTCTGTTCTGCTTGTATTTCTGCAGTTAGTAAAAGCAAACTTGTGTGCACAGTCCCCGGATGGCAGTGGGCAAACTGAAATGTTTGTCAAGATCACTGATACCACATCCCTTCAAAACCAAAGCTTCAAAGGCATGTCAGTGGCTGAGATTAACTGAGAAGGGAGTTTTTAAATGCGAGTGTCTGCCTCCTTTCAAAAATAGTACTCTGACAAAAATAGCATCTTAGCCCAAGGTGGTGATGCATACTGCAATGAATGGAAGACAAATATACATTTTAAGATTGGTCCAGTTTGGCAAATGAGTAGAGGCTATAAAATTCAAAGAAAACAGACATACCAACTGTTGCTGTCACAATCCTCAAGACAATGTACCTGGGAAAAACTGAAAAGGGCTGGAAATCCCAAATGTTCCTGTTCTTTTTGCAAAGCTGTTTTTCTCACCATTCCTCTGCCTTCTTGGAATGTGTCCTTCTGTCCACTTACTGGTCTTAGAGTGGAAAATGTTTGAATGCAGCTATAGTGGGTAAGACCAAAGAATGGTGACTTGGTTTCTTCAGCTCCGTGTGTGTCAGGTTTTCCCAAAAACCAGTAAATTCAGAAGGCTGTGGAAAGCCTTTAGACTTGCCCTTTTTTACCAGTAAAATCTAATAAGAAAATAACAGTGTGTTGCAGTCCCTCACAAAGCCGCGTTGCTGAGGGATGCTGCTGGGGAAGGGGCTGTGGGGCAGAGGACGGCAGAGTGCTGGGGGGGCTCTGGCCCCACGGCCAAAGGCTGGGTTCTCCTCCCACTGCTGGCCCACATGGATTTCCTGGGTCTGTGGATCTGCAGATACAATGGCCTAACACTGCAGGCAGGTCTGTCTCTTCTGAGGTTCCCTCCAGGGTCACTAGTTCCTGGTGAGTCCATCTGGCACAACTGCCAAATTAACCCCTGCGTCTGTTGTGCTTGTGGCTCAGCTTGCACCAGGGAAAATGGAAGGAGAAAGACAAAAATCAGACCTTGGCTGGTCTAACGTATTTCTTTTTATGCTGTGGCAGTCAGCAGTGGATCATGCCTTTGCTTGCCGGAATGGACTTGCTTGCTGGCTGGGACATGGCCAGAGGAGACACTGGTGTGGAGGCACACATCAGCCCACAGCTCCTCACCGGGGGTTGTCCCACCTGCACCTCCTGGGAGCCTGGCTCCTGCCCAGCTGCTGCAGCTCGGTGTCAACGTGCACGCCCTGATTAGGTACGTACAGACACTGGCTGCTGCTGCTATATTTGATTTTATTGCTTGCACCAGGTGCTGCATCTTATCTCAGTGAGAACGAGAGCTGGACTGCCTGTCTGCATGCAGGTCATCGTGTGCTCAGAATGAGGGTTGCCACTGGTGAGAAGAGAGCTAGGAGGCTGGCATGGCCAGACAAATCCCACCAAACTTCTCTTCTTCTCTGTTCCCCTACTTTGTCCATCTGACTGGGCCACCTCTTCCCTACAAGCTCCTGTCATCACAGCAGCAGCTGGCTCCTTCACTCCTGTCCCAAGGCAAATGCATCTTGCTCTCCCCCTTTCCTCCCCTTGTGTGCACACTCATATGTCAGCTGTGCCAGATTCAGAAGAGGTTATTTGATTGCAGCAACGTCCTCATGAGAGCAGAGTGTTCTGTAATTCCATTAGCAAGCACATCATGTGTTTTGATCACATAGGAAATTAATTCAGTCCATCAGTGCATGTTTATTGTCAGTACAAATCCCAGCAAGACTTTTTTTTAGAAAAATCTCTGACAAAGCACTTTCTTTGTAAATTGGTACATTTTAAAATTGATACACTTTCTTCAATCAGTGGAAGCCTCAGTACTGTCAAGTCCCCAAACACTTAACAATCCTTGCAGATACCATATGGCATAGTTTGAACACATCCTTGGTGGATATGAAATACAGTTTTAAGTGTAGAAAGTGTTTGAGTAGGGCTCCTCTGTAGAAAAGCAGGGTCAAGCAGAGGTAACTTGCTGGTAAAAAGTAATCTCTGTAAATAATTATTTGTGGTTTTTCAGTCAACGAGCGATACTGTCTCCAAGGTAGGGTATCCTTTCAAAGTGCATACAGACACAAACCCAGGCTATTCTGACTTAGAAAAAGACCTCAGAAAGCCAGGGGGATGTAAACTCAAATTAAATTTTCACTCCAGTGGAAACCAAACAATGATTTTATATTATTTTATTGTCTTATAGGGCCAGCTTCTGAGACATTCAGACCTTGTTTAATTTCTGCACAATCCCCAGCAGATGTGAGAGTGACAGATGAATTACAAAAGGCAAAAGTTTTTAGGAGAGGACAGATGACTCTTAACTGTAGACAAATTTCTCAGGGATGCAAAATAAAAGGACAAAAGAGAACAAGGACCCAGCCTTGAGTTAACAAGGTACTGATATAAAACAGAGCTACGATGTGCTTGGGCATCCTATGGATGTGCAGGGAGATGCAGGGATGGAGGGGACAAAGAGGGAAAATTGCTAGAAACAATAAGCCTTGGAAACTATTGCTTGTTGTCTGTCCCTGTCCTGTCCTGTCCTATTTTGCCAGGGTCCTCCTCCCTATTCCCAAGTGCTTGTTTGGCTCATGCAAAAGCTTTTATCTTTACTCCATACTACTCTTTAAGACTTAAATGGCTAACTCCAGTTCTGGGTCAGATGTTGACTCTCCCAGATAGAAAATGGGAATATTTGCTGTGCAGAAAAAATGTTAAGATTATATAGGCAGCTCTCCTGTTTGTGTAAAAACAAGAAGAAAGTTGGTTAAAGAATGGCTGTTAATCATGCGAATGAGATAATGTATAGAGATAATCTAGGCGTGTGTGTATATGTACATTTGTGTGTAACCCCAGTGTAGCCCTCCATTAGGATCAGACTGCTTTGTAATCTTATTGTAACTTTATTTGAATGAGAAAACAAAGGAGAGTATTGTTTTCTAGCAATACTTTTGCATTATAAAGTAAATACTTCAACAAGTATTTACTAGCAGGAATACTATTACCATGGTTAATGAAACTATAATCAGTAAATGGAGCCAGCTGTAAACAATTTTTTTCCTTAAAATGCCTAAATTCTCTAACATGCATTTTCATCCCTCAACAAAAAAAACTATTTTTAAGGCTGCAAAGTGCAAGGGGTCCCGTGAGACTCCGAGTGCTGTGTTACCATCAACAAAAATGCTACATAAAATGTTAGTGGAAAGTATAAAACTTCACTTCCGATATGGAAGACTAACATTTTCTAAGTGCTTTGGGGTGTTAAAAAGGAGCCTGAGTCTCAGAAATACTAACTATCGAGAATATTTAGAGTATGTGGTAAGTGTCTGCCATATATTCACAATAAGCAGGCTATCGAATAATTGACCTGAACAATCACAGCACCCTGTGCTGGGCAGAAAGACTGAGCAATGCTCACTAAAAACACACGAATGGGGAAATCTCCACAGCACTGCCCATGCATGGGCCCCGGCCCCATCTCTGCTGCCACCAAGGGTAGCCCTCAGTCCCTGTCGGCTTTCTGCCTGCTCAGGATAAACAACCTGAAGAGGGTTTTGTCCAGCTTTCTAACATGGTATTTGCCAGTAACTGCATGTGGAGATGGCCTTGGAGAGCAGGGACCCAGGCTTTGCAGCGCCTCCAGGAACCATCCATTTCATATTTAATTTAATGTTTCTCTCTCACTCTCTCCCAGACCCTGGAGTCCCCCATCCTATTGCTGGGATGTTTCACAGCCCTTTGGCTTTGCAGAGCTTTCTTGCACAACCTGCATTTGCTTGCATGGGTAGTAGCTGGCTGTGGATTAAGTACAGCTATTTTCCAGAACGGTCCTAAGTGAATTTGAGGATGGGTGAGGGCTTAACTCCAGACATCTAACACAAGTGGTCTCCGGAGGAGCAAATCTCTCTCTGTTGACTCAAAGGGAAATCAGGATCTTAATAGTAGGGGCTTTTACCTGCACTTTAATCAGATGTCTACAGTGGGTGGTTGGCTTAGCTCCCTCTGTGAGAAGTGTCCCAGACGTATCTAAATACATCCCCCTCTGGTGCAGCATGTGGAGAATTCAGTGCTACATATCAACTCATTAACATTTTTGGGGAAGGAGAATAAACTTTGCAGCCAAGAGTAGTTTTCCTAAGTTTGTTTTCTCAGTGTAGCTCTCTGCATCTTTGGTTGTGTTTATGAAAAAGCATTTTTGTTTACATGGAAAAACAAACCACAAGAGTTTTCTCATCCGTCATGCCTCTGTTTCTGCAAGCACACACATGTCCTTGGCAAGAACCTTACTCGGGCACTGGCTAGGATTCAATGACAGCATCATGTGTCTGCAATGAGCAGTCACATACCACCAGGAGAAAGCAGTTGATGCAAAGAGTTAGCAAATAACCTGTAGGATTGCTATGGCTCATCCATGGCAAATCCAGCACCCAGCTAAGTCTTTCTACTGACTTGGGAGGACCGATGCAAACTCTTAATTTGCTTGCAGTAAGTTCATTAAAAATTAGAGGAGTTTTCAAAAATGATGATAACAAGACCAAAATTTCCCCCTGCTATACACAAGTCTTCCAAGTGGGATAGCCAAGCCCGCACTGTATTTTCCGTTTCGACTTCCATGGTGAAGTTTATGTACCAGAGATTTAAATATACATCAGTGAGACTTCACATCACCATCACAAATAAAGATGCTTGTTTCTCTGAATCATGCGGAAGGCTTGCAGGAGATGAGAGGCACAGACCCCCAGGTGCGCATGTGCTGGGGGGCAATGGCTGGGGAAGGGATGACCATCTCCTTGTGGGGTGCGGATGTAGCAAGGCCACATCCAAGTAGGACTTACAGGTTGGACTCAGCTAGTGCTCTGGGTGACACAAAGCCGCGTGGATGTGTGTTGCACCTCATAGCTGGGGCTGCGGGCAGGTGTGTGGGGGCTGCGGTTGCACCAGGACCTGGCAGACACCGTGGGTGAGTGAGGAAAGCAGGACAGCAAGGCTGGGCCAGTGCTCAGGGAAGAGCCAAACACGTCTTGTCTGAGGGACATCTCACCAGGGTGGCCATGGGGGATGACACACTGTTTTTACACTGTGGTGTTGTGTGAAACTCTTTTCTTGTTCCACACAACTACTTTGGCAGCCCTCAGCAGTGAGACCTTGAGGAGAGGGGCAGAAACTGTGCAGAAGGTCTCGTTTTAATTTCCTGATCTCATATTTGCTTAACCAGCCCTAGGAAGCTGTTAATTATACCCAGTGCGGAGCTAATGTGCAGCACCGCTCATCCCACTGGTCACAGCCTGTGCTGGCAGTTTGGTCCCATGCAACGTGTTCCTTTCTGTGCCCTCACAAGCGATCACCCAAATACATTGCAGCCTCAGAAAGAACACGTGCCTTGTTTTTTGTACTTCTCATGCTTTAGAAAGAAAACTATTTTAAGATTCAATGTGCCCAATTGAATTCTAGAAGAATAATTTATATTGAATCAGAAGATGTGGGTAGAAAGAAACTCAGAAAATACAACCATTTTCATTAGAAAATGTATTGTAAGTTGCTTCAAATCAGAGGTTATTTTTTGGTCTGGTTTCAAGTGACAGAATATGGTTTAAGGTGTCTTATTCTTGCAGAAAAGATTTAAAAGACATTATTCAAATATGCCATGTAGTTCTTTCGAAGGAATAACATGCATCTCTGTGTGATCACCAGAGGATGTTGCAAGAGGACATTTCTGAGTGCCAGACAGGCATGTTACTTAATTAAATTTTTTTTTTTTTTCTTTTAAAGCTAATTTACATTTTCTTTTGGCTCCTCAGGTGCCTAGTGGAGGCAGAACTGTCCGTGTGCCTTTAGCTTTTCCAGACTACAAAGAAATTGAGAAACAAGTGAAGAAAATGAACAGAAGAAGGACATAGCACTAACAAAAAAACCTGAATAAAAGATAGCACGTGCTGGGGAAAACAAGGAGGGGGCAGAAATGAAGAGGGGGAGCAGGAAGGGAAGGAAGGTGAGGTGATGGTCTCCCCAGCACGGGCTGGGGAAGCCTGGTGGCCAGTCAGCTCTGCTTGCGCGAAGGAAACAGTCACCTGTGCTGTTGAGGCGCTTAGCAGGTGAGGAGGGAGTTAGTGTGCTCCCTCAGGGGTAAAGATACTTTTGTAGATGTTAAGATTCTTTTTCCTTCTTCTGTCACAAGAAATTGTGCCAGTTTGGGACCTTCACAGGGTCAATTCTGAACTTTCTAGGGTTTCTGGCTGCACAGTTGCTGCTGAATTTAGTTTTTCCCCACCCAAACTGGGCCTGTGCCCGATGCTGGTGAGTCCTTTTCTGTGTCAGAGAGGTGGCGTTTCTGCCCTGCTGCAGCCAGACTCTGGGTTCAGGGCATGGAGAGAACATGGCCTTGGGGCTTCCTCTCCCCACTGTCCTGGGACATCTCCTGGCTGGGGCTGGCTACCCCCCTGCAGTGTGCACCAGACCTGCCTGCAGGCTTTGCAGCAGATGGGGAAAGGAGCTAGGAAGGTGGTGAGAAAGGTCTGTGTGAATAGATGTGGGCTTTTGCTGTGCAAACAATCTCTGCAACAGAGCTTTTGCCATCTGTGCTGGTCTACAGCTGAAGCTGCCAGAGGAAGGTGCTGGCAGCACCACTATACTCCTTTGGACACGCTGTCATTAGCGGAGTTTGCTCCCGGCACTGTCTGAAACTCCGCAGCTCCAAAACAATAAGCCTTGTCCTCATGGAGGAACATTACCAACTTTCTCCATTTTAATTATGCAGTCTTCTCCTTTGAGCCTCCAGCCCTGCAAGTCATGGGATGGAGTTGGAGTTCCAGCCTGCTGTTCAAAGAGAGGAGGAAAAGCTGTAGCCCACATGCTGCGGGAAGAGCTGGAGATCAGGAACTGTAACAGGCAGTGTTGAAAGGAGGAGCCCCTGTTTATTTTGAAAAATGGTGAGAGCTTAAAAACACCCAGGAACATTGGGTGTCTTGGTCTTCACAGGACTGTAATTCAATATGGACACAGAAGACACAATAATCATTTAGGGTCATAGCTTCCCTGGGATGCAACAGTTCAGACACAGAGCTTTGAAACTACAGATGATTTGGGACTCAAAGGGATGGCTGTAGGCAAAATCTCAGAACAGCCTCCGAATTGTTGTCATCGCGCTTCCTGCATCCTTTGTGCTGAATCTGAAGCTTTGGTGATACATGAAAGAGCCACATCCTGGCATCGTGCAGGGAGCTCTCATTTCAGACTGCAGGATGCATTTTCTGGGTGCAGAATTTATCATGATGGGAATGCTGGACCGTGAGGGCTCACCATGGGCCTGCCAGGAGGGTCGGCTGCACCTGGTGGGCGCTCATCCACCAAAGCTCTGCCCAGGCACGTTGAAGAAGCACAGCATCAGGAGAGGTCACTGCCACCTCCTTCCCCAACCTGCTGGGGACGGGCTCTGCTCCTCAGCCCAGGTGCCCACACGGGAGCATTGCATCACACCCCCCATTTTCTGTCTCGCCTCTCTTTCCTCACTTCTTTCTGTGTTTCTCTCCCCTGATGTTCCTCGGTTTCATCAAATCTCAGAGGGACGTTCAATGCACAGTGCCGCATCAGCGCCAGTGCTTTGTGGTCTGAACTGTGAGAGCTTGCTGGAAAGATGTTGGCTTGGTTTGGCGCTGGTGCTCCCACATTTTGCAGCTGTGAACACGTGGAGCTGCTGGCTGGGAACATCTGCTGAGGGAAGGCGAGCATGGCAAGCAGAGGTCCTTTCTGAGCTGCCCACCTGGGCGATGGCAGAATCGCCCAGCCAGCCACCCGCTCTCTCTGCAGCCCCTGGAGTGAAGCAGTGGGACACAGTTAACTGCTAGCAGGGACATGTGAACACATGGAAGCATTTATGCCCATTCTTAAAAAAAAAACCCCGAAACCCAAAAATTCAACTCTCAGTTCACAAAGTAATACCAGATTTTTCCTATGACAGTGTTTTTATTCAGGGCATTTACAGTTAAAATGCCGCTGGAAGTCAGACAGGAAAATCAAATTGAAGATAACTCTAACTTAATTATGAAGGCAAAAATGCTTCTTTTGAAAACGTAAACATGTTATTCTATTTCCTTCTTACCAAGCCAAACTAATGTTCCATTATTTATATATATATTTATCCTTCTCACTGTGGTTATTTTCTGATTGGTTATTTTCCTGAAGTTCACTGTCACCTGGAGAGCTATTTACCTCTCTCTAACTTTTACGCAGGTCTATAGAGAAGTATTCAACTACTAGGTCCTCTCCTTACTTTTGCCCTTTCAAACTGTTACTAAACATACTCGCTTTTAATGATGAAAACCAAACAAAGAGAATCTGAAACATGGAAATTATCACCTATTCTGACACGAGCTACAAAATATTTCTTTTGCCATGAATTTAAAGTAATATACCCTCTTACTATTCCAGAACATGTTATTAATTTGGTTGAAAGAGCTTATTTCATGTGCTGTTTTACAGATCTGGCATCTGCATTTCATGTATATGACCATGTAACAAAACAGTCCATATCGTCTCATCATGGTATCTCAAACACGTATTGGACAGGGTTTGTTCATATTAAAAAACGGCTTCTTCAGGATAACAGCATATATCAAACTAATAATACGGGCACCTGACACTTCGTTCCAACTGGCAATTTAAATGTGGGGTTAGATAAATGCTACCAAATATGTTTCTTTTTCTTCCCACCGATCCTTTGTGAAAATTTATCTGCATAAGCATAAATGCTTTGAGATAGTCTGAACTGAAAACTATACCCATGTTTTAGTCCAGCAATTGCCCAGACTGTGTTTTGTACATTGGTTTTCCCATCAACAAGATTTGTCCAAATCAGTTGTTATTATATAATGTTTAGTTTATTTCATTAAAGCCATTTCATCTTAATTTTTTAGTAAGATGGTCAACCCCAAACCCTAAACTTGAAGGTTTCTTCTTTCCAAGAGGAAGGATGAGGACTGCCAGCAGGCATCACTGTGGTTTGAGTTGTGCGTTGTCTGCAAACTAACTTTGTGACTTTAAGTGAGATATTCACTATCATTTTTCAGCAGAGGAGACCTGCAGGAATTCAAATGTCAACAGGAAACATCAGTTTGGGCTCAGGGTTGCCCGACGTGATGTCTAACAACCAGGTAGAGACTGAGCCCTTGCCTTGCAGGTGCAGGACACTGTTATCTCTATTTTATTTTAAAAATAATACCTTATCCTCTGGCTTGTCCCAGTGTTAGTATTGTGCACAAGCTTGTGATGGAGCCATACTTTAAACTGTGAAATCACTACAGTGGCAAAATGCCCCATGGCTTGAATAAAAGCACGTTTGAAAACATCTGTAGGCTTTTTCCCACTGAAGCGTCAAAGAGACAGTTTGCTTCTTGTTGCTTTTGTGTCAGTCATGAGTCAATCTTATGAGGAAGGAAGGGGAAAAGAAAGAAACAAAAACTGTTACACTGCCCAACAAGACAAAAGACCACAGCAGCTCTGGAGGCTGAGCTTTTGAATGTTCTCTCATCTGACTTCTTCTCCAAACCTGAGCTAAGTCCAGCAACCAAACCCCAAACTGCTCAGCTATCTAAACTACTTGCAGCTACATCCTTGTCTGTTGATTAGATCCAAATGCTCCTCTGTTTTCCCAATGAGTTTCAGCAGTAGGACACATGCTCGCACAGGAGACTTTAGTCCAATTTAGTAAAGGGACTGACCAGACTGTATGTGCTGGTTCAGTGGTGCTACTTGTATTGTCAATAGGCAGATTTGCTGTAGCATGTTTACTCTTCTGGTAAGTTTGCAAAGTAAACAAGCTTGGTAACCCAAGAAGTAGCAGTGAATTTACAAGCTATCCCTTAAACAGGTGAAGATTGAATGCAGAAAAGTTAGTAAATCAGATGCAATCTCTACTAATACTGATAGAAGATCCAGGCCTCTGTTCAGGAAGGATGTGGTTGTGTGTAGTTCATGTGTCCTTAAGACAGCATTTAAGAATGTGGCTTCAGGTCAGAGCCTCTGCTGCCTGTAACAAGGTCCTGTGGGACTGGGACCAACAATGCTTGTGGTCACTGGTCCTCCCCCACGAGCTCCCGCTGGGGTAGGTGTCAGCAAGCCTTGAGAAGGTTAACACCTGTCTAGTAACATTAACAAGATGACCCTTGAATCAATGAGGTCTAGATTCATCAGATGGGATGCTGCAGCTGCTTTTTGACAACTCCACTGATACACTGGTCTCAGGATCACGAGTTTTTAAGATACTGGTTTTGTCACAGTCTATAGTTACTCTGTAAAAATCTGGTCCAGAGGTTGAAATAAATTTAAAATGCTTCTTTTTATCCTGAAAAATGCATAAATGTAGTTGAACATTCTGGGAACTATCCATGATGTTCCCATCGGCCCTTTTACCAAGATAATGTCCCACACTGAAGGGTGAAAGCAGGGAATGAGAAAGCCATTTTATAAAACTAAATCATTGAAAAATGTGAAAAAGGGAGTAATGACTGGGTTGAAAAACTGATGTTTGGATCCAGCATGACCAGACTGATATTTAATTGTTTGTGTGGATCATGCACTGCCCTTAATTGCCGGTCAGTGTCTTCAGACACATCTGGGTCTTCATGTGCCTGGCATTTACGCCAGGGTTTTTACTGGCATGTGGAGGTGTGGAGGAGGTGGGACTTGGTGTGGATGTGAGAGGGAAGGAAAAGCAAAGCAGAAATCGCTGTGTTTCCTGATACAAGACTGCTGCTAATGGGGCTTTTTAAAGTAAACTTAGAGATAATGGAAACACTATAGGGTGGGTCAGGAGTGGTTTAATTATCACCTCCTGTGAACTCCAGTGTTTCCTGCAGCCTATGGACTCCATCATAGTAAATTGTTTCAGACTAGGTATTGATTCAGGCTCTTATTTCCTTTCAGGAATAAAACAAGAAAGGATTGGCTGCCTCCAGCCTCTTTTAGGACCAAGGAAAAAGATGCAAGTATTGCCCCCATACATGAACTATCCTGTAAAAAGTGTATATTTCTGTGATCCAGGAATATTCATTGAAAAAAAAAAAATCGTTCAAGCTACCTTTTCTGTGACCACAGAATCTTTGGGTTTTGACAAAATAAACCTCAATAGAATAAGACTCAAGGGAACAAGATAGAAAAGTCAATTAAAAGTAGAATTGTTTCAATTAAACAAAAAGGAGAGAATTCCCCGCCTCAAAGTATTTTCATAATCAGTACAAAAAAGACATAGTAGGGGGAAAAAATAACTGTGAGTGGTATATTGCTGTTATTTTTACATTTCCTTAAAAAAAATCCTATTTTAAACTTACTACTATTGCTTTTTCTCAGTGTCTTTCCCTTCCATGCCAACCTCTTAGCAGACCTTATTAATGACAGGCCAACCTAAAAAGATTTAGATCGTTTTCACAAGTGTGGGACTTCTTAGAAAACTTCATCCGTTAGAACCTGGGGAATGCAGTTGGAAATCTCATGAAGACATGGATTTCTTGTGGGATTTCTTTGGTGTTTCCTTTGGTCAGGCAAGTGAAAGGAACAAATAATTCTCACTATAAACTGTAGGGAAGCTGTTCCAGTCCTGGCAGAACCAAAGCAGGCAGGAATGACTGAAAATAAGAAATGCAAGGAAAAAAAAAGCTTAGCTGGATTTTCATTGTTGTGGTACTTATGTTTGAATCTCTTTAATCTGCCCTAGCCCTAAGTTAACAATTTTAAAACTGCGATTAATTTTTTTCTTGCAGTTTTTATATGATGGTTTTCCTGATAATTTTTGAAATAATAAATCAAGCTATCTTTATTAATAAAATTTCCCAATCTTCTCACTGCTGAAATAAATAACACAATTCTCTGCCTTTGACCTGGGAAGTATTTGTGAAGCCAGTTCCCAAGACTTCAAAAAAGAAGACTAAAGATAATAAAAACATATGTCAACATCTTAGGCTTTCCTTCTACTGCTTCATTGCTACTTCAGTGATCAAAAGGAGAAAAGACATTATTAATGTTTAATCTAGCTAATACTCTCATGGTATTCCAGTTTGACTTGGCTCCGTTTACTCTGCTTGCTTTGCCTGGGGTAGGCTTATATTTGCCACAAATTTGTATTCACAGAATGAAAAAATATTTATTGGTTGTGATGGATAATAATAAAGTGACACTAAAACAGGATGAGGTAAAGAATTTCATTAAGATGGACGTGTTAGAAATAAAACGATGACTTGAAGAAAGGGACTAAGCAAGAGTGAGTTGGAGCCTGGGTATAGAGCTTTGATTTTTATATTACTTCAAAAGCAGCTCCACTTTCAAAAAACACAAGCAGCGTTCAGCACAGCCATTGTTCTGGGAGGTATCTTCCAGTCTGGATTTGGATGCTTGTAGCCTATTTTGAAACACTGCTGCATTGTTTCTAATGGTGAGGTTATGATTGTTCTGGGCTAGGAAAATCTCTTGTGGTTATGAAGTATTGAACTGAAGAAATGGAAAGCTTTCCCAATTCAACACTATGAGGGGCAGGCCTGTGATGCAAAGGCCACCTCTGACCCCCGTGAAATCCAGGAAAGGGTGGCTCAAGATGCAGTGCTGACCATCACTCATTCATGGTTTTATTTCAGGTGAGATGGCTTGTGCCTTGCCTCGGCAATATTTGCAGGAGACATCAGATAGGATTAATTAGACCTTAACTTAGCCTCCTAAAGGCACAGCTCAAACTGCCTTTGCAGGCTGCCTGTGTGTTCAGGTTAGTGAAACTGGCACCTCTGAAAGGCAATCCCACCCAGCTGGAACAGGCACCTGGGCAGGGCAGGGGTGAACTGTTTTCCAGAGGCTTTCTGTTTTCATGGCTGAAGATGGAGCCTAGATAACCAGCTTACTTAGGTAAGGACCAAAATAAATGTACTTAATCTACAAAAGTCTTGCATATGCACACCTGAATAAATTGATTTTTTTGAGGAAAGGGATGTACAAGTCACTGTCTGAGACTTTTGAAAATCATAGGATCATAGAACCATACATACAATGTCCTGGGTTGGAAGGGACCCACAAGAATCATCGAGTCCAACTACTGTCCCTGCATATGACAACCCCACAGTTCACACCATGTGTCTGAGGGTGTTGTCCAATTGCTTCTTGACTGTCAGGCTTGGGGCCATGACTGCCTCTCTGGGGAGCCTGTTCCACCACCCTTTGGGTGAAGAACCTTTTCCTAAACCTGTCTAATCTAAACCTCCCTTCGGACATCTTCCTGCCATTCCCTCGGGTTCTGTCATTGGTCACCAGAGCAAAGAGATCAGCACCTACTGCTCATTCTCCCCTTGTGAGGAAGCTGTAGGCTGCGATGAGGTCTTCCCTCAGTCTCCTCTTCTCCAAGCTGAACAGACCCAGCGACCTCAGCCACAAAATCAAGACATGAGATAAAATTTCCCTATGAGGTGCCTGTTGTAGCAAACTGCTGTGATCAACTTCATTGATGCTATGTGGCCATGGTGTGATGGCCAGTCCAGGTAGAATCTGTGCTCTTTCGGACAGCAGAGCCAGCCTCAGTTTTGGTCACAAATGTCAGCAACCTAACACCCGGAAAATGTTCCTTTTCTCCGTGGAAATGGAGTTTAGCACAAATGTATTGATTTCTTCAGGCCTTCAAGACTGCAAATGTTTAGAAATTGTGCCAGGTCTGTTACTGTACTTTGATTACCACTCCATTTTTCCCCTTGGTATTCATCTGTTATCATCTCCTCCTCCTTTCCCAGCAGCCAAGGCCACTGGTTTGGACCCACAGTGCTGGTGAGCCACCACACCACAGGCTGCACCGAGGGGATGGACACACAGCACTCCTCAGGATTGGGTCCCTACCATGAAACAACCTGACAGCTTTGCCATTTATTCTGCCACGTGAGATGATGCATCTGTCTTTAGCTGCTAGGATGCAAAATACTAACAATGTTTTCATTAAACTGAAATGTATAGGGAGCACAGGGAGGGAGTGCCTGTGCTCTTCCATCGGATTAGGCTAATAACCCTGTACAGTGTTTGGGTATTTAGTGTGCTTGTGGTGCTTATGATATTAACTAGAAGTCCAGACAGCAAAGCCCCAAGATTACATTTTGCACTTTAGCTAAGTATTTCATCAGAAATGTTAATAATCTCTCGATTAAGCGCTTTAACAGCAGATTAGGTTTAACAATGGAGCTTTTGCAGCCACAATCCTATCATAACTGCAGCTGCAAGACTTGTGTTGGGGGAAAACGTTTCTCATTAACCCTCTCAGCAAAACTATTTAGGAGTTCACCTATACCATTAATACACTGTTCCACAGCATTTTATTTTGAATTTACCTCAAATGACCACGGTATTTTAAATCTGCAGTGCCCAGAAGGCTGAGAAACCTGCTCTGCGATTAGGGTCCCATGTCTATTCATTAAGAACAGTAACTTTTATGAATGGACAGATTTTTATCTGAGGGAATAGAAAGTGATGAGTACAGACACAGTTATCACTGATTTATGTAGCATCTTACAGTTCTGTGGGTTCTCACAGAAGTGGGAATGCCTATATCTCACTTGCCAGGCTGGAATCAGAGCTGCTTTCCCACTCAGAGAGGGGCATAAGTCAGGAAAAATTCAACTGTCACTGAGGGTCCTCAGCTTGGAGATGCACTGCTGGGGAAAAGCGAGAAAATGCTGCTATAGAGTGTGCATTGATGTGTATATCCTGAAACACTCACAAACTTCATCTCGGCACCAGTAAAGCTTCAGTGACGGTACCATGTGCCAATGTGGGGCTTCTGGAACAGAGCAAGGAGAATGATCTGAAGTCTACAGAAATGAAGTAGCTGAAGCATTAAATCAATTAGTGTTGTTCAGCCTCAAGAAGAGAAGAATTGGGGAATGGGAAGAGGAAATAATCTGCTCGCTATGCCTGTGCTGCATAAGGCATATATTAGAACTGAACTACAGCAAGGAAGAGATAGCTTAGATGTTGGAGAGCTTCTTCAAAGCCATGGTAGCCATCTCCATGATGAAGTTAGCTGTCAGGTGCGAGTTCCTCCTGCCTAAACAGAAGGTGGACTCAGTGACTGCCCACGAGCAAGCCCAGGGGCACTGAGCGTGTACCCTGCGAGGGCAATGCCTTTGTCCCCAAGCTGCTCTCACTCTCTAGCCTGAAAAAACAGAACAGACTCCAAGACCACTCTGTTGAAATCAAGCACAAAAAGAAGTAGAAAGAAAAATGGATGCCTTATAAAATTCCAGAGGTCACTTACACTTCTTATAGCATTTAACAGGGGACAGACCTAGATGTCAGAGAAATTAGACATACTACAATTCTGTAATCCTTTTCCCAGAATGTGTCAATATCCCATTAAGAACCACTTCAGAATAAAGAAAGAAAAAAGAGGTATTTTTAAAAAGGAAACAACCTTCAAGCTGTTTCTTTTACAGAACCGAGGTTGCACATACTTCTCAGGATTTTTCCTAGATCCATGTGGGGCTGAAAGAAATGACCTACTTTTTAGGAGGACACAAGATTTTCTCTATGCTATTTGACCTCAATCCTCAATGACCTTTCGAACTTGTAGTTACGTGTCACATTTGGTGTGCTCCTTGACATTCTTTTTTTTCTTTATTTAAAAAAGTGCGGGGGGAAGTAATGTTAGCTAATGCCCTCGTTATAATGATCAAGAGACAGACAAACTTCATTAATGGATGGACATTAGATTCATTTGCTGTCAGCATGCATGAGAGAAAAGATTTAATATTTCAAACCTTTAAGCTCTACAAGAGAATGTATCATTAAAACATGGTTCGCTGATCATGGAGTGCTTGGAGCTCTGTAGGAGGACTGTGGGTGTTTCAGACTATAGAGAATTGTCTGATATTATTAGTTTAAGCAGGCCAACACTTACTGTGACTTGAACTGTTAACGCTTCTTTTTCCCTTTGTTTCCCTGTTCTCCCTCCAGCATTGTTAGCAACAAAACAGGAGACCAGAAGCTGTAACCTGCTCCCTGTCTCTGGGCATTAATCAGTTTAGGGTAATAAATTTAGAAATTTATCAGAAAATTAAGAAATGTACGAGAGCTATTGACATTAATTCCTTACCTAGCTGCTGCTTTTGAGCCAACAGCTAGCTTGGCTGCTGCTTGTTAAACACCACTGCAAAAAAAGCACAAGATGATAAAAAAGAAATCTTATTACGTGGACAGGTCTTCAGCAAGTGGTCGAGTGATTTAGTTGGAGTGTTGTGCCTTGATGTGGCTAAAAGGAAAATAATGAACCCAAGCAGGGGGCCAAGAGCAACGCGAAACAGTGATTAAAGCTGTTTATATCTCTTTGTTGGCATGGATACAATCAAATAAGGTCATTAGACATTTTGAATTGCAGAAACATAGCTCAGAAAGCAGCCTGAAATAATATCTGCTATTGCATTTGTGCAGAGCTTCCCTCTGTGCTATGCCAGCCGGTTTTAGCCTTCCGATATGTGATACATTCTTTTAAAGGAATAAATGAAGTGAATGCAGATATGTTCAAAGATTTTTAAGGAATTCAGAGTGGACATGGATCTGATGTTAAATGAAAGGCACGTCAGATGTTAAGTTATTAGAGGAAAAAATCCTGAATGCTACCTTTAGGAAAAGTTAGTTGGTTTTAAATGGGGCCTTTTCAAGGTAACCTGAAGAAATGAGATCTTCCCCAAGCACACTCCTGTGTGCTGAACTACTTACACCCCACTGGCAACCTTGCCCTTAAGGGGTGCTAAATTAAACAAAACTCAGCGATAATGTACTCACTGTCCAAAGGTTTGCAAAGTCTATCCTAGGGCTGTTGAAATACAGAGGGAGACATGAGTGGTGTCCCTGTGCTGCTTAGCTGAAGCTGGAAAGCAGAGGGCTTTTTACTGTATCCTCTAATTGCACTGTAAATTTTGTTCTCCTCTTAATTATGCTTCCTCCCGTGTCCTTCGTATGCTCCGTGTGTAGGACTGGATCTAACTTGTGACTAGTTTTGGAGAGGTGGTGAGACTTTTGCCAGCAGTCATGTAAATGAATAACTTTAAGGTTAAGGTATTGATTGTAAGGACCATAAATCTCAAACAGTGAGTTCTCTTCATGCATCTGAGCTCACTAAGAATTAGACTGGGGACTTTGCTGCTTGTTTCCTTTAACAGTAGATGCAGGCCAGCACAAATGCCACAGATGGTTGTAAACTGTGCAGTC